>NC_090309.1:35275883-35580633 GCF_039906515.1 Pseudorca crassidens
GCAGATATGTTCAACTTTTCCCTCTGGGCCCTCATCCTTCTCCCCTGCCTGGAATGCCCTGCGCTGCTGTACCTGGCCCCTGATTACCTCCTACACAGTTCAGATATCACCACCTCAGAAAGCCTTCCCTGATACACGCACAACCTTCCCCCAGGATGAGTGAGGCTCCCCTCCCTGAGCACTTAGAGTACCTCTTGCACACCTCTCTCATTTCACTCTCATATTGTTTTGTGATGACCTGTTGAGCCTGTCTATAATTCTACACTATAAATGTTCTGAAGTCTTGGACTATATCTTCTTCATCCCAATGCCCTCCATCCCAGGAAAATGCCATTAGACACATTAGACGCAAATATGTTCTGGAATGCATACATGAATAACAAGTGATTTATAGAGGATGTCTATTGTCACCTGATACTGTGATCCCCTATATTAAACATCATAAAACATTTAAAAAAGACTTGCACAATTAAAAAACACCTGCCATACTTGCATTCACACAAACGTACACCACTATAAAAATATAATATAATAATATTCTGTTGCAAGAAAACACAGGCAAAAGAAAGTAAATTTGAAGCCAGACACATCCTGGACCACTTACATGGTCTGAAGACAAGTCACAACCTCCATAACCTTAACATCCTAATCCATAAATGAGGATTAAGAAAATACTCCTCTGCAGACACAGCATACATCAATTTCTAGGCGTGCAGCAAGTGGCACCTACTATAGCTTTTAATGCGACAATAATAAAGTAACAACACTAATGGAACAACGTACGTTGACCTAGTCAACCTTGAAATATCTACATACAGGTGTATTCAGTTTATGGACCTTCTGGAAAGAATGGTTAACCCGAGCTGGCTTCGTGTACAGCTCGCCATGCCTTGGGCTATCTCCCAGCTGGTGTGTGCTCAGGGGATGCAAACTGATCTTATTTTCACCTTCAAATAACATGATTTTACAGGTGCTTTGCTCCTCCCCACCTCATCGAGTTTCATTTGATACCTAATACTTATAAATCACTTTACAGTCTACGAAGCACTTTGACGTTTTATTGCACTTGGTTTTTCATCACATTGGTATGATGCCAGAATCATTTTTTGTTTTTTTTCAGGCCCAAATAGTGAGGGTTTTTTTCCTTCAAAATTTCTACCCTACCAGTCCCACTTAAAAAAGATGGATAAATGAGAGTCTCGGGATCTTGATTCTGAAGAATCAAGCTAGCAGCTATGTAGAAATTGATGAAATGATCACAGTGTTCAAAATCTGAAGTTCAGTCTGCACCTATCAATAAGTTTTCTCTTTGGGGCAGTACACTTACTTTTTCAAATCACCGGGGCCTCTTTAGTAAATGATCTCTAATGGCCTGAAAGAGCTGGCTCGCTTCTAAAAGTGAACAATCCAGTTCCTCCAGACCAGGGGAGTCCACCAGTGTGCGTGTACACGTGCTCACACCCCGACATCTGCACACATCCACACACACATGTGCACACACATACCTGCACTGGTCCACGAGGCAGAGGCGACGGGCTCACCGAATGCCGCCATGCCACACCGCCAGCATAGCCACATCTAATTAGGCCCCCTCCCTAGACTTCTCACCTCCGTCTACACAGTGTCTCTCAGGATCCTTAAAGGCACATAACTTCAGCAGGTATGATTCTTCAATGTGTCTCTCAACCAATGGTGCCATCTGAAGAAAAGGCACCAGAAAGACCCAAACACGGAGCAGTAAGGACAAAAGGGGTCTAGGTCCTCCTATGAAAAGGGGTATATGTTACCTGTGTGTACATGAAGCTGAGAAACTGGGGATCCTGAGAATTTTTTATTTGTGAGTATCTAAAGTCCGCTGTGCTCAAACTCCTGTTTGAAGATCTTGGTGGCTCCCACTGGCATCTGCTTGGTAACCAAAACATACCAGAAAGCTCTCCACACACTCAGCCGCCAAACGCGCCTTCAATTTGCTAGAGTCCTGCTCTCGCAAAACCTGCCCTAGTAAAGCCTGCTCCTCTCAAAACCTACTATCTAGCTGCAAATTCAGATAATTCCAAGAAAATGTAAAATTCTTTATACGGATTTCCAAAAACATCCCTGGAAATCATTAAGCAAAATTCATTTAACCAGGACAAGTTTCAGCAGGATGCTTTGTTTTAACACAGTAAAACTGCCCCCTTCCCTTTTAAGATTGTGTATGTTTTTAAACGCCAGAAGCTCACAGATTAAGACCGCAGCCTGCACACATATCGCGGATCAGGGCCACGTTGAAACGTGTTCGGGAACGGTCTGGAGGCAAAACCTTTTCTAAGTCCACCCTCGGTCCTGCTGCAAGATGATAAAGTTCGGGAGATTTCTGTCGGGCTCTGGGGCGGTCCCTGGTGGTGGCCTTCACGTGCCGGGGAGACAGACTCTTTCAAAGGTTATCTCCCTCACACACTTCTCCTTTTTCTCATTTCCTTCCCCGTCCCCGCCTCTTCCACCTGCCTTGGCCAAGTCTGCCGGCCTGCCAGGGTTCTTGTTGGGCCCCCTTTTAATGCTGCGATAAAATGCGCTTATTACCCACCCCCTCTCCCTGCTTAATAGAGGCCTGAGGGTAATTCTGGTGACTCCAGGCAGATGGTAAATTCGTGGCGAGACAATGGGAATCCAGCATTCCCTCTCAGGATCTGCGGCTCTCCCCAAGACACCACCCTTCCTCTTCTCACAGGTCCAGCCCCACCATATTTGGCACTGTGGACTTCTCATCTAGAAATGCACCTCAAGGACTATTCAATTATCCCTTAACTGTGCTGCTCACGACCTTGGCGCCAGCCGGTATCTTGACGCACAGCATAAGTGTGTCTAACTCAGCATCAAATAAGGTAGAGTTCTAAAACCTTAGCAACTCTGATGTATTGCTTTAAATATGTATACATATATATATGTATATACATTTACACACACACACACACACACACACACACACACGATTGCATGATAGCAGGAGTGGGCAGTTTGTGGAGGCAGAGAGAGCATCTGTTACATTGAGTTCTATATTTCCCAGCTCTCACGTCCCACAAATGAAACCTACAAAAACGTTAATTTTTCAAACATTAAATCCTCTATCTCTGTGTAATGGGGCGTGTAGAGAGGAGGAGAAGAATTTTTGTGCTTTTTTGCCTTTGGTGAAAATTCTCCAAGGAGTAATTTCATCTCTAAATGAAAAGTTTTGTATCAGGTGATTGTCTGAGCTCCAGGAATCACCAAAGCCTCTGGTTCAGACATGGGGGGACACGCAAGTGCACTTTCATGTATACACAGTGCCACGCACCCATCACATGCATGAGGAATAGGGCAAAAGAACAAGAACGTGGAGAGAACAGATTTTAGTGTTTTTAATTACATTGTGATGGAATCTAAAGCAGCGAGGCAGTCAGATACACTTTTTAAATCTCCTGGTCCTTAACTATTTTGCCTACTCTCCTGCAAATATCCATGCCCCATTCTCCCAATACTCAAGGCAGCAGGGAGGGCAGTGAGCTTAGGAAGCTCAGGCCCAGCACGATGGGTCACTCCCCGAAAGCTCCTTAAAATCCTACTTTCCCACAGCCCAATATCTTTTAGGTCACAACTCTGACACTCTCGGGTCATTACTAATCTGCAGAGTTGAAATAATTCATCCAGGAAATTATACATGAATTGACAATGCGAAGGAAAATGACGACAGATATAAAACACCACCCAAGATATTCGAAATGCTTTCCTTATGAAATCCACACAGCACTGATTCATTTTGCCCAATTTTTCGACATTGAGAATCAATGCCAACACCATCCCTTAGTGACCCCACTGTGGTCTCAGAAGAGGATATAGATTCGTACATGGGGGAGGGACATTCAGACAATTACAAAGAAAAAGGAAAATTACACCCAAAGGGAAACTGCTACCAAGAGGTGACACCAGTTTTACCCAAATCTCAAAACTGCAAAGTAGATGCAGAACTAAAGATGGTTCAAGTGCACTGAAGGTTCAAATTCTACTAAGCAGTTTGTTGTGGAGAACAAAAGAGAAGTTAAAGCCTCATTACACTCGGAATCTTAGTAAAAGTACGTAATTTACGTTTTAATAACCTTTCCTTTCCTATGCTATTGTATTATGGCTGGCATAGTATTAATAAAAATAAACTCCTATATTGACTCTATATGCTTTTACTCCTGAAATTGTACCTGTGAACTATAATTCACAGTTAAATGTTTAAATAAAACAAAACAAAAAACCTCAAATCCAACTGCCACCTCTGTATTTCCAAATATTTGTACCTAAATAATTCAAACCTTACTCTTCATTTATCTGCTGAGAACTTTCCACTGAAATTTAGCTGATTTTCTAGCACTGCTATATAGGAGTGGCAGAAGAATCTGTAAATTACATGCCAGCATACCTGGTGTTATAAAGTTCCTTTCATAAGACTGCCTGCTTCCCAATGTTTTATTTTACATTTGTAACTCAGTATTCAGTGCGCCTCATTCTGCAAACAAATTAAGATAAAATAAACTCAAAAGTGTCCTATATATAACAACTTCAAACCACAAATTTTCTAGGCAACCATCCTAGCAAAAAGAACATCCGATAAGGCCAAAAACATTGTATCCTGAGTACAAGTAGATACTGAGATCTTGTTAGCAACTGGACCTCAGCCAGGAAGCATTTGCACTCAGAAGTGTGGGAAAAAAGTACTCAGCACAAGATCTGCACATAACTGTTACTTGAAGTTGAACCTAAAAACAAATCTGTAGTGATTCACTGTCCTATCTTGGCCACACATCTGAGTGGCCAGTCCCCTCTCACACTATGATGAAATCAGAATAATAGCCACCCCTCCTAAAAGGAATTAAGACAGTATTTTGCGCAAACTCTATGATTATATAATGGCCTATAAAACCACACCCCATTAACAACTACCCAATCTCCCCTCCCCAAATCAGCTTCACGTTGTTGAAGGCTGGGCAGACTGTACAGGTAAGAAGATGAAATATGATGTAAGGTTCTGTTTAGGGTTTACTGTTTTAAATGCTTTAAGTGCATTCTTACTTAGTTCTTATGCAGCTCAGTAAAGTGGGTTCTTTATCCCCATGTTACAGATGATAAAACTGAGGCTTGGGGAGGTGAAGTGACTTACCCCCTCACAGCACAGCCTGTATTGTGTATATACTTTATTGGGATACCGCCAGCCTGAAAGGTTGTGTAACTCGAAATTACCACCAATGCCCTTCATCGCTCTCTTTCAAGTGTTTCTGAAATCTTCTCTCTTCTACTTCTAAACTCTCAGACCAGAAAATCCACAACTTTGACACAAGAAGGAAACAAGAATTCAGCCAAGATGCAGTCATGTTTTATTCTACTACCTTAGGGCATTATGCTTTGGATAAAAGAATAGCGGAAACTTACATTTACCACTGATTTCCACTAACAATTAGCAACAGGGTATTTTCTAATTTTCCGGTGCGTGTGTGTGTGTGTTTTAGAAGTGCTGCCAGTTTTTATATTTTTAATCAAATTTTATTTTCTAAGTATCATCATTCCTCAAGGATTTTTGAATTTTCAAGCCCTCTCACAGTGTGAAATTTGGAGGTGGGGAGTAGATTGTTCCCTTTTCTTCATTATTTATCTTGGTAAAATCATTAGAGAGGCCTTTCTCAAAGCATCTTGAAATTTAATTTGTGTTTCTGGTTCCCAGACTGGCTAAGTTCTCTGTAGTTCAAGGCCTTTAACTGAGAGATCAACTAAAGCAACTGTGAATTCCAGAAGCAGGAGGTTGAGCTGTACCACTGGTGCACTTTTTAAGGAATTCCAGTTAATCAGAATGCCATTCTTCCTCCACACCCAGGGCTATTATTCTTGAGGCTCTTTGTATTATTTTAACAGTTATAGAGTATTTGGAGTATTAGAAGTAGACTACAAGTGAAGAAAAGCCCCATAATTGATTTGTTAATGTTTTATTCTCCTCTTTTTCTATTGGCATGTTCTTTACATTCCCTCAATAAATATTAAATACTCAGGTAATGCTCTCTCTTAGGTGGCAAGCAAACCTTTAGAATGTCGAAACAGTAGAGAGAAGAACAATGTACCTAATTGAAATGGCAGGGTAATTTGGAAAATAAAATTGAGTTGCTGCAAATCCCAAATTCCAGAATAAAAATGTTTATGCTCGCTCAGATGCAGATTGTTCCTGGCTTTGAATAATTCTTAGAATAAAAAATACTTGAGCACCAACAATACACTTGATATGCATAGAACAAGCGTGGTCTACACGTCTCTATTATTTTGTGCAAGGAAGTGCAGGGCACAATGGGCCTGATATTTTTCTTGGTGTTTTTGTTTTGAATACCGCTTATAAAGCATCCCAATAAGGCGAAACAATAGGCCAAGCCACCAAATATACAACCAGTGTTAAAAATGTCATGGACGGGATTCTTCAGAAAATTGTAAACACCTTAAGGAAGGGACAGGGAAGCATGCTGAAAGAAATGAAGGGGTTAAATGATTCTGCTACTCAATATCTTATTTCCCCCCTCAGATATATTCATCACCCAGATCAATTCAAAATGTGAAATTCCGGATTCTCTTTGGCAGAAGCTAGAGCCAAGAAACAATTAAAATGAAAGTGGAAAAATGCATTTGCGCCTGTTATTATGAAATGCTAACACGTACTGACTCTATAAGAGATGATGTTTATCTGTACGCTGAGGGCAGTCTTATTATCTACTCAGGGCTATGCCACTGTTGGCAGAGATGCGACCCACATCTCTCAAAGATAAATTCCATATGCTCTGTAGAGTTATAGCATATTTCCCATAAATAATGTATACAATAGACCGTAAATAAATAATACGTTTATCTGAACTGTTCAAGAGTGAAGGGCAGGGTGCTTACTCAGGAGATGAAGTCTCTTATGAATGAACAATTTCAAATAAAAGTAATGTCCAATGGTGAGTTATCACCAAGTTCTTAACACTAAAATATTCTTAAGCTGGGGTGGGGAGGGGATGTTAAAAGTACCCCAGATCTGGTGGGAACTTTCAAGTAAATGTTCCAACTAAACGCAAAATGCCCAATTTAATTTCACTGCTAAAGTTTCTGTTGTGATTGTAGCATCATAGCTAATAGCGTTTTACCTATTTGCTGCAATTCTTAGCTCTCTCTGTACACTACTGCTTTTTATGATCAATGAAATACCTAGACTTAAAATGTCATGTATGAGTTTTTGTCCCATGAAACACACAGTGGATTTTTTTTTCCTTTGTGTGAACAATTTTAACATTGCACTGAATAGAAAGGAAGGCTACGAAAAAAAAAATTCAAAAAGAACCCATGTGCACTAGGTAGTTTGCTGGGACTTCATGCAGTAAAAATTGTTAGTTCCCCACCCCCGAAGTATCTCCCTTTTTAAAGCCCAGAAGACACACAAACTATTTCCACTTCTTAAAAATAGTGGAAGTAGGCCTTTAGACCCGCAGACATTGTACACCATTTAGTACGAAATTAAGTTTTCAGATCGCTAAGGAATAGTCTCTGAATTACAGAAAACACTATAGGTCACAGTTAATTATAGCTTGTCTGTCAAATTAAGTTAACATTCGAGAACACATCCAAATAGTTATGGAGCTATTAAGAGGAGTTTTATTGTCAAAGAAATTCTTATTCATTCAGCTTCTAATGTTTTTAAAAGAACAGAGATAAGCCTTTTTACAAGCTGGGACCGAGTAAGAAAACTCTGGGTTTACATCAAATTGCTCCCTTCATTGTCCTTTTGATGACTATGTCAGTTTCATTATAAACTTCATTTTCCAGAGTTTCATAATAGTCATAAACACACTTGACTTTAAAGAGTTTCTATGGGACATAATGTGAATGCAAATGCAGAATAAAATGCAAATCATGGAGGTCTGGGACCAAATATGGACTATCAGTTAAGAATCCAGTCACTGAAAACAAACATTTAGGACTTAAGAGGAAGAGCACGAAGAGGTTGATATGAATCTTTACATCAAGTATTCACAGCCCTGGGGAAAGCAAGCAAGAATAACAGTTTTCAGTTTTTCACCTAATTGTAAAGCACAGTTTGGGAATATTTGATGACTTTGGTTTCTATTCATTCCTGTTTTAAAGTGAGGACCATTTTTCATCTTCTCAGGAAAATAAACCCACATGTGGGTAATAACCCACAAGGTACTCAAATAGGGAAAGGAGACCTAGCAAACTAGTTCAAGTTCAAATCTCAGGCATAGGAGGCTTGCCAGTCAGTGGGGAAAAAGTGATATGAAAAAGAAACAGCTATAGCTCTGTCTTGCTAAATAACAGCCAACAACCCAGACATTTACAGCTAATGAATAATGAGCAGGCGATCATGTTGTGTTGTAAAATGTGAGGAAAAATCTATAGAAATGGAAATTCATGATAACAATTAATTCTCAGTTAGCATATGTTGTCAAGGAATCATTCTAATATCGCTCAAAATGTTAATTATTTACTTACTACTATCTTCTAAATGAGTCAGAATCATGTATGTTTAAATCCATTGTAAAATTTAAGACTTGATATTGTGTCAAAATGAAGGAAAAAAAGGACTATAAAATGTTGCTTAAACTTGTTAAACTCATAAAAAGTTGCAGCGATTTTAAAAGTATTATTTAGTAAACTTATTAACAGTAACAGCATTTCCTTTCTGTGGAAAAATACAATTTCATTTAAGCTTTTTTAAAAAACCATAACATTTCACATTCACGGTTCTTTACCTCATGATTATAAATCCTATTACTTGTAAATGGAGTCATGAGGCTATCAAGGGAAGAAATCAATGGGGAAATGTATTTTTGAGGATTGCAAATAATATAAAATTTATTTTCACAACTTAGCTATCCTGCATTAGTTTATGCCATATACAGTGGTGCATGGAAAAGCCAGAGTATGGTTATTGCATGACTTAAAGAGAGTTAATGACTTAGTTCTGGTTATAATTTGTATTTAACTGTATGTACTCATGATACAAATAAACAACAGGTGTATATTTCAATAAATGTAAAAAAAAGTGTTTTTTCAACAGAGAATAAACTCTTTTTGATATGTTTTAGTCAGTTTTAGGAATTCTGAACTAAGAAGTCCAGAAATATAAAATAATTTCAAAAGATTTGCACTCTTGTATTTTCCTTTAACAAGAACATATTTCCTAGATTAAGAAATGCTATTTGGAAAAAGAGTGTTCAGAAAGAGTGTAGCAAAGTGTTGCCAATTGCTTTAATTCTGCACACATGAATGCATTAAATTGACTGAAATTGGATTCTAGTTTCAAATATTTAAATGAGTATATACTCGCTTATTTCACATGGTAGCTTTTATACCATTTATTAAAATGTCAAATTTAGAAGTGTGGGAAATCCAGCAATTGCCCGATATAGGTCTGCTTTCTGGAGAGGCTCTTTAAGACTCCAATAAGCTTTCCCAAATTCCCATAATCCTGAAATCATGGCATATTAAATTAAGGATACAGTGAGGGAGTCTTTTTACCTTTTACACTACACACACATACTCATCTGCTTGAATTTTTCAAAACTGATTTTATACACGTGAGGTTTCTTCACAAATATGTAAGATAGTAAAATATCCAAACTTTTGCTGGATCCCCAACATCAAATTTTGGAATGATTATTTCAACTGAAATCGTGAGTCTGTGTTTCGTGTTTTAGACCCTAACTTTTTAACAGGTACCAATATCCTGATGTTTCCTGCCCTATGTGATTTACAGCGGCGTTGTTTTACTTGGGATTTTGAAAACTTTCAGGCCTAACATCTGCACAACTGTCAGATACACTGTGTCACATGTATTCTATTTTTATTTCTTTATTTGTAAAAGAATACTTTCCCATAGTTTTGATGTCATCTTTAAATATTAACTTAATTTTTTGCACTCAGGAGAAATGGCAAAAACATCTGTTTCAATTATAACATAAACTCAAGTGCTACTTTGATACAAATATAACAGATATCATAATCCAAAAAAGGCCATGGAAAATGCTATAGTTGCAAACATTTAAGACTGTGTAACAAAAATGACTGAGAATGGTATCAGTTTACTATCCTTCAACTATTTCCCTGACAGTGGAGTCAAATAATGTTGAATTATAGACCTTCTTACAGGAAGTCTTATTTTGTGTTCGTTTTTTGATCATTCCCTTGCTAGTCCCTATAGGAATTTGGCTGTCTGCCGACTTTTCTTTAAAAGTTTCTGTATACATACTCGGGTTGTGTTTGTTGATTAAATGATCATTTATTAAAACTTAAGCATTTCACATTGGTTTGACATATTTACGTTTCATGAGAAAATATTGCTATTGCAATGGCAAGCATAGCATTACCAATGTGAAAATCCTTCACTTGAATCCATTTGACAGCATTTTCATTTATAAGTGTCTTAATACAACTTGTTGTGCTTTCTTCAGTTTCTCCAATTCCACCTGCGAGGGAAGGTAAGCTAGTTTTATAACAGTAGGCCCCTCCGTAATACTTTAGTCTATCCGCTTGGCCTTAAAAAAACCTACGTTTCTACTATGGGACCACAAATAGTCTTTGTTTTTAAGAATATGGAGTTTTATTCCATAATTTTCCATCCATCACCCGGCAACAGCTGTGTTTTAAATCTTTCGGACTATGACAAACATTTTAACATTTAAACACACGAGTGTTTGAAAACATAATGATTTAAAATTTGTTTATTTTCAAAGTTGGGCAATTACAGCATGATATTTCAGTTACTTTTTTGAAAGCAGGGCCCGTATTTTAATGCCTTTTCTTCTTCCTCCTCCTTCTCTTCTTCTTCTACTATTTAAGCTTCTCCATGTTTTCTAATAAAAATCTCTATGTTAGGACCGATAGCAAGAGTCCACACAACCACTCTATATATTTCCAAATCGTGAGCAATGGAGTCATTCTGGTGGGAAAGGGATTGCTATTTGAGTGACCTACTGCCACAGAGCTAGTTAAATCACTGAACAATAGTTAGTGTTATGGGGCTTTACCTTGTACAAAGTAGCATTAGTATCATTGCTTTGTATTAACCATAGAACTTGCATTGGAGACTTCCACTGAGAGAGAGAGAGAGAGAGAGAGAGAGAGAGAGAGAGAGAGAGAGAGAGAGACAGAGAGAGAAACTAGGAAAGGGGAATAACTTCTGTAGTATTAGCATTTAGACTTTGAGACATTTAACAATGTAATTGATCTCAACCTACCTGCATATACTCTACTTCTTTTTCTCCCTCTCAAATGTTTTTGACATGCCCCTAATAAGAATCAATACATCCCTACTCTGACATTCACACATAAATACACACAAAGAGCCAATCAGAACACAACAATAAAAACACACCTGGTAAACAACTACCTTTGAAATCAAAGGATACTAAGCAACAAAGAGCCTAGAATGAACATCCCAATTAGCCACTGTAGTGACAAGCAGTCAACACCTTATTATTTAATCATTAAAGAGAATCTTGCCATAATTTCCCTTTGACATATTTCCAAAGGGAATTAAGAGTACCCTCCATGACTCACAACAACAATCAAAATAAAGTTAGATGGTTTCAAGACCCCATCACTTGCAAGGCCTGTGGACACAGAGGTTCCAGGATTAAGGCATTAACTGAGACCCTAAAAGTACTTACAACTTAAATAAGATGTGTCCACGTGTAAGCATTTAGAAACAAACTGACAAAGGGACCATTTTCCTATCCCTCCATGTTTGTGTCCAGTTTTCTTAGTGGATGAAAATAAATTGCTTGCATTCCTAGTATTAGTAAATATCCCATAGTCTCATCTATTTTTTTCTTCCCCTGAAGCAGCACATCTAATACATCAAGAATATTAGGCCTCCCCATACCCATCCCTTAGTAACACCTCCCCAAAAGAGAAGGCTTAAATCTCCCTTGGAGGCATCCCCATCACACTTTGCAGGGAGGGGTGCTTTCGATCAAGTTCAGTTTTAAGAATTTTATCTCAAACTATGCTTCAGAAACAACATTCCGGACTCTTCAAATAAAACAATCGCCACCTGGGTTCCCTGGCCCACTGGGGAACCAAATCGCACTGGCTCAGGGCTGCCCCTGATCCCCAAGGCCCAGAAGCCTGGCGCTTTCCAGCCTGGGCTACGCAGCCCCGGCGGCTGTCCCCCGTCCCCGGGGAGCTCAGCAGCACTTGGCATTTAACCTGCCTGGCGAGCTTGGCTTTCTGGTTCCATCTCCGCGAGCCACATTACTTCTCCCCAGATATTAGAGACAAATCTGGATTAACAGGCAACAGGGCGCCCTGCGCAGCCCGCCAGCCCTTGCACAGGAGCTGTTAAATGCAGATTCAGCCGAGGACCCCCCGGAGAGCTGCTATTGAATAAAAATTGTAATCCAAAGGGACCTTTTCTTTGCCTCCCACTGCTTGTAGGAGAACCCGGGTTGGCGCCCGAGCACAGGCCAAGCTACTCCCGCTCGCTACCAGCAGGCCAGGCCACCTCGGCTGGTGGCCTTCAGGGCCCGGGGACTCTTGCTCTGCTCTCCATTCCCTCTCTCGACCCCTCCTGAAAATGGAAAATGCTTAGATTCAAGGAGTGGCGAGCAACAAACAGCCCTGGGAAGGAAGGTTTAATTCGATAGCTCCCTCCTGGAGTGCGGCCTAAAGTCTAGCGACTGGGCAGCCAGATTCTTCCCCGCGTAACCCCTCTTGGCCTCCCCAATTCCACCCTGGGTCCCCCAAACTCGCGCCCCGCCTCCCCTCGCCCTGCGTCCTTCTCCATCGCAAACCAGGCTCAACCCTGGCCTCGACGCCTCGCACGGTGGCCCCCTCTGCGCCCGCTCCCGGGGTCTCAGCACGGCCCTCACCCCTGCCGAGGCTCGGAAGCCCCCGGTGCCCCTCGCTGCTCCCAGGCCCTGGGCGTCGGGGGCGTCCGTGCCAAGCGGGGAGCGTAGCAGTCGGGAGAGGGCGCCCGGGAGGCCTGCGCCCGCGGGAGGTGACTCTCGGGCCTGGGACTTCGGGGTCTGGGAGCGGGGGTGGGGGGCAGGGAGTTGAAAGTGGGGTGGGAGCGGGATTACGGCTTCGACTGGCGTCTTAATCTGATAAGAAAAAAACAAAACCAAAAAATACCACCAAACTAACGACACTACAAGGCCAAGCGGATTTCCGCCGACTTAGCCCTCCGGGAAACCGGCTGGTATCAAAGTCGTGGATCCCAAGTCCCCGCGCGGGTGGCAGCCTTCGCGCCCTCCGAGGAGAAAAGTAAAGTAAAATAAACCGCGCAGCCATCAGGCCCTAGAGACAGAGGGGTTAATGAGCTAACGAGGCCCCGCGCTCGCACCACACCTGAAGCATCCAGTCCCGCAGCGCACACTCCACCGGGGCTCAGACTGGCTGGGCCGCATTCGCAGACAGGTGGCGAGGCCGTCCTTTCCGGGCCCGGCCCCCGGGGACCGGTGAGCCGGCTCCAGTTGGGAGCACTGGCGCCCACCTGGCGGCCCTAGTGCCTCGTCCCTCCGTCCCCAACTCCCAGGACAGGGGACTCCACTCCGCGGCCGAGGCACAGTCCCGCGTGCGCCCCGCGCTCTGCGCGCCCCTCCCCAAAGGGAGCCCAGGCACTCCCGCTCCTGGCTCCAGGGAAGCGGATAATTCCAAAGCACAAGCTTGGGGTTTGCTGCCCTACGACCAACGGAGACTTCGGTGAGCCCGAGGGGTCACGCGAGTGCGCCCACGCGCACAGGCCAACGGCGCCACGAGCTCAGCCAGAGCTGCGAAGCCCACTTGTAGGCGGCGGGAGAGGGACGCACACTGCTCATTTTATAGGTGGGGAGGTGAATAAAGTGCGAATTTTTATCCAAGACCACTGCCTTCCAATCTGCGTATCTCAAATAAAGGTAACTGAGTAACACCCCGAACTCTGGTCCTTTATCTTTGACTTTAATAAAATAATGATTCGATGAGAAAATGGGGTATAAATCTTCATTTTGGAGGCAATTAAAGTGTTGATTTCATTCATGCCCCTAAGCGATTCTTGTAATTTGCTCAGATAGCTTTATGTACCCAGCACTCCGGAGCTTTTAGAATCCCATTTTCTAGTTAGGCTTGTTGGATTACAATTTTTATTCAACAGCAGTTACCCGAGGGTTCCTCAGCGGAATCTGCATTTAACAGCTCCGGGTGAGGCCTGGCGGCCTGAACCAGGCGGGAGGCCGAGCAGCTGGCGGGGCCGGGACCCGGAGCCGCCTGCAGGTTTCCCACCTCGGTGGGGACGCTCCGAGTGTTGTCTACACTGTCAAAAGTTTGCAACTCGCCAAATAGTAGGAAGGACCCGGCGCGTTGGCGCTTTTAAATCTCAGCTTTGCCTGCCTTCCACTCGTCGTGGGAAAAGGAGGAATTCAGCCTCTGCCGCGGGGTTACCCAGAGAAATCCAAGCTGGGAATTTTTTTTAAGGGGGTGATATGGAGAGAAGCAAACTTTAAGATGACACCGAGACCGAGGAGTCGGGCATTCCGGCAAGGAGTCTGCAAGGCAGCCGCTGGCCAACCGTGATCATGGTAGAGCTTGCAAAGAAAACTCTGCATGACTGGTTGTCCTTTGGCCTAACAAAGGCAGGCTGCTCTCTCCCCCAAGACGGGGCTCACGTGCCAAGTCAGAAAGAGAAACAACTCTGGGCCTTCACTTATAGGTGGAGAAGCACAGGAGGCCCGCCACCCAAATCTTTAGACGCGGTGCCACAATTCGCAACCGAGAGCTGTCCTGAGCCCTGTTTCACCTCACCCACTCCTCACGTTTTCACTTTCAGTGCATTTTTGCAACTCCTCTGGACCAATCCAGAGATACAGCGACAGGAGCGGGGGCGGGGGAGGGAGAGAGAGGAGAGAGAGACTGGGAGCAAACATCGGTGTTGGGGTGAGAGAGAAATGCCCCCCAGCAACTCCAAATAAAAGTCGTCCCCACTTAGCAAAGCAGCGGAAGAAGGGCCTGGAGGGAGGATGAGAGAGGAGGGGGTGAAGCAAGCAGAGGCCGGCAGTTCAGAGCAGGGCGGCGCGAGGTCCTCCACCCGCCACACCGAGGGAGTCCCCGGGCGCCCCTGTCGCTGACACTTCCAAAAGCTGCCAACCCAGAGGGCCCAGAGCACGTACCAGCTGGAGGATGAGTGGAAAGGAGGAGGAGAAACGTCCATATTTATCTGTTTTTATAACCTCGGCCTGGTCTTATTTTTTCTATTAAGTACAATAAAATGGGCGAGCTTGCAGTGAGCACTGCACAAAGCAATGTTCAGTGAGGTCTAGAAGCGTTCGGCCGAGGAAAACTGACAAGACAGGCTAATGAACCGTATAGACAGGGAGAAAATAGCCAGCATTTGCTAGATTTCAAACCCTCCCTGTCTCTCTTAGACCACCTATCTTGGGTTTATTCCTAATAAAATAAGAAATAAGCAGACCCTACACTTTTCTTCGAGATAGCAAGGGGGAAAAAATGCTCCAGAACAAAGCCCTACAATCAGAGGCGGTCACTGGCAGTTAACACTCCCATTATTATAGAGGGTAAATAAAATAAAGACAAAAATTAAAAGCGACAAGAAACAGGTCAAGTTTGCAGGCAAAGCTTTTACAAGCTCATCTCTCCAGGTCGAATCCCAGAGCCAGCCTTAATGAAGCAATAATAGCCGCATTATTCAAAAATTTTCATTTCGATGGAAATGTATCTAAAAGGGACTTAATCATATGCAAATAATAAAAGGAGGTGGTAGTGACCCAGCAAGCAATATGCATACAGATTTTTTTTTTTTTTTTCTCCCAGGGATGTTGAAATTGAAAAGCGCGTACCTGGTCAGTTAGATTTGCTGATCTCGTTATATCTTCACTGTCTGATTTTGATCCTCCTTCTCTATCGTCTATCACCAAATCGATAGGCATTTTCCCTTTCAAACAGCTAATATACCGGTGGCAGAAATTGTCACATAATTCGTGTACCTACATTATGACAGAAATAAAAAAAATGGAAATATAATCAGAAGTTCATAAATGACATTGACAAGTGCAATCCACCCCCCTTGTGAGATCCAAACTTCTAAATAGGGGAAACACAGGGCAATTGTCCTCCAGAGACCCTCAGACGCATCCAGAATTAGGAATAACTTTCTTTTCTTGCAAAATAGAGATATCGCAGAAAATTGACAGTGACAAGATGATTCACAGGCTACAACATATTCAACACCCGTGTTAAATTCATCAGCTCCCGGGGCTGTGGCCATTAGAGAGGTGACCTGCGTGGGTGACATTTAAGGTAAACTATTTAATTTCGTCCAGTTACTTTATCAGAAATCCTTTTCCAACATGTCTAAGAAAAAATTTATATATATATATATATATATATATATATATATCTCCAAAGGACCAATACTGTGTTGGTATAGGATATATGCCTGAAAACCCAAGTCCCTGTAACATTTGTCATTAGGGTTTCTATCTATAAGAAGCATATTTTATGATGCTTCCTTGAAAAAAAAAAAAGACTCGTGATATGGGGGGAAAACCCTACAGCCACCAAAAGTTATCAAATTGATTTTTAAAAAAAAGGAAAAAAGATGCTTCAAAATATTTAGGCATAAGTGGAGTGGTCTCTTACAGGACCCAGGCATCACTGACATGCAAAAATTCACAAGAAACCCCAGTGTGCTTGCAATTTAATGTTAGTTTGAATTCCAATGCATTAAGTTTTTATTGCTGAGATTTACGGAACAGCTAGCAAAATCACGTTATCCCCCACCCTTTCTTGAGTGTGAAGGTGGGGTGTGTGCAGGATTCTCAGATTCAAGAAATTGACACAACTATCAACTCTGCTTTGTCTCTGCAAAACGGTTAAAGTGCCTCCCCCACCACTCCTCCAGACTCCCTGCCTCGTTCTCCTCCTCCCCCTCTGCCTCTCCCCTGTGTCTGACCTGCCGCTGCTCTCAGACTGTCTTCCAGAAACTCACTAAAACTAAACAAAACTTTCCCCCCTCAGAGGCAGCAAAGAAGAGGAGGAGGAAGAAGAGAAGAGACCACAGAGGTATATAACCTGCAAGCAAACTCACAACAGCATTCTGAACATCAGAGGGGATGCCTAGAATTGCAACTGTTTATACAAAGCCAGCAAGGTATTAAGAATGAATACAAGGCTAGGGCGTTTGTGATCCCGGTTTTAGTGGCTAAAATTGTAATTAAACTGCAAAGAGAAATGGACGCTAAGATTGGCCTTGACACTAATTACCAGAAAGAAAGTCATTTATGCAAATGTCTCAGAAGCCTGAACTTCAGCCATTCTGAACCCTCCCCCTCTGTGTGTTTGGGCATGAGGGAGAAGCAAAAGGAGAAAAAGCTAGAGAAATTACCTTCTCTAATTCCAACAGATGAAACCTTAATACTTGTATGGCTTGAATCATCTGCAAAGATACAAAAAGAATGAGCGCCCCATTCCTAGTTTGCAGAAAATTGGCTGTTGCAGCTCTAACATCGCCAGCCTCCCCCCACCCCCCAAATAGAGTTATTTTGATTTATGGCAATAACACTAAAACTTAACAGCAGCGAGTGGGTACCATCTAGAGGTTTATATTTCTTAAGGAGAAAAAAATAGCTAAAACAACAACCAAGCATCTAAGGGGGGATCATAAACCTTCTCCTCCCCCATGGCTCCCCCACCCTTTCCCAGCGCCACTGCCCCTACCCCACCCCCAAAGGGCCGCATCCCTCGACTAGGTGTTTCCTTGCAAGGAGTGCACGGAAAATATTCCCAACAGTCCCCGGACTGTGGCTTTTCACACTGCAAACTTTCTGCCACCTTCTGCACACCTTTCAGATAAACTGGTGGTTTGGGGCCTCTGGCCCGGTCGCTGTCCTCATGACGCGACTTTGAGGGCTGGGAAGTCCGCAAAGTTTAAGCACACACGCTGACAGGCCCGGAGATAAATCCCCGGGCTGATTAGAGCCGCGCTGCCCGGCTGTCATAAAAAACAAAGCTCGCGTTTCCCCGCGCCGGCTTGCCCGGCCCCTCTCGAGGTGAATTTATTTCCCCGGGACCTTGTCCCGGACCACTTGCGGGTGGATGGAAACCTTTGCAGCCCACTTGCAGATAGGGGAAGACCGGTCTAGAAACCTCAGGGCTCTCAAAGTAAAGCTTGGGAGGAGGGGGGATTTTGGGGGGGGGAGGGAAGGTGGGAGGAGGGGAGTAAGGGGTCCGCTCTTACCAAGTTATCCAGTTCTGGATTAGAAGAAAATAGAGGTTTTTCTGCGCGAATCTAAATACAAGTGAGAAGGGGGGTGGGGAGAAAGAAACATTTGAAATCTGGTCGCCTTCCTAGTTTCTTGCCTCATTACACTGTCGGGGGCAGGATGTAACCTCCGGGAGAGGCTCTGTGACACCGAGTTCGTCCCGTGCAGAAACCCTTCAATGTGAGTCAAAGAATCCGAAAACAAGCCCAGAGCACAGGGTTACTTCTCCCAGCAACTGCGCTTCTGAGAGACCGCTGCCCAGCTCGCCAAGTCCAAGGCAGCTCCTGCGCGTGGGCTTTGGGGTTGCATTTTACAGAGCTTTCTGCGTCGGGTTAGGTAGCGGGAGTGGGTAAGCACTGGGGTGATTTTCAGGCGTCCGCAAAGACACTCATTTAGGAGGAAAAGCTCAGAAGAGGTAACAGGCCTGGCTTAGGGCGGACTGTTCGCTGGTTACTTTTGCAAATGTGCTGGGTGGGAGGGAGGGAGGTTCTTTTCTTTTCTTTCTTTCTTTTTCTTTTTTTTTCTTTTACTTTTGAAACATTGATTTTGCTGACCTGTTTGGCGAACACGGCTATATCTTCATTGAATGACTCTGACGAGCAGACGTCCCCGCCCGCCACCCCCGGCTCGCGGGGGGTACAAGTAGCTAATTCACATTTCTCAAAAATCAGTGCTAACAGAGGGAAGAGGGGGTGTCTGCAAGAAAATACAACAGTCACAAACAACACAATGGTTAGTCCCGCGGCAGTGAAAAAAGGCGCCCAAGAAAAACAGCAGGACGAGCTCAAGGCGGGGACCCCCTCCCTGATTTTGTCATCTACTTGTTCCCCTTCCCCCGCGCCCCCAGGTGACTGCTCACCTCCCCTTCCTCCTTGGGCCCCCGAAGTCGGAGGCCCTAAGCCATGGACCGTATCTGAGGATCGGTTCACCATATCTGGCCGGAGAAATTGGTAACATTTGCTAAGAATAAAACCCAAGCGGTTCCAGCAGCCATTTTGAATTAAGTTTCCCACCCCGACCGGCCCTCGTCCCTCCTCTGCACATCCAGGACCTGCAGGGGGGGGAAAGGCGCGGGGCGCAGGGGGTGGGAAAGCTCTTTCAAGTGGGTTCCTCCAAGGCCATCTCGCGAAGTCCAAGGCTCTGGGGATCTTGGTGGCAGGCGCTCAGCTAACTTGGGGAAAGGACCTCTCTGGTTGTGGGACCGACTGTCAGAGGACTGCATCTCCCGATCCCGACCTCACGGCTCTCGGAGAGCAAGAGGGCTCCTCCTCGGCTCCCTGCACACCTCCCTCCCTTCGCCGATGGTCCCCACCGCCCCCCAAAGAAAGTTCCTTCAAATATTCCTGCGGTCAAGCCTTTCATTTTTGTTCCTGCGTAATGCCAAAGCAGCTAGTATCGCGAGGGGCCTAGATGTCGCTTATCCCAGTCCATCAAAAAAAAAAAAAAAAAAAGAAAAAAAAAAAGCCTCCTCTAATGCCCAAAGAGGTGTCTCAAGTCTTTTATTAGCTCTCACAACCCAGCTGGGAATTTAACAGTTTGGGGTCCTTTTCAAAAAGCTTCCCCAAATGTTCTGTCCCGGAGCCTAAACGATTTGCAGTTAACAACACTGCGGAAAGGACGCTGAGATTTAAACAAGCCCATCGCACGAGGGACCAGAAGATCAAGCAGAAAGGGTTTTCAGCCAGGGAGGGTCAGTGTTGCCTGATTTTTTTTTTCAAAAGAAGAAATAAATAAAAATAAAAGTGGCTGCAAAGTAAAAAGAGGTCCCCCAATACATCAGCACACAGTAGGCACAAGTGACTTTCAGAGGGTTTTACTAGTCCAGGGTCTAACCCAAGGGCCCGGGAGAACACGGTGTGAACTGCAGCAGAAGACGACACCGACCCGAGAGCACCCCGCATCTACTTCTAAATCCTGCAGGTTTCGCCTTTGAACACAAAGTCCTAAAATGGCTAGAAGTTTCTTAAGGTCTGTGACAATTCAGAGCGAGCTCCTCTCCTTGACTACAGTGGTCAAACTCCCTAAATGCAAAGCATGTTCCCCCTTGCCTGACCTGCAACTGGCCTGCCTTGATTTTATTGTGCGGTGGCAGAGCCAGCATACGGTGGCTGAGTAAACTTAGCAAGTCAGAACAATCAGTGGCTTAAAAGATTTTCCTTTAAACTAAAAGTTTCGTTCCAACACAAAGGCGCCTACGTTTAGAAACCCCCAACACTCTCCCCGCGAAGTCAAGCGAGTGAGGACTCCAACCCGCTGAGCTACCGAGCCGGGGTCTGGGGGGACGAGGGACATTTGGCAACTTCTGCACGGCGACCCCTCCGCGGGCATGGCCTCGGCGGAGCGGGGCGCTGGACTGGCGCGGAGCGTGTGCGGAGATGGGGGCGGGGGGGCGTCTGGGATGGCAGGCCGCCTCCCCCCAATCTTCATGCAAAGCGAATGAAAAGTCACCAAATAATGTACCTCCAATCCAGAGAGCTCTGGCTTTCCTCTTACTGAGGGCAAAGGGAAATAGAGAAAGCATCGCCTCTCAACTGCTTAGCCTGCTGCCCGTCGTACCTACCCATAAATGGCATCTTTATCTCTCTTTAAAGCGTCATTGACGGAGGAACCCATGCTGGGAGCCATGGCGTTGGTGTGAGCTGTGTGCGGATACTGATGCGAGTGCAGAGGAGGCCCGTGGTTCAGGTGGTGGACGGGCTGCATGGACCTGGCCGCGTGCGGGTCCCCATACATCGTGGAGGGGATGCCTACTCCATCCATGCCCCCATAATGGGGTAGATCGTCGTACTGCATGAGAAACAGGAGAGAAACAGGTTCAGAAGGCCAGGCGGGCAAATGGGGGAACGGCAGGGCACGGAGCTTATATAATGTCAGTCCAGCTGGATCCTTCAACCCCGAATTCGGTGGCCTTGCATCTCTGAAGTTGAGATTTCTCATTAAAAAAATATTTTTAGAAGTAAAATTTCTAGGATTCTCGGTAAGACTCGGCTAGATTGAATGGTCTTGCCCTAACTTGTGTCCCTATCAACTAGCCAGAAATTCAGGATCCTTTGGCAAAAAAGGAAGGAAGAAAGAAGGAAGAAAGGGAGGCATTCTCCCGGAGGGCAGAAGGTAAAACGTGCACGTCTCTAGAGGAGGAAATTCAAAATCACAATAATAAAACATGCCAGGACAGTACAGCAAACCTGCCTAGTTTCACAGACCCTTCCCATCAGGGGGAATTTAAAAAAAAAAAAAGTTACGATGGGAACAGCTAAGCCAAGCACGTGAATTCAGACAGGCTTCTCATTTTATTTCCCTGCCAGCGTGGGGTTAGGCAGTCCTGCAAGACACTGCATTTCCTTTGCTCTCCAAGACAAACTCTGCTAAATCATACAAAACTAACTGGCTCTCTTATAAGTGAAACTCAGAGAAGGGTAGCTTCTCTTCAACATCGGGGCTGAATTTAGAATTGGGCAATATTCCCCTCAAGAAAATGTATAGTTGGAGCAATTATTCTATTTTTTCTATTCTTATGAACTTTCCCCCTAGACTAGATGTCTGTGGGCTAAATGTTAGTCATCAGGTTTAAAGCAAATTTAAAAGTAAATGCACATTCAACCCCCCCATCTTCCTTCTCCAGAAAAACTACTTTCATATTGTCATTATTTTTGTGTGCAAAATTTAGCTATTTAGGTTTTCCTCTTTGCTTCATTTCAGGCATGTTCTTTTCCCAAGATGTGGAGGCGCCGAGAGTGAAATGATTTTCAAAGAAAAGAGGAATTGCCACTTTCATCTCCTTCAAGCCAGAGGTGTGAAAAGAGTTTGGAAGAACGCTGACATTTGCCTGAACCAAAGGAGTAAAGAAAAAATGTGTCAGCCTAGTAACTTTCTTTTGCAAACAGGGCTTTGAGGGCCAGGGCACAAATTATGCAAGGAAGGCTTTTTGTAGACCCCCTTTCTTTTAAGAAACTACCTCTGTTGGGTTGTCATTGTCTCACTTTACTCTCACTACATTTCCATTCAAATAGGAATATTGGGGAAATTAGTATTGCATTTTTAAAGTGAGTAGTTGTGTGCTTAGTATCCAATTAGTGCAGGGCTCTTCTAAGAAAAACTTACAAAGTATTACCTTGCATAAAAAACCATGTACATTAAAATTACTTTAAAAAGATGAATGCTTTCCGACCCCCAAAACCGTTGTACTATGACAAAGTTATTTGCTTAAAAATGCTAAATACTTCCAGTGATATTAAAGATGAGCATAATCAATAACATATCAGAAGTTTCTAGCTGCTTATTTTAATTTAAAACTAGCCTTAAACTTCTGCTCCTTGAATGCTCACGCTATATAACATTAGGTATCTAGCGCTGTTTGTTTTTGTTTTTTAAACAGATGATTGCCCGAGCTTGTATTTTTATTTATATAGCTACTGGTTAGGAATCTATAGAAAACTTGATTACTTGAATTAACAATTACATGTTAATATACATAAGTCTACAAACGCATTGAATAAATCCTCTCGCTTTAGGCCACGGCTTTAGGAGCCTCATTCAAAAAGACAGAGAAAAAAGGAAACTTTTTAGCAGTGTCTTTCAGCCACGTTTCAATTTAACCTCACATTTGAGTTCCACAATTGTTTTTTAATACGTACCCTTTGCGCCATCGGCCTCCCTGGCTCCCTTCCTACTTCAACTTCTAATATATCCTCTTTAAGGCCAGTGTGAAAAGAAACAAATACGTAAACTCCCCCGGAAAAAAAAAAAATAAAAAGCACGACGAAAAATCCCTTAACGTCTCCAGCAACGTGAGCTACTGGTCCCAGATCTTCGGTCTATGGGACCTGAAGCAAAGCTCCCGAGTCACTGAGCATAAAAGCGCTCCGTTTCCAAGACAGCAGCGGGGGCAAAAAAAAGCAGATCTTCTCTCCCCAAAAAATCAGTTAAAAAAAAAAAAGCGCCCCTCAGACCCAACTACCAAATCTCATGGCTTTCTGCCACTCCGGCTGTCAATCACAGGCGAGGTTGTCAACGTGGTGAATGAATGATCATCCGCTCAGTCTTCTTCTGGTCAGAACACCTCAAATGTTAATATTCAAATGCACAAAGCCCTAGCGCTCGCTTCCCTTGAATCAGTCCTAATTCCTAATCAGTTTCTCTCTTCTCTCGCTCGCTCTCTTTCTCTCTCTCTCTCTCTCCCTCTTTGCAACTGCTGCACTGGAGGGAGATTAGAGGAGGGTTAAAAAAAAATGTCTGTCTGAGTTTGTCTTAAAGGAGCCACGATCGATGCTGCCCGCTTGCAGTCCCCGTGCGTGTGTAAAGTGTGTGTTGCACAGGCGGAGAGGTGGATTCCGACCAGAATGCTAGAACCCGGAAGTAGTGGTGGCCATAACAGGTCGCGTCTTACACAATGCATTGGGCTGCAGCAAGTAGGCTCCTCGGCAGGGGTGGGTGCGCGAAGCGAGCTCTGGCCGCACTGGAGAGGCAGAGAGGCGCTCCATTAAATCGCACGCCCAGGCACAAACACCCACACACCCGGGGCACACGCGCACAAGCGCGGGTAGTAGCCCCCGGCCGCCGGCTTTATTTTCCGTATGCTTTTCTCTCCCTCCCCCTCCAGACTCTCTCTCCAAAGCTCTCTTGAAATAGATTGGGAATAAAAGCGGGGCAGGCAGCAGCGGGAGTTATTTTGCACAGGGCTCCGTGGATTGACTTCCTGACTTTCCTCGAAATTATTGGGGTCTGCCAGTATTTTTCGGGGCGGAGGGGGGCTGGTGCAGAAAGTAGTGGATTCTTAGAACCAAACACACCACGTAGAAAAGTCAAACCAGGAGCGAAGAGAGGAGGCGCAGGAACAGGGCTGGGAAAGGCTGTGCTAAGAAGTCCCGAGAACGTGGGGTGGAGATGGCTGGGGCTTTCTGCAGATCCACCTTAGAGGGTTTTTTTTTTTTGCTGTCAGAGGTGGACACCCGGCCCAAGGAAAGGAAATGCTTGCGTTTTCTCACTTTGGGGATCTGGACGCCCCCACCTCCTAGTCCCGGAGGCCTCCAGCCCCAGCCCCGGCGTCCTGCGCAAAGTGAGAGAGGAAGGGAGGGAACAATGAGCCCAGAGCCGGGAATGTGCCCCCAGCGCCTGTTTACAAACACGAAGCTATTTATGATCGCCGGAAAGCGAAACCCGACGCGGGCTCTGGGCAGCCCGACCTCGCGGGTGGAGCCCGGGCCAGGGAGCCGCGGGGAGGGAGGCTCTTTCTCCGACCCGCTCCGGGCGAGGCGGCCGTGCGCCCAGGGCGCGGCGCGGCGGGGTCGGCGCGCTCGTCTGGGGCTGCAGCCGCGCTGCCTTTGTCTTCGAGGCGCCGAGGGTCTCCGGCCTCGGCCACGCTCTTTCCCCGGCGACGCCCCGCGCTCTCCTCCCCATGCCCTTCTTCCCCCGACTCCTCTTTCCGATCCCCAGTCTGGCTCAGGGAAAACTCCCAGTGCCAAAGAAAAAGAAATTCACTTCGGGGGCTGAGATTTCAGACAAAAAGCTGCCCCTACCCACAACTCGGAGGCCCCAACCAGCCACTAATTTGAACTTTCTCCCTTTCAATACCTATTCTCCGGTTTAAGCAAACAAAAAATTCCTTTTCTTCACTCTCCCGCTCTCAACCTGCCCTTTATTAGTATATTATTATATTTATTATTTTCGTTTTTATTTTTCTGCCCGCCCGGCTCTGATCTGTCGAGATGGCTCAGCCGCAACAGCTCGACCAGCGGGCTGGAAACCTCACATCCCGGAGCAGGGCTCGCAGCTCGCTCGGCTCGGAGCACGATTTTTTTTTCCTCCCTCCAGTTGAAACCTCGCAGAAAACTCCCCCTGCGGTCGAGTGGAAAATGAGCTCACCCAAATCTCGGTAGGCAGCCGGGGAGGAGGGCTCGGCCAATCAGGAGACGCTCCCGCCAAGGCAGCAGCTTATTGGCTGCGGGGAAAATCAATTATCAAATAATCGATCAGCAGGGAGCTTCGATCTGCCGGGAAGGCAAACTGCCACTCCGGATTCCCGCCCTGATTGTGGCCAAAAGGCTGACTCCCCCAAAGCAGCCGGCCCCTAGCTCCCATCGCCCCTACCCTCATCCCACCCCGCCAGCTGCGGACCAACCCAAAGCGGGGGAGGTGAAGGAAGGGGGAAGAGTTTTGAGAAAGATTAGGGGCTCGTATCTGCATAGACTGTTTGGAAAAGATTAGGAGCTCTCAAATGTATTGAAGCCAACTCTTAATACGCAAACTAAAAGAGAATTCGCATCGGTCCGAGAGACAGGACTGAAGTTTCTGTTTGAGTGGGCTTTCGAGGAGCAGGGGACACACGGCGAGCATCAGAACGTAGATCTGGAATCAGATTCCACCAAGCGCACGTACCTCCCTAAGCGTCATCTATTGCTTCTTTTAATACTTCTCACGAGTCAACGCCCAGTTCCCCCCAATAGTGGAGTTTTCATAAAGCCGAGCATCAGAGCCTTCCCAGACTCCCGCACATCACCCCCGCCCCGACGCCGTACTCGCCCCATGTGTTCCCGTAGGGCTGACACGTTCACCCAACGCCTTCAGATGCGTTTTGCCTTGAAAGAGCTCCGACTGTTAAAAAAAACTCATCCTAGGATCCCCCATCATTTGCATCTCTGTCTCCTCTCTTCCTTTCTCCCCCCACACCCCAAGTTTTAAGATCTTTTACTTTTCACCATCGCAAAATGTAGAGTTTTCTGATACAAACGCCTCGACACATCACGCGGGAACTTAAGGCAGGCCCGTGTGTCAGAGCCCAGAGGATCCAGGTGAATTACCAGCGCCTTTGTGCCACTGCCTGGCAACCCCGAACCCCCACCCCGCCGGCCGTTCCCCAACGTGAACTTGGAAACAGAACTCAGGCCAGGATGGGACCTCCCGGTGTCAGGAAGGCCATTTCTCTGTTTAATTCCTGGGAAGCTGCGCTGGCTGGGCCAGCCAACGCAATCCTTTTCCGATTACAGAGAAGACCAAACTGGGCCGGCCGCCTGCAAGCTCTTCCTGGAACCCCAGCCGGCAGCGGCCAACACCTGAGCGCCTTCCGACGGCTGCTCGCTGGGGTGTGAGCTCTTTCTCTCCAGCAGGCCCTCCCGATATCAGCGCGGCTGGCGGTAGTGGGGCACGAAGTGGGGGGGGGGGGAGGGGAGCGTCAAGCCAAACACCGACATGGGCACAGCTACGTTTATGATCCTAAAATGAACTGCGAAGGAGATTGTGTAAGTATAATTTAACCAAGAGAAATTTACTGCGAAATACATTTCTATGACCATGGTCTTTAACAGCCCTACGGGTTCTCGGGCAAAGACTTAGGTGGCCGACCGGTTTGGAGTTACCTCAAGTCTGCGGTCACGTTTTCAAATGTGGAAAAGGCCAGTTCTGGTATATATAGTTCTTTGACAATGGAATGCATTTTGTATTGATGCGTTCCGGTAAGTTTTCTCTTTTGTTTTCTAGCAGAGATGGAAAAAGAAGGTTCAGGTAAATCTCTCCTTTTCCAACACAACCCCAAACTTCAAGCAGTAGAAGACTATTACGCTCTTCAACCATGATCTTCAACTTTAAATTACCGACAAACAGAGTTTCCTTAAAGAATGAGATAGTTTGAGTTTGTGGGCTTAAACTAACCTCATTAGCTTTGAAAAGTGTCTTCTTCCTTCCCTCCCCTTCTTTCCAAGTATAGCTGTGAACCCGATGGTCCTAGGCCTTTATAAGATTAATTCTGAACAACCGAGAGACTAAAACACTTTTACAATGTAATTACAGTAGTACAAATTGTTTGCCCAAACCTCATTCTGGATAAGGATTTTACAATTAGCAAACAGTTATTACAGTTGGGGCTTGCTGAGAGAAATTGCACAGAGGACCTCTGGAGTTGCAATATAGTAGCCATAAAAAAGAAGAAGAAAAAAAACCTCCTTTAGCAGGGCAGCAATTAATCATCTATTAAAAGAAAAAGGTAAAGGGATAGTTCCAGGTATCTTAGAAAACTAGTACTGATATTTATAGCTGTTCTATGGCAGTGCCTTTTTCTAGCTTATCTCAGATACTTGCTTTTTAAGGCAAAAGTACTTTTATTTTGCAAAAACTTGGCCTGGTGAAGGGTTCTGGCACTTGCCCCTAGCTCTTTCGAAATGGGCCTTCCATACTCAGCTTACCCTTCCCATCCCAGAGCATCTTCCGAAAGATAGAGAATGAGGACTTTAAAGAGGCAGCCTGGGGCCTAGGTCTCTATTGTTTACACCCTCAGGCAAGGAGGCATTTAAAACAAATAGTGCCCCTTTAGGCTGTTGGTACAGTCCTCCAGGAGAACTTCCCTCTAGTGTTCTGTTTTCCTATAAGGAATCGTGTCTTTGGAAAGACCTATATCCGGAATTAGGCTTTTGTCCCCGAAGTTCACACTGATGAGTCAGCTCCAAAACCCTCAGAAATTAAAAAGGCACCTCTTAAGGTAAAATGTGTGTGTATTTGCCAGCCCAGAATAAACAAAAGCCTGTTAATCAATCGAGTTTGGCAGCTGTGTTCACAGAATGATAAGGGTTTATCATCTGCCACCTAACTTTAAGATGCCTGTTAAAATGCTGTGATTACTCTTCAGGTTGTCCTGTGGGCTGGAGGCTTAGGGTTTGTTCTTCAAGAACATTCATCCTCTGAATCTCATCCCACATTAGCGTTTGCATTTCAAAAAACAGAAATAAGAGAAGGGAAAGACAGTTCAAAGAAAATAGATTTAAAATCTACTAGAGATAATAGAGGAATGTTGGAGATAAGAGCCTGGATGCCATATGAGAAAGGTACCAAAAAGTCAAAGCTAATGAATGGCTGTGAGAAAAGTGAAATAAACTATTTAGAGGTCTATAAAAGGGAGAAACCTGGTTAGGTGATATGAAAGGGGGTTAACCGACAGGATTAGGGAAGACGTTAATCAAGTGCCCCAAAGCAATCTGGGCTATAAGAACCTGGAGATTTGTTTACTGCATTTTGCTTCAGAAAACAAAGAATGTCTGGGTCCAGTTCAGAAGTCAATGAGAGGTCAGCTGAGGCTCTCCAATCATCACAGGGAAAATACCCGTCACTATATTCGGGCTGGATAATGCAAAAGTGAAGAAAAAAAAATTGGGGGTGTGTGTGTTTTCCTTACCACTTTTCTATTTCAAATCATTAAAATGCTTTGGTCTCTAGAGGGGGAAAAATTACGCTGGTTAACATAATTACTAGCTCTGACATTTTCAGAAGTTATAGAGGTCTTTTATTAATTAAATGGAGGGCTTAATAAAATATTCCTAATAAAATTTACGGTTGTCTTAAAACTTTCTAAACAGTGCTATAAATTCTTAATAAAATTAACTGGGAAATGAGTTATTAGCCCACACTTTACCCTCTCCCCCCACTTCTACATAAGGAGCGTCTGCAGGATGAAAAGGGAAATAGAAGCCTTTTAGTAAAATATAAATATTAGCCAAAGTCACACATTGCTTTAGGAGAGGCAAAGTTTCAACTAAGTTATTTCTTATGGCTTCATCATCTGATATACCCCAAAAGCTATTCACAAAATTTCTAGAAAATTTCTTCCCCCTTTCTACTAGGTATTATATACGCATGTATACATTAGCCCATTTGAAATACAGTACTTAATTTTCTGGTCTGAGTTGTGTGTCAAGTTTAATAAAAAGCATAGATACATCATGCAAAATTCCAATATAGAATTTTGAAGGTTCAGGTTGCAAATATTTTCTTCATCTGTTAGAAGATAATTAAAAATGAAATGCCTTGTACTTTTTCTCAGTTTAATTTCTTAAAAGGTAACTTAAATAATAAACTTCTCAGTAACATTTCCCTCCAAACTCCTCATTTATAACAGTTGCTGCGTTATCTGAAGCAGCATTTTGGTGAGCGGATACACAAATCTTTTTCATATCGCTACATTTCACAACTTTGTGGAGCTTTCTTAAGTTTGGAGATGCTTCTCTGTTTCACAGATACAACACAGGCTGGCTGACTGTTTGAGATGAACAGTACACTCAGACACACTCCAAACTAAACCAAATAGCTTTGGTGGATTGTTCAACGTTTGAAGACTTGATCTTTTGTGCCGTCTACTGGACAATGGAAAAACTACAGTCTCTATGATTTAAGAAACTTTTTTCTTGTCCAGCATTTGGGGGAGGGGGGGTGATTTGGGGCTGGTAAGTAATAGGAGAGGACCACAGGACCCAACTTAGACTCACAGGACAGGTCTTGTGGCCTACTCGTGTGTTCAAATCCAAGTTTAGGACATTATACTAAGTATAGGCACACTTCAACCACTGGACTAAAGCACAAGGCTAAAACCTACATTTAATACAGTTGTGCATGTGTGGGGGTACACAAAGTCAGCTTGGGAAGAAAAGGAAAAGATGGTGGGACAAGCCTGGCATCTCTGAAAAAAAAATATGTGTATGTGTGTGTGTGTGCACATGCATGTGCATGCAGTTACTTGGCTCTGAGCGTGAATTGCTTGACAGTGAAGTTAAATGTGTCTACTGCCTAGGTAATCCAGGATGTACAAATTAATTTTTGAAATTCAGAACGTAATATTGTTCAGTAATCAAGAAAAGTACCTGTAGGAGGGACAGAATGAAATTGGTAATTAGAAAATTTTTAGTGCAGTTCCTCTTTTGGCATTATTGGATGAAAATATGAAACTTCAGTGTTTTCACTTGGAGACCACATGTGGGAGAAAGTGTGGCTGAAATTCAGTCAGATGCCTTTGTGTAACAGAGACTGTTTGATGTTCTCTTAAACATTTAAAAATACTGTATACATTTTTTGTTATGATTTAAAAAAATATTTATGGAGCTCTAGCATTATGGAAGCTTTGTACAAAAAAAATTCATGAAGCTAACTCTGACCTCTGTTTGATATTGACATAGTTCCTGAATAATCACAATTATTCTAGAGAACTGATAAAGCCCACACCACTAAAATATGGAGAAGTCAAGCTGATTTTGGTGGAAGAGACATAGACTTGGGTACCAGCCTCTTAAAACTGTTTGCTTTCCTGAAGTTAAATTGCTTATTGCATTAAAAAAGAAAAACACCTATTAATACATGACTAGTTATTAGGGTACTCTTTAATAAAAACCCAGTAGTGAAAAGGAGACAGCTTTAGGACACTTTATTGATGCATAGATATATTTCAATGATCTACTTCAAATATACATTTTGATGTGGCACTATGTCAGAATGACTTTAAAATATTGTGTTAAATATAGATATGTCAGAGAACTTGGGCTGACGCTGACTACTTAAAGCAGTGAGATTGCTCGCATTACAGTGTAAAAGAACAGGATGGTTTCAGTTGGTCTGCAGAGATGGCGATGATTGGGGATGGGGGATGCCGGTGGTGATGGCTGTGGTGGGTGTCTTTTCAACTTCAGCATAATCAACTGAATTGTGAAAGTTTATTTTATAAGATGCCATATGGTTCCAATGGGCCAGATTAAAACAACAACAAGGACCCTACTAACAATAGCGGGAACACGTAGACGAGTCTTACAGGAACCAATCATAAGTATTCCCGCGTTTGATAAATTCTAAACTAGTAGTGGAAGTACTGAGCGCTGGGGAACGTCTCCAGTCGCCAAATGCAAACGTTTACCTTTGAAGCAACAGGATGAGCCAGACTGGTCATGATTAGCGTCCACGCTGGACTGTATAAAGGGGCATATTTTGTGAAAACCTTCAGGCAAAAATCGTACTGATTATTCAAAAATAAATATTTTAACATTTCATTGAGTTATCCAATGAATAAGAAAAATATCGAAGGCTTTCTGCAGCTCAGAAAGAATTCTAGTATCGTGAAAAACAGAGAAGGAAAGAAGTAGAAGAAACTGAAGGACGCCCGCTGAGTAGTTATTCACTTGTGAATATCCGAAAAGGTATCTTTACGTGCCCTTATTTTGAAAATGAAAAATAAATATCATCTTTCCTTGTCCTTTTAAAAAAGATTAACGTCAAACTCTGGTTACGCTTGCTAAAAATCATAATTTGTTTCCAGGCGATTTATGCGAGAAAGAGCCAATTTGAAAACTTACAACTAATGAAAGAAATCGACGTACAAGCCGTAAAGAAATCGGTTCACAGCCGAGCCCACAGCCCTAAGAGGCTCCCCTCTTAGGGGCTCATCTAGGATAACTTCATTTAGTGGCAGATCTGCGGCCACTTCCGGGCCTCTCTGCCGACTGGGTCCTTCCTCCGCTGAGCGCTCTGCGGGGCTGTCCTGTCGCCTGTGCGTGGCGGGGTGCCAGGTCCCGCAGCGCCGAGCCACCCAGAGCCCCGGGCCTGCCTGCACCCCCGGGGGCGCACACTCCTCGGGGCGAGTGGAGGGCCCGGCAGGATACGCTGCCCGGGGTGGGCCCCCCCAATCTGCTCACACCCGGCTGGGCGCGGGGGCCGCGGTTTGGGGGGGGTGAGGGTAGGTTTGGGGAAACGTGTTCCCTGGGGACCCCGAACCGTCGGGAAGGAGCCGAAGGTTTTCTCTCCTGCCAGTGCACCGACCCCCCACCATTCTAGACCGCGATCCTGTCTCCTTTGGGGTTCGCCCCAGCCTCTGCCGGAGGGAGGGAGTGGGGGGTCAGACCTGCGCCGCAGGGGTGGCGACCCGGGAGCCGGAGTTCGAAGGACCCGCGGACCCCGACGCGGCGACTCGGGGTATCGGGCTCTGTCTGCCGGTTCTTGGGGCTGAGCACCCGAGGGCGCCTCTCTCCCCATCAGGATTCGGGGACACGGGCTCACCCCGCAACCCCTTGCCAATTAGCCTAATTCTGGAAGCTTCTCGCCTCCGTTCCTGGACGGCTCTTCCCGGGGCGCCGTGAGCCCTGGGATGCCGCCCGTCTCCCGCTTCCGCCTCCGAGGCCGAGTGTGCTCTGCGAGTCTGTTTGGGACGCGGGAGCCTTCGGGGACCCAGGCCCCCCCAGTGCCCCCTGCGCCCGCGGCGACCCCTTGGAGGGGCTGGAACAAGCGCGCGTCTGTGGCCGAGGTTATTATTTCAGGTGCGCTAATGGGATTAGCGGCCGCGGGAGAACTGTGTGGGGATGGATGCGGTTCCTTCTCCCGGTTTCTTCCGCCGCCGGGTGGAAGGGGAGGCACCGCCGGCGGCCTCTCCCGGCCGCACCGCCCGCTCGGCGCGCGCTGCGCTCACACCACCCAGGGAGGCGGCGGACCCCGCGCCCTGGGCCTGGAGGGCGGGGAGCCGGCGGCGGGGGGGGGGGAGGGAGGGGGAAGGAAAGGGGAGAGGCGCAGAGCGACGGCGACCGAAACGCAAGGAGGGAGAGAGCAGGCGGCAGTAACGGAAAGACAGAGCCAAGGAAAGCGACAGAGATGGAATCAGATCCAGTCCTGTCCGTCCCCAGGACACAGAGAAACAGCCATTCCACAACGGCCTCGCCAGGGAAGGAGAAATCCGCTCTTTATTCCCGGATGCTTTCTGCTTCCGAGGGAGCCTTATCATAGACTTTTGCATAATTGCATATTGACTTTCCTAAATAGTTCCGCAGCTATTTATGTTTCCACTTGTTCAATCGCAAACAATTCCTTTGGGGAAAAGTAAAAGAAAATGTGTGTGTGTGTTGGGGGGTGAGAACTAAGGCCAGAGGCAAACAGTACGACCCTCTTGCAAAATGTCCCCTGGGCCATCGCAGAAATGACCATCCTCTCCTGGGAAGTGCGAGTCACCATCCCAAATAGGGTGAAATGATCGGTCTGCATTTTCATGATCGGCCCATTTTTCACAGCCCCTTCCCCACCATAAAGAACCAGAGAATGTTTGGGCTAAGTCAAGGCATTTAGTTCCATTTGCCCATTTCACAGATGAGCAAGCTGAGACCAAGAGAGGTTAAGTGACCTATCCAATTTCTTCTCTCTCTTTTCTGGGTGTCTCAAAATTCTCTTTTTATATATATTCCCCAACACTTAAAAAAAAAGTCACAGCTACAGAAGAAGCCTTTCCAACTTTCATTTCCTAAGATCACTGGAGGTCAGTGCCTCTGTATCTTCTGTCAAAAGCAGCTGCTGTGTAAAGTTGATGGTTGTGTGTGAGTGAGTTTAAGGGCTGCGGGGTGACTCTTCCCTCCTCCCCTGCCTCAACCCCGAGTCCATCACCAGCCCCTTTCTGAGAGCAGCAGGCTGGGAACTTGTTGCTCTGTGAAGACCCTTCCACAGAGCATGGAGAAAGAAGCAAAGGAGAGCCTGTATTTGGTGGTGATGCTGCTGGGGTCTCATAGGCTCAGCTTTTCTCCAACCAACCCTCAACCCTCAAACAAACAAACAAACAAACAACTCAGACCTTTTGCTTCGACTTCCTGTGACTGAGTGACCCTAAGCAGAAAATTGGTCCAGGTCACCCAGGGCAGGAGCCGGGACGTTCAAGGCCTTATTTACCCCAGGATTAAAAACAACATCCCCTCTAACTTTGTCTCTCCTCAGCAGCTTGCCTTTTAAGGATGTGAGAAGGAGCTTCTTAGAGTATAAACAGACATCGTAACTCATGGAGATGTTTAGGTTTCAAATTTACAAAAACAGCACTTTAGCCCTGCTTTCCTGAACCCCACTACAACTAAGACCCAGGCTACCAAACCCTTTGCAAAGGCATCCTGTATCATTTATGGGCAAAATATATTTTTGAGTGGTCACTTCTAATTTTGAAATATTTTTATTTTTAGCTTCAAGTTGGACTCCTAAAACAAATCAGTTATTTATGACCTGCTTTTCCCCATTCCCTGATTATTATTTAGTCTTTCATTTAAAATTTTTTGTTACCTTGAAATTTGCCTTGATTTGGGTGTTCGGTACAGAAAACCTGCTTGCAGGCTTATTATCTGCAGCCATCTGCATTTATTTAGTCAAAACTCTGTGAAGTTTACTGTTGTTTTGTGGGTTTTTTTGCTGTTGTTGTTTTAACTCATTGACTATTAACAAAAAATAGCCTAACACCCTTTCAGGTTTAAACCTTAGTTCTGTCCTAGCCTAGCTTTCGTGAAAAGCCCATTGCACGGGGCTTGTTGGCTTACATATCTTTTAGTTAAAAATCTTTTGAGGATTTGAGCCCAGACTTTTGTGATATACTGCACTATAAGGTATTTTATTCTCAACTAGTTAGTGATTGTAGGCTGGAACAGAGAACAATTTTGGAAATCGGTTCTATTAGAAAAAGCTCTTTGTACTTACCAATATTCCCAGCCAGGATTCTGGGCAGTGGCTGTGAGGCTCAGCTCAGAGCTGAGACTGAGTACACTTGGGTGCAAATTATAACTCAGTCACTAACGGGCTGCTTGCATTTGAAGAAGTCAATCACCTGCAAAATGAATTGGTTATGTTATTTTGTTCTGTAAGTCTACTTTTGATTCTTGTATTTAGTGATGATTCTGTATATAAAATTAGACACAGGGAAAATGTGTAGCTTCATAATGATCAAAAAAGTTTAGCGTTAAGACATTGCAATATTACCTATTTCACAGTAAATTTTTAAAAGGTTGATATTTTGGAGTTGGATGGTAGAAGGTTATCCTAAAGCAATGTTTCCCTGCCTTGATTCAGCCATAGGGGTTTTGCCCTGTTTAATACCCTCTGAATTACTATTTACTTGTTCTTTTAAAAAAATAGTTTCAGCTAAAATAAAACACATACATGTATTTTAAAATGAAACTTTATACCATAGGATTTCTTTTGTATCTTTTCTAATGCAGCATACAATACATACGATAATACATTTAAAACAATTTGCTTGGATACATGCTCCTAAATCATCTTTACCCCACTTTGGGAAGCAGTGACCAAAGGTCATTTTAAATCTGTTCAATATGCCATGTTCAGCATGACCAAGTACTGTTCAACAAATATCACACGCTGAACACAAAGAAGAGGCATTTGGCAGAGAAAGAAGTGAACACTAATGACCTGGAAAAAAATAAACACTCATTTTAGGAAGAAATCATTAGTGTTTTATAATTCAGCTTCGGTATTTCAAGTGGGATTGCATCTTGTAAACCTGTAACTGCAAACTTGCTGATACTGGTGAACTATATGACGCCTCCATTTTACATGACTGCATTCTGAAATACAATCACTACAATTTTAGATATTTGTAAGGCCCAAATTTTAGATAATAATATGCAATTTTTGAAAACTATACTAGATTCTGTAAAAATGACAATAATTTCTCACAAAAACCTTCAAAATACTGAAATCCGAAACTCCTGTGCTTTATATTCCAGGGAAGGAAAACATAAATGCTTCTACTTTGGACTTTTTTTTTTTCAATTTATTCACTCTCTACTCCCCACTCTTTTGAGATTCTTCGTACAGGGAAATCAAGTGTCAGAAGAATTCCTTAATACCTTCAGGCACTGCAACCTCCAGATATTACTCTCAAAGTTTGAAAATGACAACTTAGGTCTTTGTTGAAAGGTACACCTGAAAGAACTAAAGTAAACGGAAAGATGTCTAAAGCATAGGATTAATTTTTGTTACCGCTTGATTTTATCTGAATATTCTTTAGCGTGGTTTAGAGGTTAAAACACTTATTTCTTTCTCCACTGGCCAGGCAACTTCTGGAGACACTTTTCTCTAGTTCCCTGATTTCACATTTTCTGTGTAGCACTGCCCACTGAATTTGTAGAGCGAGATATAATTTATACCTAGATTTCATTTCTTTATGCCTAATAGTAGTTACATATTTCAGCAAACCAAATGCCATTCACTGGAAGCCTTTATTCTGCTTTGTTTTTTCCTAAATATGGAATTAAGTTGAAATAATAATTTATTGAAACAACATAAACACCTGACCATCTTCAAAACCAAGGAAAATCAAAACCAAAAAGCACTGCTTAGCACAACCAGAATACTTAAGAACTTAAAAACCACAAAGTTGCAAGTGGATAGTTATGGCTCTTTTAATAACTGTCATTTTACCGTGATTCTAAATCAGTATCCCAGGACGATGAGGAGTGTGGTTGAGCTTCAAAATGCTCTGGAAACCACTGCTTTGAAGGTCAAACAGCCATGTTTAAGTTCCCAGCTATACTGTGCTACCGGCGATCCTTGGTGACATGGGACCAACCACGCCCCTGACCCGGTAAGAACAAAATGCTCACAGCCAGTTAGTTCTCTGACTTGTGATTCTGTACTTGGCAGTTACCATTTTTTGCCTTTTCTTTGAGCATTTAACTCACTTTAGTTTTATATTTTTGCATTTCTGTGGTAGTTGGCCAGCACCCTTTTTATCCTAAGCTAATTTACACTGAAAAGTATTACATATGTTCGGATACTCTAACCCGTTCAATGCTTAGGGCTTATTTGTTTGAGATGCAACCAATGAGCCTTCCTCAGTGCCTGAAGCTTTTTACCCCAAGAAGGAATAGTTTGAATTTGTTTCAAAATTCTCTTCTTTTTATTTGCTTTTTCCTTTCCTATGAGTCTGTAATTTAGTTCTGCTGACACAGTTGGTTAACCCCATACCGGGGAGCTGATTAAAAAACACTTTCTAAAAATGTCTATTCCTATTGCTGGTATTAATCAGCACTTTTTTTTTTTTTTTGGCCTATCGCTTTCTTTGGCTTTGTTTATCAAAATCTTTCCACCCCAATAATTCGAAATGGGCACAGTTAAAAAGCTACAAACCCTGTTCTTTTTAGGATGGGGTAGTTCTCACCGCATAATCTCTAATGTACTTACTACTTGAGAATGATTCCGGAGAACAGTAAGTGGTCTTAGAGATTCTATCTCACCTTGTATGTGCCAGAACACATGTGAGCAATAATCACGTTTGTTCTCATCCCTGTGTTTAGGGGACCATTCAATTGCACAACAGATTCCCCTCTGGAGGAATACTTTCTTGAAAAATCTGAATAATTGTTGTAGGTAAGCTGAGAAGCTGCTCAGGCTTATCTTATACACTCAGTCAACTGAGTTACTTTATTTTTGTTTGTTTTTTAACTGAGTTACTTTAGACACTCAGTTAACCCAGATACCAAGGCCACCCTCACTATCCTACCCCTGTTCTCTTGGAGACTTTTAATAAGACATGGGATCCAAAAACAGTTTCATAGTTTACCTGCTTTTCTCATTGTCGCTGACATTTTTGGGGATAGTGATAAAAAGGCAAGTCTGTTGCCAATTTCATAAATCGGTCTTTTCTCTCTGCTGTCAGGTTGCCCTTCTCACTAATGTCACCATATGTCACTGCTTGTCCCAGACAATCTGAGATTGACTGAAAAGTGTTTGAATAACTTTTGGGTCCTATTGCCTGTAATTGGTAAGACTTGGCCGACTTTTGGGTTTTACACTGTTCTGTTTAGAACAGTGTTATTTGTGTGACATTAATTGTATGTCCTAATCAAGTCTTTGATGTTCGGGGATAAAATTGAGAATTTAATTTTTGCCCCTAGTTTAAGAAAATATTTCACAATTTACAAAGCAGGCACCACCCCCATGCCTAAAATCTTCCTTTACTCCCCAAAACCCTGTGAGGACATGTTATTATCATCTCCATCTCACAGATATACTTTAAAGTCACACAACTGTTTAGGATCAAAGGCTGTGTACTGAGTTGTGGCATCAGTGGAAGAACATCTCTGTAACTGCATCCTTTCATTATGCTAAATATTTGGGAGGGAGGGCATGAGAAAAAAATGAGAAAACATGTCCTCTTGGTTGAATTTTTTAGTTATTTTCTCTTTCTCTCCTATCATCTACTATAAAATTAGAAATATTTGAACTTCTGGAACCTATCTCCAGAAAGTTTTACTATTTCTAGCGTCCAGACATTTTGAACTGATTAACCATGCTCAGTGTGAAATGTTTGCTCCTCTGACTTCAAAGTTACTTTTTGTTGCACAAATAATATCTATTTTTGAAAGATCATGCTTGAAATTAGCTATAGAACACAAGATTATTATATAGATTTATTATAATCTTTCATTCTACAAATATAATATTTGTTTTGTGCTTACAGTTAGTATACCTTTTTTTGCATTTAAAAAAACTATAACATAGACATAAATCAATGTATGAGATATTATGGCATGGTTTTCAAGGAGATAGCAATTCAAATTTTCCATTTAAAGAGAGAGAACAAAACTTCTTTCAGGAAATATTAGTTAATCGGCAGGAGTCCTTTTCAGAGCACAGTTACCATGGGATTGAGAAGTATTTGCTAATTATAACAGTGCACTAATTATCTGCTTTTACATCTCATCTTTCTGTCTTTCTGTCTAAATTCACTTCTAATTATATGGTACGCTTTTTGCATATGGCATATCTAAAAGTGTTGCTTTTATCAGATATGAATTCTTTTACTTGGAAATATTAAAGACATAGTTTCACTTCCAAAATAGTTTTTCCTACAATATAGTGAAATCTTTTGATTATGGGTTGAATAGTCTGTCATGTTGGGGGGAGGGAGCGACCAAGGTTTAAATATTAGACATTTTGTATCTTCCAAAAGAGAATAGCAAGGCTGATCAGCCTTGTCATGGTTTCTATTTTTCAAATGCGGTTAAGCAGATGTCACATTACCCACTCATCATCACCATCATTGTCATCATATTTTTATAACTCTACAGAATTTCAAATGTTGTAATTGACAGACAGATATTTAAAACATAGCGTAATAAAGGAAATATCACTCGGTCATCAGAACCTATTTTGATGGGATTCATTGGTCGTCTGGATTGCAGAGGTAGGCTCGAAACAAAAGCAACAATAACAACAACAAATATGACTTCAGTTCCTGTATTCTGATTCCCCTTGGGCTTATTGAGCGCATAGAAACAGGAATTCACTTTCTGTGTAAATAGAGTCTCACTCATCTCCCCAGAGCAGGAATTTCACTGGGGTCGGGGCGGGGGGCACTTATAAATTGAGGGTCTCCATCTTGAGGGGATCTACAGGCCTTCCTCCCAAACACAGGCTCCCGTGACGGCTGTTAGTCCAACTCATTTGTGGGTCTACACTTTCTCTAACTCCACTCCTTGATCATACTTTATTGATTGTGAACTTTAATGCACACATATTCATTTCAGTGTTTATTTGTTTTAAAAGAAAGCTTAAAGAATAATTTATAAGCTTTTAAAGAAACATCTGATAGAGTACTTGAAGCTTCTGCAAATACAAACAAAATCTGCTCTGCAGTATTTAAGTACATATAGATATGTGGATCAAGCAGTTTTAGATCTCAGGCTCCAGGAGGGGGTCGAAGGAGTTGGATGGCTGGATGAGCACGAGGGGGAACATTTATTGAGGGCTTCTTCTATGTTAGGCACTGGGTTAGATGCTTTTGTACACATTCTTTCATTTTGGTAACATTCAAGGCTATTGACGGTTGTTATAACGGTCAAATCCGAACTTGAGCTCTGATTTGATATATCTTTTACATTGAATTACACTGAGCTAAAAAGTTGGATTTTCTGCTATCAGTTTCACTTTTATGCCTGGCCACAAAATCATTTACATCCCTTCAATCTCAGATGCTCAATTGCCCAGCAAACTAAGGATGTAGTAAGGGCCTTGGGAGCTACGTGGGGGCATTCCCTGCAACTAGAGACATTTCTGCAATGGAAGAGCCTCTTCATTATTTGAACAGAGACCTCTATCCATCCTTCCCACCCCCGGGCCTGAGGCTCCTCATCTGGAAATCAGGATGACTTGGTTCTATTTTTGATATTCCTCCAGCCCCAGTGATTTGTGAATTTTGTATTTGATTCTGCTGATGCCAAATGTTTACAGCTGAAAGGGGGAAGGCAAACTAATTATAAACAGAACTTTCCCAGTTAAAATCTCAAGGGCTCAAGAGAAATGATTTAAGTATTTTCTGACTCTGACAATCGGAAATGCATTCCTGTGTGGCAGTTATAAGATACACTGAAAAACACCCCTTTTGTGGGGGGGGTGGCTTTTACCATTTAAGTTGTAATATGTTATGGAAGTGAAAAGCTTCCAAAAGGGTGGAACAATAGTCCTAATATTAAGCCACTGCAGATTGGGGGTTACTTCTTGACTGTTTGCTGTGTGCTTTGGAAAAGGAAATCATCCCTCTCTGGGCTCAGTAAAGTAATGTTAATTCCATCTCCTTCAAAATGGAGTTCTGATGTTTAAATGTTCATAACTGTCTTCAAGTTCTTCACATGATAATTGTGACATAAAGTACAAAGTATTACTCTTGGAATGGGGTAATTTTAACCAATTAAGTTTCCTCTGAGCTATCACCTGGGTCGGAAACATTGTTATTACCTTGCAAATTACTTTGTACTTAGGCTTTCTCATGTTCCCTAATCATGAGCAAAAGTCCCATCCGAAGGCTTAGAATGCTTAATATTTGCAACATTGACTTTGATGGAACATTACAGTGAAGAACAATCTGGTCAGTGCTGTACTAAGGGTGGGTCAGAAGGACCTAAATAGCCTTGAGGATGCAATTTATGCAATGCCATTAGCCATTCTTGGAACAGCTGTATAATTAATAACTGGACACAGCATGTCATTAATTTGAATGGGATCATAGGAGACTTTGAGTTTGAAGCTAGGAGTCAAGCTGGCCTATGAGATTTGCCTGAGTTTCTAGAGACTGGGGTCTATGATCATTTGGTGGTGTTTGCTTTATTAAATGCAGCCAGCCCTTCAAAAGCAATTGCCAAACATGGAATTTATACTCAGTATTTCCTAGCAGACACTAGAAGTTACCTGCCATGTTTTAAATGGACCAGCCTAGACACTGCTCTTCATTCATTAATTAATGCATTCATCCAATAAATTATTTATTGATTACCTCTGTTCCAGGATCTGGATTAAGGAAGACAAAGAAGTAGGAGGGTGGGGATCCTGAGGAAGTGTGTGATCAGTCTAGTTACCTTCACGGCCAGTTCACATATTGTTTTAGCTGCTGGTTTTATTTTGGAAGTTGTTCTAGAGAGTTGTACTGTCACATAGAATGAAAATGACTCCTCTCCTCCACCCCCCCCCCCCCCCCGCCTCAATCCACAGCTGGGGTCAATTCATCAGGCATTCCGTGAACTTTTATTACATTCAAGAATAAAAGAGGCATTTATGATAATTAATGTTAAAAAATGAGAAAAAATGGCTCTTGTTTTGGCCACAAATTTTTGAAGTTTGTATGGCAACTGAAACGAGAGCATTCCATCATTTTTAGTGTATGCAGCTGCTTAGGTATTTGAGAAATAATTATCTCCTTTTCTTCTTTTCCCCAACTCCTCTGATTATGTCAAAATTGCAGTTACTATTAAAGATTGCATAAACACACCAGGAAGTTAAAGATTAAATTATCAAAATGGTACTGAAAAAGAAATACTAAAGAAAAAGGAAAAAACATGCATAATCCCACCATCCAAACTTAGCTAAAAGCAATTTCTTTCTTCAGAGGTATGTTTTTATATGATTATGTGCTTCTGCTTTCCATTGTTTTATCTCTTTTTCAAATTATTACATAAACTTTATATCTATTTGTAATGTCTACCTAATATTACAAAGCCTAGGTGTACCATCCTACAGTTAAATACCACCTACTTTTGTATATTTATTTTGTCTCAAATTTTTTTTTTCACTATTGTAAATTAAGCTACAGGGTGTGTGTGTGTGGGCATGTGGACTTCACTACATTTCTTTTAGATAGATATCTAGAAGTTAGAATTCTAGGTCTTTAAAATATATTAAAAATTTTATGGCTTTAAAGATTATTTTCTTTTGCTGAATTATCTGTCAACATTGGATACAATGATTTAAATAGTCCCCTTACCAAAATTTCTAGGTAAAAATAAACCCTTATTTTTAAAATTGCATTTTTTATTACCTGCAAATTTGTACATGTCACTGTTTAGTAGTTCTTGTCCTTCCTTTTTGAACCGTCTATTCACTTTCTCTGTGAATTTCTCTGTTTGGGATATTGTAGCTTTGAAAATTTAGGATCCTCTTTCTTATATGAAGGAATGTATGAAGTCAACATGTATGATGTTTCTGAATAAATATTAATAAAATTTAAAATGCTCATAAAAATACAAAACTAAAGCAGATTTGCTATAATTATGCATGTGTTTGAAAGTACTTAAAGGAAAAAAATCAGTAGAAATTCATAAATGTACTACTGTAATTGTCATTATAAGATGGTGAATAATGTTTACTTTCTTTTTTTACTTTTCTAATTTTCAAGGTTTCTATAGTGAATGTGCACTATTTTCTTTTAAATCAGAAAAAGCAGTTATTTATAGATATGCCTTTCTTTTCTCTCAACTAATTTTTTTTTTAACTTGGACATTTTTTTTTTTTTTTTGGCCAGACCACGCGGCTTGTGGGATTTTAGTTCCCTGACCAGGGATCAAACCCTGGCCCTTGGCAGTGAGAACACAGAGTCCTAACCACTGGACCGCCAGGGAATTCCCTAATTTGGACATTTTTAAGACCTGAGTTTCATTGAAACTGATGGGAATATGCGAGTTTGGAAGCTATATGCAAGTGAAAAGGTAGTTTCTGGAAGATTCTTTCCTTTGTGAAACCCAAAATTTCTGAAAAGATGATTGGGAAGAGGAAGCCAGATTGATTCTTCTGAGTGGGTAAGAGATATTCAAAGTGCATTTTCCTGTGGCCAAACCGTGTGGAATAAATGATTCTTAGCTGCTGCTGGTGTCACTTTCCAGGCTGTTCTGAGACTTTGCAGAGTAAGGTTTTTGTGTCATCTTCTGCCTGAATTTTCTCAGTGACAAATTATCATGGGTGAAACGGGTACACAAATTATAATTGGATGTCCACGTTTTAAAAGTTTGCCCTTAATTTAAATTATCTTTTTTGTATAAGTGTCAAATTTCCATATTTGGTCAATTTCAATAAATAAAATCTATTGTTTGCAAAAGAATAACAAGTAGACAAGCTTTTGAATCTCTCTCTTGGTTAGTTAGAGTAACAGTGGAAGCCTGTTCATCCTGACCCCTCCAGTCTCAGCAGGTACGAAGCCTCACCTGACGGTGCTGTACTATGACTGCAGGTAAATGGTGGAGAGAAGTTAAAACTGCCTCTTGACTGATGAACTAGAAAAAGTCTCAGTAAAGACCAATCATGTTGCAGGGACATATATTTCAGAAATTCTTCCAAATCTCCAGCGTAGACAAGAAATGGCGCACAGACTTTCACAGAAATAAAAATTCATTATTTCTCAATAGTGTAAGCATTCGTTCCTCTACGTGTTAGTCGCTAGTTCTCCACGAGAGTATCTTTTTAAAATTCGGGTTTTGTCTTTATCTTTGAGATGACATTCTTGGATTGGGCAAAGGGAAAGGTCACTTTCTGTTCTTTGGGTTTACAAATCCTACAAGCCTGAGTAAGGCAGGCCATGTTGAGGTTTAGGGGAATGATGATTAACACTCTTTCTCATTCCCAAACCCCTGGGTTAGGGACCAATTGAAAGATTCACATAGGAGCGTGATGGAGAAACATCAACTCTGGGGGAAAAACAAGCTGATTAGAAAACAAGGCTTAGGTCTAGGCTGCTAACACCCATCTTGTCTATTTAATTAAACAAACTTACCCAACAAAGTCTTCCCAAACCACAGCTGCATAGGTATGTGAGTCTGAGCATAGGCTGCCTGAAATTGAAAGAAAACTCAGCACTCAGCAGAGGCTGAGCCTCCGAGCTTGGTTCTTTTTTCCCCTTCAGATTCACTGATTAGGAAAACTGATCTTCTTTCAGAGAAATGTGAAAGTGGGAAGCAAGGAAGTCTTTGGAAGACTTTCTTCCATACTTTGACTTAATAAGCAGGGAAGTTCCCCCTTCTACGGAAATGAATAGGAATAAGCATTCCCTCCTCACAAATAAATTCAGTGAAATAATGATTGAAAAGTAAATATTATGTGGATTTGAGGCATGAGTGGTAGCCCTCTTTGGACGTGTGTAAACTGTCATCCTTAGGATGTCTGGGAGAAGTTGGCAGGGTATTTCCAAGATGATAATTCTTTCCTTCTCCCAGAACTTGAAGACAAACAACAGCAAAGAGATCTCTGTAACACTCCTTGAATAAACTTGATAAAGTGTGTGAAGACAGAGGTAGTGGCAATCTTGAGATACAGATCTTATCTCACTCTTCTGGGTTCAGTACTCGAGGGAACACATGAAAGGGCACTTTTCTGAATAACTCATTTTGCATCCTTCATTTGCAGGGAAGGTGTCTGGGACAGTGTGTGGTCCACCAAGGGGAGAAAACCCTAAGAGGCCTTTCTAGAGTATAACTAAAATTGGAAGAACCACCAGGACGGGCAATTGTGCTTTTCTCTGTTTGGCAGGAAGATGGGAAATCAGCTCAAAGTAGGATTATTCGGAGGTAGTAAAAGAGAAGAGAAATATGATTAAGACCTCTCAGGGTATTATTGGCCCAGAGAAGAACAGAGTCAAAGTCTTTTCAGGTTGCTTAGGATCTCCTGTGGACATCTACTGTGGAGTAATATTGCCAGCGCCAACGCCCTAAGGTTTTGCCAATTTAAACATCCTTTCTCCAGTATTCCTTCATGCTCCAGCCTCCAGGGATGGGAAGGGGATGGGAGCTGCTCTTTTGGTGGGGACGGTTGAGGCTGGGAAAGAAATTTTAGTGTTGTTTCTTTCCGAGGAAGTAGATGTCTTCTATTCCTTGAATTGGGGGAAAACAAATCTAAAATTCATGACCACGCCCCAAAGGAAGAGGATAAACTTCTAACTAGGAAAGTGAATCCAAGTGAGGAGATTTAAAAGATTATTACAGAAGAAGAAAACAGAACTAATCCACTAATCATAGTTGATTCAGCCTCTGGTCTGTCTCCCTTCGATGACAGAAATTCAGAGTCCAGAACAGAAACCCTTAGCATACAGATTTCAAACCAAAGAGAATCTGCAAAAAGGGCCCAGATGAGGAGGTGTGGGCAGTCACTGAGAATCCATGTACGCCATATTCTGACCAAAAGAAAGTCTATATAGAGCCATACTCCTCAAATGACAGTAATCTGGGGAAAAAAATGTTGGCATCGATGAAAAATACTGTAAGAAAGAAAGGAAGAAGGAAAGAAACATGATAGGTTAATGATATAAAAATCAAGTCTGGAGAAAGATACACCCCAAGAAATAGAAAACTATTTTTGTTTGCAAGTGCTATGAACTGTCCAAGAAAGTAAAGGGAATATTAAATCTTTGAAACAAGCCATCAAAGTGTATAAATAGTATGAGTTAGAAAAGAAAATTGAAGAGTAAATAAAATAAATGAAGACCAATATATATATATAAAAAACCCTTGAAATTCTACTGGAAAGAAATTAAAAGAAGAAGACTTAAATAAATGGGAAGGCATTATCTGTTTTAGGGATAGGAAGACTCAAGATGTTTATTGTCACTAAATTACGTAAGTAAGTGTGAATACCCAAGATGAGTTATAAAAGAAAATTTAAATGGGTAACTAATTTACAAAAATGTAATACACTCAAGTAATAACTGGGATGTGATAAATGTGACATACCTAATCACTGGGGAAGATATAATCCAGTTAATAAATGGCACACTGCCTAACCATGTTTTTAAAAAAGAGAAAGAAAGACAAGTGGGATTTCTATATTACTTTCTCTCCTGAAATAAATTCCACATTTGTTTATATATACTAGCAAAACAAAACAAAAATCCCCAAACCGTAATTATAGTGTATAAAGTATACAGCTTGTACAGTCCAGAAGCTAGAAAGGGAAAGCTTGCTCTTGCTACCGTCCCTTTATTTGAAATTATATGCTTTTTTATTAGTTGATCAATGTTTGCTTCTCCACTGGATTATTAAGGTCGATGCAGGTTCAACATCTGTTTTGGTCACCATTGTGTCCTTAGCACATAGTAAATACGCAATAAATATTTGTTAAATAAATGGATCAGTGACATCTGGATAAGAGTCAAATATCCTGCACTCTACAAGCAATATAACCAAAATGAAAAGACAGCAAATCAGGGAGTGACGTTTTACAACACAGAAAAAAAGCTGATTTTATTAATATGCAATTTATCTTGCAACTTAGAGAGATTACCTATAATCTAATAGAAAAGTGGACAGAGGGAGGAATAAGTGGTTTAAGAGAAAAATTTCACGTAATAAATAATCATAAGAGAAATGTTCAATTTCACCCACAATTAAAGAAACACAAATTAAAACGACCACATAATATGTCTAATATAATAATATGTCTCACATATTATTAGCCGGACAAGGATGAAAAAAATTACTACCACCCAGTTGTTGGTGAGAGGCAGAGGAAACAGGAATTTTCATGTATTCTCAATAAGAGTATGAATTGGGAGAACATTTTAAGGCCAATCTAGCAATATCTATCAAAGTTTAAATGTTCAAATTCTTGAACTCAGCATTTCAAGGAGATTAACTGCAGATATATTTGCACAAGTGAGCAAAGATACACATGAAGGAATTTCATTTTAGCCTTCTTTGTAATAAAGAAAAACTATAAAAATAGAAAAGTATATTAAGAGATGATTCCTTAAATAAATTACAGTATATCCATAAAGTAGAATGTTATCAACCATAGAATGAATTAACCATATCTAGATGTGGTGAAAGGAGAGAGGAGCATTACATATTCTCGAGTGAAAAAAGCAAGTTGCACCAGTACCATATTATATCATTTAAGCAAAACTGTATTAGTGTTTATAGAAAATGTCTAGAAAGCTACTTTCATATAGTTCTGTACTTTTTGATTTCTCCCTTAAAAAATAAAATTCTTTTATAAGAAAATATTTTAAATGGATTAACATCCATACATATAAAATATTATGCCTCTAGCACTTCCCTGGTGGTGCAGTGGTTGAGAGTCCGCCTACCGATGCAGGGGACACGGGTTCGTGCCCCGGTCCGGGAAGATCCCACATGCCGAGGAGCGGCTGGGCCTGTGAGCCATGGCCGCTGAGCCTGCGCATCCGGAGCCTGTGCTCCGCAACGGGAGACGCCACAACAGTGAGAGAGGCCCGTGTACCGGAAAAAAAAAAAAAGTCTCTAAAATTAAAAATGCTACTAATCTTTCCCTTATTTAATTTTTGGTAAGGATGGGTAACAATTACTCTAATTTTACTTTCTAATTGTATTTTTGGATGATAACTTGCCCTGTTATTTCTCAGTTGGTGTCTTCTGGTTTATACTGCATGTTCCTTGTTTATGTAGAATATATATAACTACTTTGTTCACAACATTTTTTAATTTTAAGAATCGTATTCCAAAATATATCAGTCTCTTTTTTGTACAGAAAAAATTGGGAATTAATCACTCCCTAAACCAATAACAAATATGATTAAAAGAGCTGAATATCTTCATTCCGATTTTAAGATTTTTTTTAACTTCCACAGAAATAATAAAGTTCATGGATTCACTTAACAAACATTTAAAGTCTATGTGATGTAGTTTTAGGGTTGAAGTTTTCAACACACAATGTCAGTAAAACCAAATGTAAATTTCCTAAATTTTCAAAAAAGGAATTAAAATCACTTTAAAAGGGAAAAAGCATATTATATTTAAGCCCATCTAAAAATCAACTTTTGGATTTCTTTTTACTCATTCAGTATTTATTTCTTTAGAGTAAAAGTTTTATTCAAATAGAAAGATTTTGGAGGAATATAAGTATCTGTGGGCTGGAACAATTCTGTAGTGACGGAACAGCAGTCTACCAAATTCCTCCTGTTGATTTGAGGTTTTCCTGGAAGTGAGTGATTCGGTTTGCTCTCTACAGCCGCCCTTCAGCAAAGCACTACTTTGCATATCTGTGAGCTGTAATTCAACCTGGGTTCCCTCTGACCCGGGGTAGCCAGGAGCTACTGGAATCTTTTGTTCAGACCACAGGATTTAGAAGAATAGCAAAAGAAAGCACAGGAAGAGAGGAAGAAGACTCCTTCCCACTACAAGGAGCAAAAGAAATCTTGAAAATTTCAAATTCTGGTATGCAAACCAGCTAGGAAAGAAACAGAGAAACATGAAGTCATAGAATTTGAAAGCTAGAATAGCCTCTTAGAGGCTGTCTAGTGCAGGTGAACACTCTTACTTATGGTTAAGGAAACTGAGCCTTCCAAAACCTGACTTGCCCAAAGGCCCACTTATTTGGATAGTAGCTAAACCAGAAGTACTGATTTTTTTTTTTTTACAGTTGTCTCTCCTCTTTGGGATAAACAAGAAACAATGGGCTGAAAAAAGTGGAGTCCTTTGCTAAACAATTAAGGAGGATGGAGAAATAGAATCCAGAAGGAACTCAAGTGTTTTGTCTCTTTTTATTTAAACTATGACTCTCTGAAGGCCATGGCACCAGTAAGATAGAAATAGAATATATAGCAAAACAAAGCCTAGGAGAAGGGTAAGGGTGATTGGGAAGGTTCTCCTTTCTTCTTTTCTATCAGTCTCTTTATTTTGTGTCTACTATTTTGCAATTATCAACCTTCCCACTGCCTCACCCCAACAGTGGGAAGGGGGGTGCTTCTGAGGGGAGCAGGCCTAACATTGTATAAGCAGGCAGTTTCCAGTTGAATTTATGGCTTCCCGATCTATTAAAAGCACAATCTGGGGCTTCCCTGGTGGCGCAGTGGTTGGGAGTCCGCCTGCCAATGCGGGGGACATGGGTTCGTGCCCCGGTCCGGGAAGATCCCACATGCCGCGGAGCGGCTGGGTGCGTGAGCCATGGCCGCTGAGCCTGCGCGTCCGGAGCCTGTGCTCCGCAATGGGAGAGGCCACAACAGTGAGAGGCCTGCGTACCGCAAAAAAAAAAAAAAAAAAAAAAAAAGTACAATCTGGGGATGTCTTAATTTACATATATTACATAAAATGCCTTACTGGGGCATAGGATGAAGCTGTGAAATTATACACTCTGAGTTGTTCTTCACTCATCAACCCTCTGACTTTGCTCAAGCTACTGAAACTCTGTGCCTCAATCTCCTCATCTGTCAAATGGAGAGGATCATGGTTGAAGCCACCACATAGGCTTGTAAGCACACAATAATGCAGTAAATACTAACTCTATAAATAACCTGATAAATGTTAACTGTCATTAATTATCACTCAGTTTACTTCAATTCCAGGAGCCCACAACAAACAAAAATAATTGATTCATGTAATCTCTTGTAATTGTGTTAAGAGAACACAATGAGTGTGTGAAATGACATCTAAAAGGTGTTAGTGGGCTCCCTGTAGCAGAAGCAGTGAGACCGTTTGCTCAGCCTTCCTTCTCTGAATTCTGCTTCATTTATTATCATTCAAAACTGACTGGTGAGTCAGGAGGTGGACTGACTTACACAGCCATATAGCTCTGATCTTGGACTTCCTTGTTCCTCTCCATTTGCCTTCATTTGACAAATATCCATATCAACGAATGCCCACCCTTTGTACATCACACCTATAAGGTCAAAATTTAGATAATATATGTGAACCTGCGTTACCAAGTATATGACAATTTCTAAAAATGGAGGTAAGATGACTATTATCCTATGATATATTTCACTGATTTTTGGCCTTGAGTACCCAGTTGGAACAAAAGACCTTGAAAACAGGAGCATATGATAGAAGAGCCTTTCCCGAGGTTACGTTATAATATGGTCAGCTGTTTGCGGAAGAAGAAAGGTGAGAGAAAGGTGGCTTCCTCAAATGCCTGATTCATCTACATACATCTATTCTTCCTTGAAAGTCACACTTTTAAAAAGACAGCTTTATTAAGATAGAATGAACATACAATAAGGAGCATGTATTTCAAGTGTACAATCTGATAATTTTTGAAATATGTATAAATCCGTGAAACCATTGTCACGGTCAAGAGAATAGATACCTTCATCACCCTCAGAAGTTTTCTCATACCTCTTTGTAATCCCTCCCTGAGCCCAGGGAACAAATGATCTACTTTCTGTTGCCATATATTAGTTTGCAATTTCTAAAACTTTATATAAATGGAATCATACATTATATACTCCTTCTCTGTCTGGCTTATTGGTATAATTATTTTGAGTCTCATCCACATTGTTGTGTGTATCTTTATTCCTCTTTATGTATGAGTAGTATTTCTATACAACATTGTGTTTATCCTTTTACCTGTTGATGGACATTGGGTTATTTCCAGTTTGGGGTTATTATAAATAAAGCTGCTATAAGCATTTGTGTAAGTCTTTGTATAGGCAAATGCTTTCATTTCTCTTGGGTAAATACCCAGGAGAGGAATGGCTGAATCATATGGTATGTGTGTATTAAAGTTTTTAAGAAACAGCCAAACTATTTTCCCAAGAGGTTGTTCCATTTTACATTTCCACCAGGAGTATGAATGCTCAGGCTTCTCTACATCCTAGCCAACACTTGGTATTGTCAATCTTGTTAATTTTAGTTATTCTACTAGGTGTATAGTGGTATCTCACTGTGTTTTATTTTGCATTTCCTTAATGACTAAAGATACGGTGCATCTTTTCGTGTGCTTATTGGTTATTTGTATATCTTTATTGGAGAAATGTCTATTCAAACTCTTTGTCAATTTTTAAATTGGCTTATTTGTTTTTTATTGTTGAGTGTTTAAGATTTCTTTATGCATTCTAGGTATAAATTCCTTATCAGATATATGATTTGCAAATATTTTTTCCCACCCTACGATTACCTTTTCACCTTCTTGCACAACCTTTTTTCAAATTTTGATGAAGTCCAACTTATCTACTTTTTCTTTGGTTTGTGCTTTTGGTGTCACATCTAAAAAACCATTGCCTAATCCAAGGTCATAAAGATGTTTCCTCTAAGAGTTTTATAGTTTCAGCTTTTAATTTAGATTTATGATCCATTTTGAGTTAATTTTTGTATATGGTATGAAGTATGGATTAAAGTTCTTTTTTACATATGAGTAACCAATTGTTTCAGCAACATCTGTTGACAAAATTATTTTCTCCGCTGAATTGCCTTTGTACCTTGTCAAAAATCAGTTGTGCATGTACGTGTGGGTTTATTTCTGAACTCTCTATTCTGTTTAACTGATCCATTTGTCTCCCTTTACATGACTGCCATATTGTTTTGATTTCAGTAGATTTACAAGAAATCTTGAAATCAAGTATCCTCTGCTCTTTTTAAAAATTGTTTTGGCTATTCTAGGTATTTTACATTTCTATAGGAATTTTAGAATCAGATTATCAGTTTTTACAAAAGAGCCTGCTGAGATTTTGACAGGAATTGTGTTGAATCTGTAGATCAATTTGGAAAGAGTTGTTATCTTAACAGTAATGGGTTTTCTGAACCATGAATACAGTGTATCTCAATATATTTAGGTCTTCTTTAATTTCTTTCAGCAATATTTTATAGTTTTCAGTGATACCTCTTCTATATCTTTTGTTTGATTTATCCCTGAGTATTTCATATTTTTTGTCTTTAAAAAATAGACATATGTAAAATATTTGTATATAATTAATATAGGTATATATGTTACCATATGTATCTACATGAGCTAAACATATGTCATATTGATATTTCCAACTCTAATCCACTACCACATGGACCACTCTGGCCTCCTCCCTTGCTCATCTGTAAACTCCTACACCAACAGTGGTGAGATTCAAGTTTCCCATCTACTAAATCGTTCAATTCCAATACACTTGGATAGATAGCAGTATCAGAATTTTTAACCTGTACCTCTGTTGGAAAGACCTTTATCAACTAGAGTACAGTGCTTATGTGCAGTTTCTTTTCTTTAGTTTTACGCACTGCATTCCTTTCCAAAGTTACTTGGGTTAGTACTTTCCCCCATCTCCTTCGGGAGCTTTTTTCATTTGTATGCTACATTTGTAGCATAGTTGAATTCTCTTATCATAGTCTGCATCCCATCCTAAGATGCATGACCTCTCAAATGATTCTTTTTTCAATTTTAATACATTAAGTTTCACTATTTTTAAATATCTCTGAGTTCTCACAAATGCATAGTAGTATCATGTATCCATCCTTACAGCATCATACAAAACAGTCTCACCACTCTGAAAAAAACCCTGTGCTTCACGTATTGAACCTCTCTCCTTGGAAACCATTGATCTATTTACCTTCTGCATAATTTTATCTTAGGATATCATATAGTAGGAGTTGTTGAGTATGTAGCCTCTTCAGAATGACTTCTTTCACTTAGCAATATGCATTTAAAGCTCTTTTTGTGGCTTGATAACTCATTTTTAAAAATTACTAAATAAGGTTCCATTGTGTGGAGGTATCAAAGTTTGTTTATCCATTCACAAATTGAAAGACATTTTAGTTGCTTCCAGTTTTGGATAATTATGAATAAACATGCTATAACTAGGTCAAGTTTTGTGTGGACATATGTTTTCAAATACTTACATAAACACCTAGGAGCATAACTGTTGGATCATATGGTAACTGTATGTTTAACTTTATAAGAAGATACCAAACTATCTTCCAAAGTGGCTGTACCATTTTGCATTCCCGTCGGCAATGAATGGGGGCTCCTGTTGCTCTCTGCATCTTTGTCAGCATTTGGTGTTGTCAGATTTTTGGATTTTAGCCATTCTAATAGATGTGTAGTAGTATCCCATTGTTGCTTTAATTTGCAGTTCCCTAGTGGCAAATGATGTTGAACATCTTTTCATATGCTTATTTGCCATCTGTATATCTTTGTTGGTACAGTGTTTATCAGTCTTTCTCCCACTTTTTAATTGGGGAGTTTTTTCTTACTGTTGAGTTTTAAGAGTTCTTTGTATATTTTGAATATGACCTTTATCAGATACCTATTTTTCCCAGTCTATGGTTTGTCTTTTTATTCTCTTAACAGTGTCTTTTGCCCAGCAGAAATCTTTAATTTTAATAAAGTCCAATTTAACAATTTTTTTCATGCATCATGGAAAAATACTTGTGGTGCTGTGTTGGTATCATGGTAATTCAGCCCTCACAGAACAAATTGGGAAGTACTCCCTCATTTTCAATTCTCTGGAATAGTTTGGGTAGAGCTGGTGTTATTTCTCCTTAAATGCTTGGTAGGATTCACAAGTGAAACTATTTGGGCCTGTGGTTATTTGTTAATTTTCTTGTTTGTTTTTCGTTGGGAAGGTTTTAACTACTGTTTCAACTTCTTCAATAGACAGGGATATTCAGCTTCTCTGTGTCTTTTTGAGTAAGCCTAGGTAATTGTATCTTAGAAGAAATTTGTTCATTTAATCAAGTTGTTGAAATTGGTGGCATAAAGATGTTCGAAATAGTCCCTTATTCCCATGTAGAGTAGCATTCTTCTCATTCTTTCCCTTCCAGGACTCTGTCTTGCCAATTCTAGCTGCTTGCTAGCCCTGGATTCTCAGCTCTATTCCCTCAACTAGAAGAGTCTGCCCTGCTCTGTCTGGGTTTCTCCTTCCTGCACCACAGCTTGGAAACTTTCAACACAAGCACAGGGCTCACCTCATTTCTTCCTCTCACTTGAGCATCACAGTCCTTTATTCCTTGATACACAGTGCCTTGAAAACTGTTGTTTGTTTGTTTTTTCTTTCTTTCTGCCTTTCTTTCTTTCCTTCTACCCTTCTTTCTTTTTTGTTCTGTTTTTCAGTTTCTTCAAGTAGGAGGATACATTTGTTATCACCACCTTGGCCAGAAACAGAAGTCTCACTTGGTTTTTAAGGCCTTAAAAAAAACAGTCTCTACTTTAACATCAGGCGCTTATATTTCCCCAAATAAACCTGGCTCTTTCAAGTGTCTCCGCCAATAGTTTTCACAGCTAGTCCTTTGCAGAATCACCCAGGGAGCTCAGTAGAAAGGTATATTCCTGTGTCCCACTCCCAGAAATTCTGATTGTGGAGTTCTGGGGTGCACTCAGGAATGCATCCCTGAGGATTCTGAGAGCGGTGATCTGAGGAACACACTTTCAGAAACACTGCAACTATTTTACATAATATTTTTTCTTACTGGAATTCCTGTCTTACTTTTCAATTCAACCTAACCCTCTGGGAAACCTTCATGATTTCCTCCAGGCCGAGTTAGTTACTTCCCTCCTTGGTGTTCATATATCACTTTTTTAAAAAACATATCTTTATTTCTACACTTGCCACAGAACATTATAATTCTTTGTGTTTTTATCTCCATCACTAAATGATGAACTCTGCAAGTTCTAAAACAGTGCGTGGCACGTGGGTGATGCTTAGTACCTTTATTTATTTATTGGGACTGTGTAAATAAATGATTGGACAAGAAGGACACAGACTTCAAGTTTGAAACCCGAGATCCATCTCTTCCTAGTGTTCACAGCTCACAGTTCACAATATTCGGACCAGAACAGCCTCGGGTGCTTGTTCAAATGCAGATTCCCGTTTTGAATTCAGTGAGGCTCTAGGGCCGGCACTGAGATTTGTTTGGGATGTGCTCTAAAGCCACCATTCCAAAATCAGGCTGACAGTAGAATCACATGGGGGGCTTTCAACAACATATATTCTAGCGTCCCACGTCCAAAGATTCTGAACAACTCAGGGTGGGGTAGAAACTGGGAATCCCTAATTTTAAGTCCTCGGGTGAGTCTTAGGATTAATCAGCCAGGTTTGAGAACTACTGGTTTCTAGCTATTCTTCCCCAGAGACACAGGTCAAAATCAGCTCAGAAAAATGTTGAAAGTTACATGTCTAGTTCCCAGCCTGAGCATCTGATCCAGAAGTTTCAGGATGATTTCTGGGTGCATGTGTCCTATTCAATCCTGACTGAGAGAGTTTAAAGTTTGGTGAATGTTGAATGAAGTTTTGGTTTCTCTCCCTTCCTTCAGGATGAATTTTATGCAAACCACTTGATTCTGGGCTTGGCTGCCCCTCCCCCCAGTTCTATGTAAGATTATTTGGGCAGGACTTGAAAGTCCCCACGGCTTTGTTCTCCCATCCTCATTTCTTGATGTTTTTTGCTGTCTGCTCTTTAGTTTCAGCGTCTGAGTGTGGGAGCTGCTCAGTAAATATTCTGAATTAAACTGCCAGGATTCGGTTCTGGTGAGGAGAGGAATTGGTATTGCGAAAAGACGTTGCCGCCCCTTTCCCCTTTGAGCTTTTCCTTTACCCTCAACAAAATTAAGTAGGCTCTTCCAAGTTCCACTATCAGAGGGTTTGGGGGCACTGCAGCAGAGTGGGAAGAGGGGGCTGGCGGTCTTGGGAGGGAGGTGAGACGGGGGAGGAGTGGTGAAGAGTTGCATGCACGTGAGCTTTAGGAGAGCTCCATCAACCCCAGTATTACAAGTGTGCTCAGGTCTGCCCCGCGCTAACGCAAGCCTGGTGTCATCAGGTTCACTAGGGTGTCAAGAGATGGAGGTAAAATATACCCGGAAGCGGTTCCATTCCTTCCTTCTCTCTTGCTGGGACACTCCCTTGCCGCTACCTTCTGGGGCACTCCCATGAGGCAGTGTCACGTCTTTGCTTCACTCCGATGTCCAGCCCGTCAGCCCATTGTCATATCTTACTTCAACAGAGCTAACCACCCTCACTATATACCGATAGGTGGGACACTTTCACAGCTAACAGCCATCTAACTGTTACTTTGTGAGAGGTGATCCTTTTGAGGAGTTTGCCAACTGTTTTGAGAAGGGGAGGAAATGCTTCCTGCTACAGTTATGAGGAGTCTGGCTTCTGGTCACTGTCCCCGCCGAGAGGGTAAAAACTGTGGACTGATGACGGGGCCACACTCCCCGCTGTAGTAACATCTTTGATAAGCGAAACATACATACTTGGCCTGGGCAAGCCTTAATCCTTTTGTTGTCTCTTTGTCTAATCAGAACTGGGACACTTGGAGACCAGCGAGTTGCTTGTCGTGAGCTTCTCAAAGCTAGTAGGTTTCGAGCTGTTTGCAGGTCATGTAACAATTCATCATCTGAGTTTTTTAAAGGACGCAGAAGGTGCCAAAATACCACTGAAGTCAGCGTTCAGATCGGGTCATTCACGAATGAGCGTTCTCCGTGGTTTTATCTACAAGAGGGCCCTTGTTCAATAGGCCTGAAAAATAACTCTTTGCAATGAAAGTTGTTACTCTCCACCAATATGGAGACACAGAATAGAGTCACATTAACTGACTCGTCCCTCAGTGAGTCTCCCTCCTGTGAAGCTGTATTATTGGAAAATGGCAGTTAGCAAGAGGACACTTTCGTCAATTTTAGTGGATTGGATTCTCAGCTTCGAATTAGCAGAGGGCTTTTTTTTTTTTTTTCTTTTAAATGTCCTTGTTTCTTGAAACAGTAATAGCAGGGTAAGGACAGTAAGTGATTGCATATGGAAAATGAGAATGCTTACTAATTTCAGCATGAAAGGTCGGGGGTTCAAATAATTATGCTTGTGTAAGTGGTCTCTAGCTTTTCGCTTTGAGTTTAGGTTACATTTCTTTACACTTCAGAACTTTATGTCAGATCACACGGCCTACCGTGTATCAAATTGTTATTGTCCCTATCACCGGAGGAAATATCCTCTTAGAAAATGCAAAGTCAGCTCATTCAAACAAGTAGGGGTTTTGTTCCTTTGAAAAAATATGAATCACACTGTAAAGCAGTCTTCTTATGAAAAACCAAGTCAAATTTCCTAGTCGAGAACCTTCAGATTGGCTATTTTATTGGAAAATCACAGGGATAGAATATATTTTTGTTTATCTGCTTTTTGCCTTCCAGAAATGACAGCTTTCCATGCTGCAATCTTGAACGCATTTGATGGGCAATACTGGCAATATTGGCTGGCAATACTGGAAACTTTATTGGCATTGTGCACGTTCGTGTAACTTTGACTTGGCATGTACCTTTTCATGTGGAAATATTTACGTATCTGAGGAGCCAGTTTAATTTAAGGATGTCGTACAATTTGTGGTCTCACCGTACAGACTCAGATGACTAGATTTGCAATTGAAGCTACAAATTTTGCTTTCAGAAATTACAACTTCTGTTTTTCTTTTTTTAAAAAACAAACTCAGTGGGAAACCAAGGTTTACTTTAAAACTTCTTCTTTCCTATAAAACGACAAAGTGGCAGCATCTCCTGAATATATGTGTTTGCCTGTCTGTAAATGTCTATCAGCCCTCCCTGACAAACGCTGATAGCCCCACAAGTGTGACAGACAGGATTAAATATTATCTCTCCAAGCACTGATCAGAAACGTAATAACTGCATGACATTCATATTTTTTCTTTACCTGTAACTTTGTTGAACATAAATACTGAACAGTGATATAACTAATGGTAATTTGGGGAATTTAATATGGCATTTTTCATCTTCATGTAGTTAACCTCCTAACACCATTGTGAACTAATTCAGTTGGGTTCATATCCTAATTTTCCTATTATGTATGCCTGTTGTACAGTTGCAGAAAGTACAGAAATATTGCTCAGTGAGTGAATGCACAAATTTAATACAAAGGCAGTACTTACCTCTGTAGTCTCCATGTGACCTTTTAAATTGAATAGTACGCTAAACTGAAAAGTGTTTTATTTGGAGCAGATAGTCTTATTTATTTTGAAGGCTTACTATTTCTCTCTCAGCACTTAATTAGCTGTGTGACTTCTAGTGAATCACTTGAGCCTTTCCATCCTCAGTTTCTCCATCTGTAAAATGGTGATAGTAACATATCTTACCTACTTTGCTAGTGTCGTCAAGAGATCGAATAAAAATACATGGGAAGGCACTCGAATAAAAATACATGGGAAGGCACTTTACCACTGAATTCTAATCATTACTATAAAAAGCTAGCTGAAGGGGGAGAGCAGTTATTCTTTCCCCATAATTGCTTTAGCGTTCTTTGGCTCAGTGTTTGCTAATCTTCAGCTGGTCGCAAATCGCTTTCACAATTATTGCTGTATCTTTGCTCCCCATGTCACTATTTGCATAAATTTCTTGAAATCTTCTTTAAAGTATAAATACGTGCATTTTAAAGGGGAATTTGGTGTCATTGTCATAAGTGGGATTTGCAATACCACTGCTATGAATAGAAAGTAATAGTAAAACTAAATAAAATAGTTTTTCCAAGTAATACCAGTTGCTCTGGTAACACCCAGTTTTCTGTGCACTGCATTTTGAGGAGCACTGACTCAGGTGATGATGATGGTACTTGCTGAGGCTTTGATCACCACAGTGGGGATTGCGGGTGGGGCAGGGAACTGGCCCTGAACCTCAGGCTTAGCCTTGCCCACCTTGGTTTTCTCGGCCCAGATTGCCTGGCTCAAGGGGTGCCGAATTGGGAGCCACTGGTTGTGACACCAGGGGAGCTGGAAGGCAGAGGTCGATGGCCAATTAGGCTCTTCCCTTTCCGTATACATAAGGGATATTTTTGTGGAGTCTGCTCAACTGGAACGTGTGACTAACTGCCAAAGAGGGTCACAGGAGTAAAATAAGAGATGCCGTTACTGCTTAGCCAATAAATAGAGCATTTTATGGGATCTGTGTCTGTGAGGCATACTGCGCTCTGTTTTGGAAAAACGGGGGCAGATTCGCTGTTCTCTTTGTTGTAAAAAGTGAAAGATTTGCCCGACTTCCAAACGGAGCTTTGAAAAGAGAGAGGATGCAGATACAGCTTTACGCTACTCAGCCATTGTGCATCTGTTTCTATCAGGAGTAAACTTAAGATGTAAAGTTTCTACTGAAGTTTCCATTTAGAACGTGACAGGGGGCGAGGGGGGAGGGGAAATAAGGCCTTTCTTCTACTTCAGGGGAAGTTTCTTGTCCTCCTCCTAAAAAAAGGACATCTGCCATCCAGTCACAAGAGAATTTCTAATCTGTACATATCTAGGCATATACTATAAATATATTTTTAATCTGTAAGCTTTACGCCATTATCTACTTTCAAAGGGCTTGGAAAATTCCAAAGTTACTTGAATCTCAGGTCTATACAGCACGGTTCTTTCAAAGAGTTAAAAATGCTTTCATATGTTATTTCATTGTGTTTCTACAGAGTTCCACAGAGGTAGGAAAAAAGGATGCTATAATTCTTGCTAAAAATAGATACCATGATTCCGTTTTAAGAACAGATAAAACTAAGGTCCAGAGATATAACATTTTATTTCCCATAGTTAGTGTGGATTAGAACATGAGGTTTGATTTATCAGAAGTGAAGCTTTTATTTCAAAATTATCCTTCCCTCCATAGCGTTCTCAGAGAGCCTCTTGATATTCCTTCCAACCCTCCTGTTCTTATAATTTCAATAGGTTTTAGTTCGTCCAGGCAGGGATTTCAATCAGTTTCCACACCCATAGAATTTTGTACTCACTGAAGGCACATCCTAGAAATAACCCCAACAATAACAGAGTTCAGTGTCAGCGCTAACAATATCAGAGATTTCAAACGTTGAGATATGTAATATTTTGCAATTTGCCGTCCTAAAGCTCCTGTGATATTTCTCCGAAGTGCTTGGGGATGCCTGCACAGGCTCGTCGGGGGAGGTGATAGGAACCTACATGTAGCTCTAGTAGTAAATAGCATCCTCCTGCCAATGGTCGGACACAGCGTATGTATATTGCAAAGACCATTGATTCTTTTCAACTTGTTTATTAACTCTTGAAAATGTAGCTCACTCCAGTAATTGTATTCATGACAAGATTGATGCTGTTACCTGTTATAAAAGAACTAAAAGCCTTGAATTTTCACCCCTTTTATTAGTTTCTTCAAGCCATTTTTTTTTTTTTTTTTTTTTTGCAGTATGCGGGCCTCTCACTGTTGTGGCCTCTCCCATTGCGGAGCACAGTCTTCGGACGTGCAGGCTCAGCGGCCATGGCTCACGGGCCCAGCTGCTCCGCGGCATGTGGGATCCTCCCGGACCGGGGCACGAACCCATGTCCCCTGCATCGGCAGGCAGGCTCTCTTCAAGCCATTTTTAAAGGAAAATAATATGCTTCAAGTTTTGTTTCACTGTGCATAGACTACAAACCCCTGAGCATCCGTTATTAGTACACATTAAAAATTCATTGATGAAAGTTTGAAATTCCTTAAAATCATTTGAAAGGCCAACAGGCAAGTCTCCATTTCATTGCCATCGATTACAAGAATTCTAAAAATTATTTCCTTGACATCTGCCTGCCTAAAATTGCATCCATTGGACTCAAGAAGCACAATTAATTATTCTTGTTCTCAGGGCTGGAGCTGCAAATGCTTTGAAAAGAAACTGGCCCAATGTACTAGGCACATCACTAATTCAGAAGTGGAATAAAAACCAGTGTCCACATTATGAAAACAAACCCATAAGCACAAGGAACGTCAATTTCAGGCTTTTCTTTCCTAGTTATATTTAGCTCCTTTTCTTTTTTGCTGTTATCACATGCAAGATTATCCTGGCTTGACTGAAATCTATTTTGCTCTCCTAACGAACTTATAGAACAGTTCTCCATAAGATATGATTTATCTTGTATTCAGACACGTCTCTGAGGCCACATAAAACTACAAGACAATGTAAATGATATACTTTGATTGGAAGGTCTATTGTTATTCATGATTGAACTAAGAAATATACTGGAGCTGAAATCACATATAACAATTCATGAAGCAATGTTTAGATAAAAGTGAACAAGACAAAAATAATGGTAAAAGTTACAAAGCCTTACTAGTAATACCATTCAATCTTAATAAAAATTGCAAACGAACAGTGAAGACAATGATTAAGCTAAGAGCCTAGAGCGCTAAGCCATATTTTGAGAACACGGATTCTATAGAATTGTTCCTTTTCCATCAAAAAGGAAATGATTCTCAATTTATCATCCAAATTTTGTAAGCATATGATTAATTTCATTGTTTTCGGTTTTATTGCTTCACAAAAATTCTCATAAATGATCTTGTATAATCGTTTCCTTCTAAAGTAATATATTAATTAATTTCAATTAAATATATGTAAAAGAAGATAGATTTTGAAAAATGCGTCTCCCTTGTCATTTGTTAATATATTGAAAAAGTGTAAACCTTGAAACATTTAGCATAGAAAATATTCATTTTTGGTAATTTCTCAAGGGGGTAATTTATTAAATGAAAGGCTTTTAACATTAGCTAAAAGCAGCCCTGTAAATCATGGTGTCATCAAACTGCTTCATCACTTCATTAATTTAAAAGATTATTATATGCGTAACTGACATAATTTTGAACAATGTTACATGGCTAATTTATTAATGTAGAAAAGCATAAATGACACACTGACTTGATTTATTTTTGTAATTGTATAATTTTAGAACTTTTGTCTATGACTTTCACTAACAGAAGAAATGATTCAGTGTCTCACTGCTAATTTTATCAAGGTTTCTTCCCTGCTAATGCTTTGCCAGTGGTAATATCTCTGGTCACTTAATTTTAAAATACATTTCTCAGAGTGCAAGGCAAAGCCATTAAAAAAAACACTACCTTTTTTTTTAAAGTCCAGTGGTCAAGTAGAGGATATAGACCTTTCCAAAATGATAATTCTGAGATTCCAATTTTTAAAAATGTGCTTTGAGCTTTTTGAAGAATGTCATGTTAGTAAAGTGGGATTGCTTTAATTACATACATCTATAAATTACTTCTGCTTTACATTTTATAATAATCTCTTTTCTAAACATCTATGTATTTGTGAAAATCACCTCAGAGACAGTGCATTGTAATGAGCTGATTAAATGATTTTTAATGATTCTCATTCTTTTGTCATTGTAGTTGGTAAAACTTCCTGGGTGTTTTGTGGAAGGCTAAGGAAGCAGGAGAAGTTGGTGGGTTAAATTTTGTCTAGGTCTATTTTTGATCATGTCAGAGAAAAAGAATTTTTCCCCCTTTTGATTCCAAATAATGCTTCGGATCGTTTTTTGATTTTTGTAGTTATGAAATAACAACTGAGATAATTTACATAAAATTGATTGTATTGTTTGCAATAATAAAAATACTTTTGAAGTATAAACATAACACATTTGCTTATATTCTTGTTTAAGCTTAAGTCTTAGTCACAATGCAGCAAGAATGCAAGTCTCAGAGCATTTTCTGCCTACTGTTAAATTCCTACAGGTTTTTTTTAAGTTACAAGATAGAGAGCAGGACTGAGGTCATAAAACCTGTATTTAAGTTATAGAGCACTGAATTTCCCAAATGAAATACACCTCCCAACTTAATTCACAGACGAAGATATAATCAAATTAGTGGCCATAAGGAACGTTCTCATTATTACAAGCACATATACAAAACTGGAAAAAAAAAAAACTGTGAGACGGTAGGCACCATTTCTACACTCTACGTACACAGAATAAATTCTACTTAAAAGTCTTCTATTTGGCAGATTTCTAAAACTATAGTGATATCTCATTTCTCTGTTATAAAATCTCAGTTTGCTACTATATGCTCAAAAGGCTTATATATCATATAGTTTTAGGTAGAAGTTTCCAAGGGCATATAATTGAAATAAAAGTTCTCGACAGTATTTAAAGCAGTCTAATTTAGCTACTTACCCCAGCGTTTTGTCTACTGATGTTGAAGCTGAAGTGTACTTTACAGTATCTTTCTTAGATTGAAATTGCTAATTATCCAAAGAGGCAGCCTCTGTGGATGGTAATAATTTATTCAATGATTCATTGTAAGCACTAGAGTCGGCACAGGACTCGCATCTTCTACTGTGCAGGTTCTCAAGCTCTCCCGAAGAAATATTTGTTAACAAGTTGGCATGACCAGGGGAGACTTCTACTAACCCAGAAAGATTCTTTTACATTTATTTTTCTGACTCATTTTGATGTTTCTCGATATGTACAAAGGTAAAACAATTTTTTTTTTTTTTAGGTAAAACAATTTTTAAAAATATTGCCACCAAATGTTTGGGGAAAAAATATTCATTTGGCATTGGAGTGTCTTGACCTACTGATTAATTTCTTTTAGGCAAATGGGGTGAGGAGGTAGAAGAGTACTCTTTAAATATGTTAGAGATAGGAAAGGTTAGATACTCTGTTTTCAAACATTGGTGGTCCTCAACGGCCCAGTTATGAAAGAAGGGCTACCTTTGCTTTCACTATAATCAATATTGATCAGTATGACTCCCTCCCTTGCTATATACTAGGCTATATACTTGTTATATACTAGGGAATAGATCCCAAAGGAATCATCCAAACTTGACTTAGAAAAATTCCTAGCCACTCCAATAACTTAGTGAAAAGACAGTGAACCACACACATTGAAATTGGGAGGCCAGCATAACAAACAGGAATGAGAGGGGCTGACCACGGAAAATGTATTGCTATTAAAGATTTACTGAACTCATCAGCATTATGTTGCTTTAAGGAAAACACTGGAAAATACATGGTGTCTGCCTGGAGGGGTTAAGATCTAAATTAGCCAGATGAGACAAGCTGGACAGAAAGTCACCATAAGAAAGCATAGGTCCTCAGAGTGAAAAAAAAGTTGAGGTCTCTACGATTTTAAGCTTGAACAAACTTAGAGTGGAATTTGCCTGAGAAGGAATAAAGCCAACGTCCTCCTTCTCCTCAAATGAATTTTCTTCAATACAGCATCCCAGAAAATACCTTTTTGGTTTTCTCAAATCTGTCTTCTGTTCCACTCCTAAGGTGAATTTGAGAAAATAAGAATTCTCTATTAATACACAGGGCCAAGAATCTATTTCCTCACAATGCCTCTCTGAAGGCATGAACCTTGAGCCCCAGACTGAGGTGATTGCTCTTTGTGAAAAGAGTTTAACAGTTAAAACAACTGAGTTGCACGTCTTTGCTCAGGAAAGATTGGCAATTATGCCAAATTATGTCTAATCGTTTTAGAATGTGGAGTAGTGTTTATTAATGTCTGAAGGGAGGTCCTAAGTCTCCATCCCCCAACCCCAAACTCCAGTTTTGACTTTAACTGTCATTTGAAAAGATGAAAGAGCTGGTTTCATTAAGCAAAGGAGGCTTGAATTTCATTTCTTAATTTAAAACACACACGCGCCACACCTATTTCTACTTGACAAGCCTGGTTATCTTTCTAAGTTTTCACCGCATTTGTTCGAGATAGTTTACTGGATGGTGAAAGAGTAACATCATTCTCTAGTGGAAACCAGTTTTTCCTTTTTTCTCTTTGTTCACTCGCACTGTTGACTACTGTAGAGTTTTTCATTCTTCTTGGGCTTATAAACTAATATTCAATGGTTATGAATTTCAGTGTTGATTTTAAAGGTTGAATGCCTTTTCATGAGGAGTACATGTGAACGTTGGAAGGGGAGCGAGAAGCATGCATACAGAAGCCACCAAACTGTAAAAAGAGAATCCTGGCCTTCCTGGCTTTCTCGCTTACAGTTTTTCAAATGTGCAGGTATGTCTTAGATGTCTGCTATGACGAGGTTTATGTGGGTCCTAGAAAGCAGTTTAATACAAGATCCCTGCCCGGTCTGGAAGATGAGACAACAAAAAGCCAAACAAGAAGCCAAGATTCAAATAACTGATGAAAGCAAGAAAGGAGCTGTTGTCACGTGGTCTCTCCTCAGTTTAACTGGATGAACACACACAGCCTTGGTTTAGAGGAGGTGAGGTTATGTCAGGCTGAGGTGATCAGGAACATTTAGAGCGAGTGGGATTGCAGACGGATGTTATGTGTAGGTATGGGGTGCTGGAAGAAGAGGTGAGGAAGGGTCACAATTTTAAGGAAACAAGGTTCTTAACTTATTGCACTGACACCATGAAGAGCTCTAGCACATTCATTTAATAGCAGGTAGAGCTCACAAGGACCTACCGTATAGCACAGGGAACTATATTCAATGTCTTATAATAACCTATAGTGGAAAAGACTCTGAAAGTATAACTGAATCTCTTTGATGTACACCTGAAACATCGTAAATCAACTATACTTCAATAAATAGGATAAAAAGAATATATATGTATCTATATGTAAAACCGAATCAGTTTGCTGTACATTGTAAATCAACTATACTTTTTTTTTTTTGCGGTACGCGGGCCTCTCACTGTTGTGGCCTCTCCCGTTGCGGAGCACAGGCTCCGGATGCGCAGGCTCAGCGGCCATGGCTCATGGGTCCAGCCGCTCCGCGGCACGTGGGATCTTCCCGGACCGGGTTACGAACCCGTGTCCCCTGCATCGGCAGGCGGTCAACTATACTTTTTAGTGGGGGGGGGGCATGCCACATAGCTTATGGGGATCTTAGTTCCCTGACCAGGGATTGAACCCGGAGCCAAGTGAAAGTCTGGAATCCTAAACACTGGACCACCAGGGACCTCCCATTCATCAACTATACGTCAATAAAAAATATTAATAATAGTTAGAGCTGTCCATCGCTGCTTAAGAACCCCCGACACATGTTCCCCCTGGCTGGATCTGCCGCGCACTCTGGATGGAAAGGGGCACATTGGGTGCTCCACCTACTTCTCCACAACTTCCAGTGGGAAAAAAAGTACTCATCTTCTGAGACACTTCTACGTTTGCGGTGCGTGTGCACAGTTTTGTCCAGGCCCCATAGAGGGTAAGCGTGTTAAATTTCAGGAGCTTTGGGTTGTACAGGAAACATCCTCTGCCTTCTGTCTAGTTGGCTGTCGTGGGATGTTTGATGGAAAAGTGCAGAAACTTAGCCAGTGTCTCCCAGCTCCCCACAGCATAGGCGTGGGTGTCACTGTGCATCAAGGTTCTACATGGGTCCCAGGAACAGGGAATGGCAAAGCTCTTCATCTGCACTGGAGACTCTGAACAAGGGGAACAAATGATCTGGCAGGAAGCTGAATTACAGAAGAAGTACGTGATTGCAAAAAATGGAAACAATCCCGAAGACTGTACTGTATAATAGAAAGTGCAAGTCCGTGCTATATATCTATATCTACATCTACATCTACATCTATATCTATATCTATACCTATACCTATACCTGTATCTGTATCTATATCTATATATCTCCTCTCATATTACTTCCCTCCTCAGAGATAACCATTATTAAAAGTTTAGTGTTGGGCTTCCCTGGTGGCACAGCAGTTGAGAATCTGCCCGCCAATGACACAGGTTCGAGCCCTGATCAGGGAAGATCCCACATGCCACGGAGCAACTAGGCCCATGAGCCACAACTACTGAGCCTGCGCGTCTAGAGCCTGTGCTCCGCAACGAGAGAGGCCGCAATAGTGAGAGGCCCGCGCACAGCGATGAAGAGTGGCCCCCGCTTGCTGCAACTAGAGAAAGCCCTCGCACAGAAACGAAGACCCAACACAGCCAAAAATAAAAATAAAATTAAGAAGTTTAGTGTTTATTTACAACCAAGTAAAACTCACATGGCACCATATGACACAGTTTTAAAAATTTAGCAATACAACTTAGCTTTCTATATCAATAAATGCAGATCTACTGCATTCTTTAAAAGGCCATGTAATTTTCCATAGTTTGATTGAATGTGATTTATTTAATGACTTTCCTATTGCTGGACATTTAGATTGAATCCAGTTTTCACTATAATGAACAATGCTGCAATGAACATCTTGGAATATATTTTTGCTCACCTGTTCAGGCTTCGGTATGTCTAGTTCCGAGTGCTTGGTTATAGGGCATGGACGTTTAAAATATCAATAAATATTGTTAATTGCCTCAAAAAGATTGCACCAATTTATGCTCTCACAAAGAATTTGAGAGGACCCATTTTCTCCTATTCTTGACAACAGAAGGTATGACCACTTTTTCTAAATGTTAGCACTCTGATGGGGAAAAAGCATATTTTTAATTTACATTATACTTCTCTTAGATTACATATAATTACACATGTTAATTGGTAATTTATATTTCTCCTTCCATGAATTGCCAATTCATGTTCTATTTTATAAAGATTTTCCACAAGGTTCTTTGTCTTATTGTTTTTTGGGTTTTTAAAATAAATTTATTTATTTATTTTTGGCTGTGTTGGGTCTTCTCTGCTGCACGCGGGCTTTCTTTAGTTGCGGCGAGCGGGGGCCACTCTTAGCCGCAGTGCGCAGGCTTCTCATTGCGGTGGCTTCTCTTGTTGCAGAGAGCACGGGCTCTAGGTGCGCGGGGCCCCAGCAGTGGCAGCAAGAGGGCTTAGCAGTCGTGGTGCATGGACTCAGTTGCTCTGTAGCACGTGGGATCCTCCAGGACCAGGGCCGGAACCCGTGTCCCCTGCATTGGCAGGCGGATTCCCAACCACTGCACCACCAGGGAAGCCTAGTCTTATTGTTTTTAAAACTTTATTTCTGTAAATTTATTTTATATACCCCTTCAAGGCAACTGCTGGTCTCGGGGAGTCTAATTATCTGGGTAAGAAGACAGTTTCCAAGGTTGGCTTTTCTTTAGCATCTTCTGGGATGCGTAGAAAAAAATCACTGGCCCTAGGGACCAAGAGCCTCAGGTTTTCCTTATCCTACTGTTATCAACTAATGATGTGACCTGGGGCATGCCACATAAGCCTCTTCTTTTCCTCTAGTTTTATTGAAGTATAATTGACAAATAAAATTATGTGTATTTAAAGTGTATAATGTGATGATTTGATGTATGTATGCATTGTGAAATATTTACCACAATCAAGTTAATTAGAACATCCTTCACCTCACATACTTAGTTCTTTTTTGGGGGGGTGGGGTGAGAATGCTTACAATCTACAGTCTTAGCAAATTTCAAGAATATAATACAATATTATTAACGATAGTCACCATTCATACATTAGATCCTCAGAATTGATTCATCTTGTAACTGCAAGTTTGTACCTTTTGACCAACATCTGCCCATTTCCGACATCCTCCAACCCCTGGTAACCATCATTGTACATTCTGTTTCTCTGAGTCTAATTTTTTTTTTTTTTTTTTAGATTCTACATAAAAGTGATGCCACACAGTATTTGTCTTTCTGTGTCTGGCTTATTTCACTTAGCATAATGCCCTCCAGGTTCATCCATGCTGTCACATACGGCAGGCACAAACTGCCTTCTTCTTTTTGGCTGAGTGATATTCCATTGCATATAATCCCACATCTTTATCTAGTCATCTGCCGACACTTAGGTTATTCCCACATCTTAGCTATTATGAATAATTCTGCAATAAACATGGGAATGTGGCTATCTCTTTGAGATTTTGATTTTATTTCCTTTGGATATATATCCAGAAGTAAAATGGGTGGATCATATGTTAATTTTATTTTTAATTTTTTGAGGAACCATCGTACTGTTTTCCATAATGGCTGTACCCATTTATATTCCCAACAACAGTGTACACGTGTTTGTTTTCCTCCACATTTTCACCAACATATATCCCTCTCACATTAAAGTTTTCCTATTAATAAAACAAGGGATAAAACAAGATGATCTAAGATGTCTTATAGATGAATAAGTTCCAGATTCATAGTCTATCAAGCATTCATTCAGTTATTCTACAAATACTCATTGGATGCTGAATATTTGTGAAGCACTAGGCTAGGGAGTGCAATAAAAATAAGAAATGTTAAGCTTTAATAATATTTAAGGGCTTTCCTGGTGGCACAGTGGTTAAGAATCCGTCTGCCGATGCAGGGGACACGGGTTCGAGCCTTGGTCTGGGAAGATCCCACGTGCTGCCGAGCGACTAAGCCCATGCGCCACAACTACTGAAGCCCACTCTCTAGAGCCCGTGCTCCGCAACAAGAAAAGCCACTGCAATGAGAAACCTGCGCACCGCAACGAAGAGTAGCCCCCAATCGCCACAACTAGAGAAGGCCCACGCACAGCAACAAAGACCCAACACAGCCAAAAATAAATAAAATAAAATTTTAAAAAATAATATTTAATATATGGGCTGACTTATGTGGCCTCATTCATCCATAACCACAGTTTCATGTGGTGAGAATTCTAAGAAAGAATGGAAATTCCCAAAGCCTTCTTACTTTCTCACTCAGCATTGTAGAGACATGTTGTAGTTTATACCTATGCCATCCTAACTGGCAATTACAGCTGATAATATCAGTTTAAATTAATTCTTACTAAATGGACCAGTAGCTTAAAAGGATTCCAGCAAGAAAATCATCGACTGAAGATAATACTGTACAAATAACGCAAGCACAAATGCACAGCAAGCATATGGCAGAATTGGTCTTCTCTTTTGCTCCTCAAACTCCTCATTAATCTAACTATCAGGAAAAAGTAATGATGCAGGCAGGCAGATCTGATCAGAAGTTAGAAAAAATAAGGAATGAAAATCATCAGGAAGACTACTTGAAATTAGTATTTCCATCCACTCTGAACCTTCCCTTAAGCTAATGACGCTTTTAACACCAAGGGAGAAGACACTGCCTTTTGAAGGAAGCTTGGTGCAGTGAAGAAAACATGTGGAAAATGGATGCTTAGACATAGTTCCAACTTCATGTGATTTTTATTCTTGAAAAAATCATGTACAACTCCCACAAAATTCCTTGTACCTCTGCAGTTTAAAAACTTGGAAACTAAAATTATCTAATCTGTTTTAAAATCCTCTAAAGAGTTTCAGTGACCTTTGAACGAGTGTGTTAACACTATTAACATGCCACACCCCCTGATTCATTTTGAACAGGGTCGATGGAAATTCACTTTTGGAATTTCAACAAAAACTCTTTGATAATTGGAGGGTGTGGTTGAAAGCCAAGCATAGACATAAAGCTTTGGTAAGTGTAACTAGTGATGTGATTCTTCTACTCAGATCGATACGTCTTTGCAAAGTAACAGTTTTAGTTTTTTACAGATAATGAAATCAAGTATTTTAAAACAAAACTGAGATTTTGAATGATAATAAGAAATCTTCAATAACAAACTGTACATACTAATATTTTAGGTGAGAGCAGAAAGGTGTTTTGCATTGTTAATAAAGAAAATAAAAATGACTTTAAATGTATATGTCATAAAAAGATCATCCTTTTCTAATTTCTATTTAATGGTTTATAATGTGTGATTCTTAATTTACAAATTAACAAGCATACCTTTAGTGATGGTGCATGCTTATTTTCTCAACTGTTTTGAGTCATTAAAAATGATTGAAGGCCACCAGTACCGGCCTCAGTGTTAAGAGCTTCTGGAGGAGAGACGCCACCGTGGGTTCAAGGGTTCCGGAAGAGGGATTTGATCTATTCAGAAGGCATGGAGCAGCTGAATCAATTGTTCAATGATCTGGTCATGCTATGGTGCCATTTATAGCTACATATAGATTCCTAATTCGTAATTCACTCCACGCAGGACAATGAACCAACTGTCTGATGATAGGTGATGACAATAATTTACTAATATTTGTCATTTCAGCTCTCAGGCAAGGTTCACACTCCACCAAGCAAATGGACCATTGATCAAACATTGGTTTGTTCAGGTGACAACTATATTATAGGGTCTGTTTATCTCACTGGCACTTAGGAAATTCAGTCCCTAAATGGATCCAGATGATCTAGCGCACGCTCTCTCTCTCTCTCCTCTCTCTCTCCTCTCTCGTTTGTGTGTGGGGGTGTGTGTGTTGGGAGACGTACCAGGAAAGTTAAGATGCAAAAACAGCAGAAAAAAAGAGTGTTAAGGAATAAACACAGTGCTAATACTTTGTCTGTGTTTGTGTGTGTGGTGGAGGATTTTTCTCACTCCCACTCTATCCTGCTCCTTCCTTTCTGTATAGTATTTCCCACCATTTTCTTAAACGATACGTTCCAGGGCACTGAAAGTCATACATCCCTATATGTACATGTCACACTGGAGGGTTAATCAATGTTACACATGGTCATGGGTCGCCTCACCTTGTTCTAACGTGGAATCTCAAGCTGACAGAGAAAAGTGGTCCTCCTAATCCAGGCCCATTTCTATGAGGTTTAGCATCAGTCACAGGGCAGCTGGAATGAGGCATAAATCATTCTATTTCCCACATTTAACAGTTTCTTCTCGGTTCTCCTCCTCAGCCCTTCAGTTACTCACACTGATGACTTACTTTGAAGTTTTGTATCATCTTTCTTGGAGATCAGTACTTTATAAATGACAATACCTCATCCAAATGACCGTGTATTCTTTAGCTTTCAAACTGAATTGTATCCTATTGCAAAGAACTGTTTAGGGAGATTTGAGGTCATTATTATTACAAGTTTTAAAAAAATAAGGCAATGCATAAAAAAACATCAGCCTTCCAGAAAATAAACACTTTGATTTACAGCTAATCTATGGTTGTTTCCAAGTTGCTTCTTTCTCCTCCTATCCCATTGCCCCTCTACCACAGAAGCCCACCCAAATAACTTTGCAGTGCTTTAAAAGTGATGCTGTAAAGATGGGTTAGAGCTGTACATGAAGCTCAGAGGAATATCAGATTAAAATCACCTAACATGTTAGAAGCAAAATTAAAATCGGACAAGCCAAATGAGCTGTTAAATTATAAGTAACCATTTTGTCAAACAAATAGCTCATTAAATTGCCACAGAATCAATATTAAGAGGTCAGGGCGATGTCAAAAAGGTAAAATTGCTGGGCTGCTACTGAATAAGCATAGGTAAACACAACTTTAACGTAAATAGGTAATTTCTCTTCAATCCTCCTTCTTCCCCACCCCTTAAAACTATCTGTAAACCTGTTAATAGTCTATCCTGTTGTATGTATAATAAAATAAAGCAGAGAAATAGATAATACTAAACAGTGATTCAACTCAACTCTAATAACAATAATAATAATAATAATAGCTAACTCATCCGGAGCACTAATTAAATGCTAGCAACCATGCTAAGAACTGTACTTCCATTATCTTACATAGACCAGGGAGCAGAGTTAAGTAATGTTACCAGTTCATGCAGCTGGTCAGTGGCGCACCAGCCATTGCATCTGGGCTCTTTGACCTCAGAGTTCATGTGTTTAATTTTTGTGCCATTTTACCTCATCCACATTTATTTCCTGATGACTTAATGTCCAATGAGCAACAGTAACCCCTCTGTAATCGTTTTCCTCCTACAAGTACTTGGCAGCCATCAATGTTTATAACTTTTCGCTCTTGTCTTGCCCACATTTCATAATTACCTACTTTCCAAATAGAGTTTTTCTACTGGTATCCTCGTGGTTCATGTCCCTGTTTTGTCACAGCTCTCAGCACAGTACCTTTTCCATAGCAGGCATTAAATTAGAAGTTCATTGAATGAATAAGTGAATATCTAGTCATTTCCAAGCAAAGCACTCTCTCTTATGTGTCAATGGGAACCATTTGTTTTGACCTCTGCTTTTTTTTTTTTTTGCTGTACACGGGCCTCTTACTGCTGTGGCCTCTCCCGTTGCGGAGCACAGGCCCTGGACGCACAGGCTCAGCGGCCGTGACTCACGGGCCCAGCCGCTCCGCAGCATGTGGGATCTTCCCGGACCGGGGCACGAACCCGTTATCCCCTGCATCAGCAAGTGGACTCTCAACCACTGCACCACCAGGGAAGCCGTGACCTCTGCATTTTTAACTCCAGTTCTCCTCTTTGAAATTTTCCACTTATGGAAACATTTGAAATCCTCTAATCCATTGTAAAAACCAGTTCTTGCGTCTAGCACTTTACACACACACACACACACACACACTTCTTAATTTTATTTTTTGCAAAAGTAGTGCTGGCAGTTTGCAATGTTTTTTTTTTTTTTTTAACATCTTTATTGGAGTATAATTGCTTTACAATTGTGTGTTAGTTTCTGCTTTATAACAAAGTGAATCAGTTATACATATACATATGTTTTGAAGTCATTCCTGGCTTTGTGCTCCCTAGCGCTATAGGCTGACAATGCAAAGTTCTCTCATCCTTTCCCCGGAGGGAGGCACCCCTACAGCACAGATGTTTTTCCAATTTTTCTTTGGTTTACTAAAACTCAATTTATACCCATGATCTAACTCCATGAATATATAATACCCACTGAGTAGCAGGCATTCAGGAGACTATCAGAAACTCAGGATTCCTTGCAGTTTTGAGTGAGTGACGGATTGAGCAGCCCTAGATATTTCTGAGACTCAGTTTGAAAAGAAATATCTGTGGATTTATGTCACCTAGTGGAGTTCCCAGTGATTAGCTCTTGGGCATTGTTTAAAAACTCTCTCAGGATAAGTGACATTTGTAAATTGATTTGTTCAAACACATATATATTTTGTCATTTGTGTGATGAGTTAGATTGTTTTCTTCTGCTGAAGACTCTTCATTTCCTGAGAGTATCATTCATAGTTGGAAGAAAAAACCAGTGGAGGGCCCATTGATGCATTGCTATTGTTGTTCTAGGATCCTTTGTTCCAAGCTACTATCTGAAAATATTCAACATATGATCGATTCTTAGAAATTTATTTTCCTTTTATTATTTTTCTCCTTGTGGGTACTTGAATGCATATGTATATGAATGAATGTCCCTGAGGTTAAAATTATTGTTAGAAATAGTCTATGACCATATGATCCTGCAATGCCACTCCTGGGCATATGTCCAGAGAAAACTCTAATTCGAAAAGATACATGCACCCCAACGTTCATAGCAGCACTATTTACAACAGCCAAGACACAGAAGCAACCTAGGTGTCCATTGACAGATGAATGGATAAAGAAGATATGATACATATACACAATGGAATACTACTCAGCCATAAAAAAGTATGAAATAATGCCATTTGCAGCAACATGGATGGACCAAGAGATTATCAAATTAAGTGAAGTAAGTCAGACAAAGACAAATACCATATGATATCACTTATATGTGGAAACTTAAAAAATGATATAAATGAACTTATTTACAAAACAGAAATAGACTCACAGACATAGAAAACAAACTTATAGTTACCAAAGGAGACAGTGGGAAGAGGAGGGGGAGATAAATTAGGAGTTTGGAATTAACATACACACTACTATATGTAAAACAGGTAAACAACAAGGACCCACTGCACAGGACAGGGAATTATATTCAATATCTTGTAATAACCTATAATGGAAAAGAATCTGAAAAAGAAATATATATATATATATGTGTGTGTGTGTATGACTGAATCACTTTGTTGTATACCTGAAACTAACACAACATTGTAAGTTAATTACACTTCAGTAAAAAAGGTAAAAAATATATATGCATGTATGATTTTCTACTGCAAAAGGTAGCATATTGTACTCACACCTCTGTACTTTGTTTTTTGCATTTAACAAAGTATCTTGGAAGCTATTTCATACTCCAATACTATCATGGACATTTGATGGCTGCCTACTGGGTGCCCATTCTCTCCTTTCCTGAAGTACTCAGATTTTCATTTACTTGTTCGTTCTCCCCACAAAGCTTCCAGGAAGCACGGCACCCTGGGCTGACTGGCCAAAACTCCTCAATACTTTCCATTCTCTTGACACATATAAGCTTGTACAATCCAGATAAACTTCAGGACTCTTGCTTGGAATCCTGGGGCAGAGGCACTCTCTTCGCCCTTGGAATGGTGCAAGAAACGCTAATTATGGTTGATAAGTCTCCCACCACCATGTAAGAACCAGGCTTGACTTGAAGCTATCATCCTTGACAGAAAAGCAGAGAGATGGGAAGAAACCGAGTCCTTGAGGATTTCTCATTTATGTGACCCAATAAATCTCCTTTATTATTAAAATCAGTTTGCAGTGGATTTTCTATTACTTGCAACATAAAGACTATTAACTGATTCAGGTACTTATAAATCTACCTCATTCTTTTTAATGGCCTTAGTATGAGTACCTCACAATCTACTTAATGAACATTCAGGTGATTCCAGTGCACTAGTACGGACCATACTACAACAAGCAACATGATGTGTATCTTCACACACATGTTCGAGTCTATCAGCAGGATAAATTCTTAGAAGTCGAATTGGAGATTTGGGCATATGTGTATTTTTAATTCAATAGTGTTTTGATTTTTGGAAATACAAAGAGCTAGTGAAGAAGTTGCCTTAGGACAGGGAATGTGGTGAATGGGTGTTCTCCACATATTTTTTTAAATGACTTTTAAAAACCAAGTAGAATATTGTTTTTCCCAGAAAAGGAAAAAAATGCGCTTAGGAGCATTAAACTGTGCATCTTTAAAGTCATCTTAGAACTAGGAATCAGGTCCAGCTGCTCCAGTTTATAAATGAGGAAAGTTCCTGGGAAGTTCGGGGGTTTCCCACCCAGCAGTTCAGAGCAGAGAAAATTAGAATCTTGGTTTCCAGACTTTTCATTTGTGTTCTTCCATAAACAGCGAGCCTGGAAGCAGATTCTGTGCAGAGATGATGGAGGTTGCACCTGTGTACAGAGGTAACACGTCCTGTCCAAGTTTATCCTCATTAGTACTCAGGCTGGAGTTGCAACTGCCCTTCGTTACACAATGAATCAAGCATCTGAATAAATCCTGAAACAATGAATTCTTGTTATGCTCCCTGCAGGGAGGGGTGAGCTCTATTTTAGGGGCAGGAAACTGAAGAATGGAGACTAGTGCTCTGCCAGAGGGTGTGCAAGAACCAGGCCCCCAGCTGGATCTGAATTCGACTTTTTCCGAGGGAGTATCTTACTGAGAAGAGCTGTGCAAAGAACACTGGGCTTTGTGATGTAAATGTAGAGAGAGGGGCCCTGGCCCAGCATTTCTTTTTATTGCACCGAATGTCAGAGGGCTCCTTGGATATGTTCTGGGCAAAGGTCTACCCAGCCTGCCCTGCTACAGGAAAAAACAATGACAAGAATGAAATAGTCAAAGTGGCTATGCAAAGACTTGGAAAAATTAAAATACAGAAACTCATGCCTGGGAGATGGAGGGGTTTTCAAGAGTTTAGTTAAACAAAAGGTCACAGGTGTGTTTATTTATTGTACAAATTAGAAAAATCTCTTAATATCTCTTGTCTCCAAACCCCTCATTTCATATTTTCCTCACTCCAGTGATGCATGCTAGCTCCTTGGTATGGCTCCCACTCTCAAATTTTTTTAATTGATTTTAATTCACTTGTTCTTCTCTTTGCCCCCAAAGAAAATATGATTTTTAAAAGTGGAAAGTGTCATTTAGCATGACACGTTATTTCACAAATGAGAAAAGCTAACTCCAGTGATTCAAGGACTAAGTAGTAAGTCTCTGCGTAGCCTGGTCTAATAGCTAGACTTTTTGATGCCCTGTCTCATAATATCTCTAAATATAGAATCATAGTGTTAACTTTTAAAAGTATACCAAAGAATAGAAGCATCTAACCATATTTACCAATAGTCATTTTTCTAAAACGTAAAATATTATTAGTTCTGCTTTAGTAAGAATTTTTCTTTTTAGAGATTCATGTGGAAGCTTATAGGTATGACATTTCATGATTATAATTTATTTTAAAATACTTCAAGAAAAAGATGAAGCAAAATGCAGAATGTGAATAATTGTTAAATCTAGGGGATGGGAAAAAGGGAGTCCTTGTACTGTTTTCACTACTTTTCTTTATATTTGAAGGCTTTTTATAAAAAGGGAGGAGAAATCACGTTAACACATTAAGTATGTCCTGGAATTCAAAAGATCCATTTTTCTAAAGCAATACATATTCATTGATGAAAATCTAGAAAGCATTGGTCTACAAAGGGAAAACAAGGTAATAACCTGCTCCCAGCCCCATTCACAGAAAACTATTGTCAACATTTTGGGGCTATACCCTTCTAGTCAGTGTTCTGTGTATAAATCTACATACACTTATCTGTACATGTGGATCACACTTTACAGTCCATTTTATAATCACTTTAACTTAACATACAGGAAACATTTTTTTCTTATTATTGAATTATTTCCTGTATCTTTTCAGGGATGCAAATCGATTTGCCATTACTTATTTAACCAATCTCCTATTTTAGGCCGTTGTGAGATTTCCCTCAATACGTAATAATTAGTAGCAAATCTCTGATGAGCATTTCTGAGCCCAAGCTGCACCCATTCATGATTATTTCCTCAGTAGTATTACAGAGTCTTTCTTACATGCCAGGCACTGTAGTCAATAAGGCTTTACATTCAATGTCTCATTTGATCTCCTACTGATGAGGTATATATTTTTACTACCCTCATTTTATAGATAAAACTTGTAGGCTGAGAGGTAAGTACATAGACCTAAACTTGTATCTAGTAGTCGCCAAAGCTTATGCTCAAGACACCAAGCTCCCCTGCGTATGTGTCCTGGAAGTGGAATTGCTACGGACCTCAGAGATTTTGAAAACGCATCATCATATTGCCTTACAGAAAGGTTGCAGCACACATCTTGCCATGCTACTGATTTAAAAAGAAAAAAGGGGCCTCAAACAGGGACCCCAGGAACAGCTGTTCCCTGAGCTACATCTACCCCTACCAGCCCACTTGCAGGATCTTGGTTCCCAGGCTGGAGGTTGGGCCCGAGCTCCTGTGGTGGGAGTGCCGAGTCCAAGCTGCAGGACTAACAGAGAACCCCAGGCACCAGGGAATATTAATCAGAGTGAGACTTACCAGAGGGCCTCATCTTGGCACCAAGACCTGGCTCTACCCAACTGCCTGCAAGCTCCAGTGCTGGACATCTCAGGCCAAACAACCAGTAAGACAGGAATACAGCCCCACCCATCAAAACAATGAAAAAAATGAAAAGACAAAAAATTATGTTACAGACGAAGGAACAAAGTAAAAACCTACAAGACCAAATAAATGAAGATGAAATAGGCAAACTACCTGAAAAAGAATTCAGAGTAAAGAGAGTAAAGATGATCCAAAATCTTGGAAACAGAATGGAGAAAATACAAGAAATGTTTAACAAGGACCTAGAAGAACAAAAGAGCAAACAAACAGTGATGAACAGCACAATAAATGAAATTAAAAATTCTCTAGAAGGAATCAATAGCAGAATAACTGAGGCAGAAAAACGGATACATGAGCTGGAAGATAGAATGGTGGAATTAACTGCCGGGGAGCAGAATAAAGAAAAAAGAATGAAAAGAATTGAGGACAGTCTCAGAGACCTCTGGGACAACATAAACTCATGAACATTTGAATTATAAGGGTCCCAGAAGAAGAAGAGGAAAAGAAAGGGTCCGAGAAAATATTTGCAGAGATTATAGTCGAAAACTTCCCTAACATGAGAAAGGAAATAGTCAATCAAGTTCAGGAAGTGCAGAGAGTCCCACACAGGATAAACCCAAAGAGAAACACACCAAGACACATTAATCAAACTATCAAAAATTAAATACAAAGAAAAAATATTAAAAGCAGGAAGGGAAAAGCAACAAATAACATACAAGGGAATCCCCATAAGGTTAACAGCTGATCTTTCAGCAGAAACTCTGCAAGCCAGAAGGGAGTGGCAGGACATATTTAAAGTGATGAAAGGGAAAAACCTAAAACCAAGATTGTCCTACCCAGCAAGGATCTCATTCAGATTCAGCAGAGAAATCAAAATCTTTACAGACAAGTAAAAGCTACAAAAATTCAGCACCACCAAACCAGCTTTACAACAAATGCTAAAGGAACTTCTCTAAGCAGGAAACACAGAGAGGAAAAAGACCCACCAAAACAAACCCAAATCAATTAAGAAAATGGTAATAGGAACATACATATTGACTGGCTGAATGGATACATAAACAAGACTCTTATATATGCTGTCTACAAGAAACTCACTTCAGACCTAGCGACACATACAGGCTGAAAGTGAGGGGATGGAAAAAGGATATTCCAAATGGAAATCAAAAGAAAGCTGAAGTAGCAATACTCATATCAGATAAAATAGACTTTAAAATAAAAACTGTTATAAGAGATAAGGAAGGACACTAGATAATGATCAAGGGATCAATCCAAGAAGAAAACATAACAATTATAAATATTTATGCACCCAACATAGGAGCACCTCAGTACATAAGGCAAATGCTAACAGCCATAAAAGGAGAAATTGACAGTAACACAATAATAGTGGGGGACTTAACACACCACTTACACCAATAGACATATCATTCAGACAGAAAATAAATAAGGAAACATAAGCTTTAAATGGCACAATAGACCACATAGACTTAATTGATATTTGTAGGACATTCCATCCAGAAACAACAGAATACACTTTCTTCTCAAGTACACACGGAACATTCTCCAGAATAGATCACATCTTGGGTCACAAAACAAGCCTCGGAAAATTTAAGAAAATTGAAATCGTATCAAGCATCTATTCTGACAACAATGCTATGAGATTAGAAATCAATTACAGGAAAAAAAAAACTGTAAAAAACACAAATACATGGAAGATAAACAGTGTGCTGCTAAATAACCAAGAAAACACTGAAGAAATCAAGGAAGAAGTTAAAATATACCTAGAAACAAATGACAATGAAAACATGATGATCCCAAACCTATGGGACGCAGCAAAAGCAGTTCTTATAAGGAAGTTCATAGCAATTCAAGCTCACTTCAAGAAACAAGAAAAATCTCAAATAAAGAACCTAACCTTACACCTAAAGCAACTAGAAAAAGAAGAACAAAGAAAACCCACTAAAAGTTAGGAGAAAGAAATTAATGTTAGGAGAAGGAAAGAAATCATAAAGATCAGAGCAGAAATAAATGAAATAGAAACAAAGAAAACAATAGCAAAGATCAATAAAACTAAAAGTTGGTTCTTTGGAAGTTAAACAAAATTTATAAACTTTTAGCCAGACTCATCAAGAAAAAAAAGGAGAGGACTCAAATCAATAAAATTAGAAATGAAAAAGGAGAGATTACAACTGACACCGCAGAAATACAAAAGATCATAAGAGATTACTACAAGCAACTCTATGCCAATTAAATGGACAACCTGGAAGAAATGGACAAATTCTTGGAAAGGTACAACTTTCCAAGATTGAACCAGGAAGAATTAGAAAATATAAACAGAACAATCACAGGCAGTGAAATTGAAACTGTAATTAAAAATCTTCCAACAAACAAAAGTCCAGAACCAGATGGCATCACAGGTGAAATCTATCAAACACTTAGAGAAGAGTTAACACTTATCCTTTTCAAACTCTTCCAAAAAATTGTGGAGGGAGGAACACTCCCAAACTCGTTCTATGAGGCCACCATCACCCTGATACCAAAACAAGACAAAGATATCACAAAAAAAGAAAATTATAGACCAATATCACTTGTGAACATAGATGCAAAAGTCCTAAACAAAATACTAGCAAACAGAATCCACCAACCCATTAAAAAGATCATACACCACGATCAAGTGGGATTTATCCCAGGGATGCAAGTGTTCTTCAATATATGCAAAACAATCAATGTGATACACCATATTAACAAATTAAAGAGTAAAAAGCATGTGATCATCTCAATAGATGAAGAAAAAGCTTTTGACAAAATTCAACACTGATTTATGATAAAAACTCTCCAGAAAGTGGGCATAGAGGGAACATACCTCAACATAATAAAAGCCATATACAACAAACCCACAGCAAACATCATTCTCAATGGTGAAACTATTTCCTCTAAGATCAGGAACAAGACAAAGATGTCCACTATCACCACTATTATTCAACATAGTTTTGGAAGTCCTAGCCACAGCAATTAGAGAAGAAAAAGAAATAAAAGGAATACAAAATGGAAAAGAAGAAGTAAAACTGTCAATGTTTGCCAATGACATAATACTATACATAGAAAATCCTAAAGATGCCACCAGAAAACTACTAGAACTAGTCAATGAATTTGGTAAAGTGGCAGGATACAAAATTAATGCACAGAAATCTCTTGCATTCCTATACACTAAAAACAAAAGATCAGAAACAGAAATTAAGGAAACAATCCCATTTACCATTGCAACAAAAATAATAAAATACCTAGGAATTAACCTACCTAAGGAGACAAAAGACCTGTACTCAAAAAACTATAAAACACTGATGAAAGAAATCAAAGATAACATAAATAGATGGAGAGATATACCATGATCCTGGATTGGAAGAATCAATATTGTGAAAATGACTATACTACCCAAAGCAATCTACAGGTTCATTGCAATCCCTATCAAAATACCAGTGGCATTTTTCACAGAACTGGAAAAATAAATCTCACAATTTGTATGGAAACACAAAAGACCCCGAATAGGCAAAGCAATCTTAAGAAAGAAAAACAGAGTTGGAGGAATCATGCTCCCTGACTTCAGACTATACTACAAAGCTACAGTAATCAAGACAGTATAGTACTGGCACAAAAACAGAAATATAGCTCAATGGAACAGGATAGAAAGCCCAGAGATAAACCCACGCAAATATGATCACCTTATCTTTGACAAAGGAGGCAAGAATACACAATGGAGAAAAGACAGCCTCTTCAATAAGTGGTGCTGAGAAAACTGGACAGATACATGTAAAAGAATGAAATTAGAACACACCCTAACACCACACACAAAAATAAACTCAAAATGGATTAAAGACCTAAATGTAAAACCAGACACTATAAAACTCTTAGAGGAAAACATAGACAGAACACCCTATGACATAAATCACAGCAAGACCCTTTTTGGCCCACATCCTAGAGTAAGGGAAATAAAACAAAAATAAACAAATGGGACCTAATGAAACTTAAAAGTTTTTGCACAGCAAAGGAAACCATAAACAAGATGAAAAGACAACCCTCAGAATGGGAGAAACTATTTGCAGACGAAGCAACTGACAAAAGATTAATCTCCAAAATATACAAGCAGCTCATGCAGTTCAATATCACAAAAACAAACAACCCAATAGAAAAATGGACAGAAGACCTAAATAGGCATGTCTCCAAAGAAAACATACAGATGGCCTACAAATACATGAAAAGGTGCTCAACATCACTAATCATTAGAGAAATGCAAATCAAAACCTCAATGAGATATCACCTCACACCAGTCAGAATGGCCATCATCAAAAAAATCTAGAGACAATAAATGCTGCAGAGGGTGTGGAGAAAAGGGAACCCTCTTGCACTGTTGGTGGGAATGTAAATTGATACAGCCACTATGGAGAACAGTATGGAGGTTTCTTAGAAAACTAAAAATAGAACTACCATATGACCCAGCAATCCCACTACTGGGTATATACCCTGAGAAAACCATAATTCAAAAAGATATACATGTACCACAATGTTCATTGCAGCACTATTTACAATAGCCAAGACATGGAAGCAACCTAAATGTCCATCAACAGATGAATGGATAAAGAAGATGTGGCACATATATACAATGGAATATCACTCAGCCATAAAAAGGAACAAAACTGAGTTATCTGTAGTGAGGTGGATGGACCTAGAGTCTGTCATACAGAGTGAAGTAAGTCAGAAAGAGAAAAACAAATAACGTATGCTAACGCATATATATGGAATTTAAAACAGCAGTACTGGTGAACCTAGTGTCAAGGCAGGAATAAAGACGCAGACGTAGAAAATGGACTTGAGGGCACAGGGTGGGGGAAAGGGAAAGTGGGATGAAGTAAGAGAGTAACACTGACAAATATGCACTACCAAATGTAAAATGGGTGGCTAGTGGGAAGCTGCTTCATAGCACAGGGAGATCAGCTCCGTGCTTGTTGATGACCTAGAGGGGTGGAATAGGGAGGGTGATATGGGGATATATGTATATGTATAGCTGATTCACTTTGTTATACAGCAGAAACTAACACAACATTGTAAAGCATTTATACTCCAATAAAGGTGTGGAAAAATTTTTTTAATTTTAAAAAATGAAAAAGAAAAAAGGGGGTGCAGGATTGACTTAATTTTGAATTCTCATTGTTTATGCAAACAGTTGAATTTTTTTTTTAAAGAAAAAGACTTTAAGACTATAGGTAGAGCTTTCTCCCCTTCACCTCCAAGTCCTCTTTTACCTCTCTTGGATTTAAAAAACCAGCTAAGTGGTGTTCCTTGGCTCAAATGTACATGTCAGTAGCCCTGGTTTTTCTCTGTGTCTGACTGATAAATGTCATTGAAATGGGATAATGGTAGGGACTGCTAGAGACTGATTAAATTTTGTATTTTTCTCTTTTTCCTGGGCACACAGCTACACTACATTTTCTAGGCTTCCTTACAAGAGGGTGTGGCCATTTAACTGAATTACAGCCAATGGAATGTGAGTTGACGTGGCCCATAGAAACATCCTGTATACACTACTCCATCTCTTTCTTCCTTCTAAATGATGCAATAGGGAGAAGCTCTGGGGACACCATGGAAACCATGTCTTGAAGAAGGCACGACAGCTTCCAGCGGAGGTCCCTTGCTGAAATCACGGCACAGAACGTCGGACTGTTACATGAGCAAGGAATAAATGTATGTTGTGTTGGGCCATTGAAATTTTGAAGTTAGTTTTTTACAGCAGCTAACATCTTAATCAATACAAAGATTTTTCTTTATATATTTTGAAGACCATTGGCATCTCTGCTGGATTCTTTCCCATTTGTCAAGGAAATCTGATGCCCTTGCCCTGACGTGCCCTTAAATCAATGTTGTATAAGTCTAACATTTGCTCTGAGAGAAGCTATTTTCTTTGGGAGGAAGAAAATAACAGTCTAGTCTATCTCTACTTTTTTTCAAGAAATGTATTCCTTTCTTTTGCACTTCAGGAGCAGAAAAGTAAGTTAATCATTCTCATTAGTTTTTTGCACACTACCAGAATTGGTCTCTGAGGGATCCCTCATTTGTTATAATTATATTTTTCCTTCATTCCTGATACTCCCATTTCTTCTCCTCTTGTAGATATATATTCTAAGGTGTTTGATATATGCACATGGATTTGTATATATTCTTATTGCATTGGTTTGTTGTGTGTCTGTGTTTTTAATTTACTCGTATGAAATTGTGGCATAGATCTCATTTCGTCCCATTTTCACACGCACAAAAAACTGTTTTCATAATTTATCCATATTGTGTATTTATCTCTAACTTATTAATTCTACCTGTTGCATAGAATTCCACCCCATCTCCTCCTAGAGATGGGCTTCTAGTTTGCCTTCCACTCACCACCACTACAAATGATTCACAGGTGAATGGCATGTGCCCCTGTAAGCCTCTGTGTGAGAATTTCTCTGGCAGATACATGGGATTGCTGGGTCATGAGACATAGTCCTGTGAGGTTGCTTTCCAGAATGGCTCATCAATTTACAATCTCAGTGCATGAGAGTTCTCATGGCTTTACGGCATCATCCCCAATTGCCATTATTCTCCTTCCCTACATTTTTCTATTCTGATAAGTGCAGAATAAAATTTCATCTTCATTTCAATTCACATATGTCTGATTAATAACAAGTGGACGCATCTCTTAAGTAATGTCTTAGCCATTCAAATTCCCCTTCTGTGAATGACCTGTGATTCTAAGGCAAAACAGCAGAATCCATATGGGAAATCCTGTAGGAAATAAAAATATATCCTAACTGTTTTTGGTGTCCAACTTAAACTTCTGTTTAGATAATGTTACAGGCTGTCTACAACCTGAGAGATTCATTTATTCATCCCAGAAATACGTGTAGGGCACTGTCACATGTGCAAGAGATATAGAGGGATGTAAAAGTTACTTGGCAACTGGCTTCTTGGTATCTGTAAAATCATGGAAGAAATAGATCGGTGTTTTCTGGTTTTACTTTCTGCAGGAGGAGACATCAAGGTGTGAGCTACTTATACCTTGATAAATCATAAGATTCCTCTTCCATCTTTCCTTTTCTCAATTGAATTTGCAGTGTCCCTGGTAAATCTGAACTACAGATTGCTGGTGTAAGTCAAGGAATGCCACCAACAAAAGGAAAAACATGATGTTTCCAATGCTTGTCAATTCCAAAGCTCAGTGAGGCATCTTTTCTTAAAAAGAAAACCTTAAGTACAAAAATGTTTTGCCAGTATATACCCTCCTTAGAAAAAAAGAGCTATAATCGAATCCACCACCACCCCTCTCTCAAAACTTGAGGGAATGAGGTTTAGAGGGATGTGAAAAATCCTCAGTGTAGAGCCTTCTGGACATCTTCCCAATACACCACCCTGGTTCCATTTTTTAATGTTGTTTTCATTTGAAACTAGATTCATGCAGCTTGCCTGTGAAAAAAGAGTTATTGTCTGGAAAGGGAGAGAAGGATTAAATAAAAAGTTCTGCTAGGATGTAGCCATCATTATCTAATGCTTCATGGGCAGCCCAGTTTCAGGGAATACTGACTTTCAAGGGCTGGCACTCTCGGGGACAGCTGGCACTCAGCTGGTCATGGTGCTGGCCTCATATTGCCTCTGTGTCTCCCATAAACTCAACTGACACTATGTAGGCTTTATTTTTTTTTTTTAACATGCGGCACAGGAAATTTTTCCTCAATGCGTGTAAGAGCTGTTTGATTCCCCAAAGAAAAAGATTTGGCGAGTCAGTTAAGAGGAAAGTAGAAGCACTGAACACATGAGCACATTTTAACAATGTCCAAGTGTAACTTTTATTGCCAACAGTAGACATGCACTGGAATTTGAAATGCAGCCCAAATGCTAAATGCAGTTGTTTTTATCTGTGAGGAGAATGTTTGTGGTTTCATTCTGAGATGAGTCACTTTGTTCTGATTTATCCAGTTAGTAAATGTATCTGATTTGTTTTCATTAGGGAGTTCAAAGTTTATTTGGGGATTTTTGTTTTTGTTTTTGTTCCAGTGAAGAAAACAATTGGGTTTGGTAATAATAGGAGGAAATGAAATTTTATCAAAATGCTCAATAAAGATGAGGCCAAGATGTCACCTGCCTTGTACAATGAAGGGGGTTTGGAGTCTTGGCATTAAGAGGGAAACTTGGGATTTCAGAAGCCCAGACTTTTGCTGTCAGTATCTGACAGCATCTTTAGGCCGTCCTGCACTGCCAAATCAGAAAACTAAGCCTTTTGTGCCCTGTGGTCTCAATTCTGTTAAATCTACTAAATGATTTCATGATGGCGTCTAGGTGACATTTATAATTTACTAAAAAATTGAAGTTTCTCTCAGTCTACTCTGCAGGACTAGATGGCTTGGTCCAATTAATCAGTTAACTCATCAATCTGCTCGGAAGTCTTTCCTGAATGTCTACTACCTGTGGGTGCTTTGTGGGTCATGTGATGCCGTGACCTTGCTAGCTTGCAGACATGATGACCATAGAATTCAGCCACAGTTATATTAATTGTGGTCAGCTGGATTCATATGCCTTTAGTACCAAATAAATGATGGCCAATAGGATGAATTTCTCTCTCCATTAACTTGTTTTTCTTTTTATTCCTTAACCTAACGCAATAGTTCAAGATATTACAGAATTTTAAACATATGTATTTTTAAGACCAAAACCACCTGTTAATTTGACAAATTTTGTCATATGAATAATTTCATCATATAATAAATAGATTATATCATATAGATATATAATATAGGGTTTATCACGTAATAAATATTCTTACTAAGGGAGAAACAAGTGCTGAGCTATCCACGAAACGGGTCAACATATTTTGAAAATATGAAGTGATCAAGGGCCATTCAGAGTTTTCATTTAAATCTGCTGTGTTGGAGGGATATGAGAGCCAAGCTAACTTTAACTGTTAAGACTGTAAACAATTACTCAAGTAGAAAAAAAAGGCAAACAAAACTCCTTGGAAACATTTTTTTTCCATTGTTTTCTTCCCCCCATCGTTGTTTTCCAGGTTACCCCAGGGTTACCAACGCTTCCTGAAAAATACTTTGTCTTAAATTTAGTGGAGTGGATTGTCATTGTAGTGGCTTTTTGTCCGTGAAGAATTTATCAGATTCACTCGCTGGCCTCCATCACTTGGCAGGATAGAAAAGCCCATTTCAGTATCTCCAGGCATACCTAATGTTGAGAAAGGTAAGCTTGTGTAGCAAACGTGAAAGAGTCCCTCTACATGCCCTATGGCTTTACTCAACCATGTTTCCTCTTTTATCATTTGTTGGAAAAACCCTTTACTATCTCTTCTTAGTTCCTTGTCCTTTGTTAGCTACAAAGGACAGATTTTCTTTTGTAAATCCTTAGTAATTAAATGAGCACTTCAGTGGCTGTCACTCTCAATGGCCTGTTTCCTAGGCTTTTGCCTTTGACAGTCATATTTTGCAAAGGCCCCTGAGATGACTCGGCATCTTCCCCTACTTAACACTAAACCAATTGAAGCCCGTGCTCACTGCATGAAGGAGGAAAAGATTCATTAAGGGCACTTCATTAAGGAGCTGGAATGGGCCGCTCTAAATGCGCCTGAACCGACGGCAATCCAGAGGAGCTGTCTATTAGGAGAGCCACAAAGACAGTTTCGGAAACTGAACTCCAGCTCCAGTGCGGCGGATTAGGGAGAGTGATGGGATTAGTGTTTAATGACTTGGGGCAGGAGACAAAGGGAATTTTGACAAAGAGGCTTAGATATGGAAGAATTAACACTCTCTGTTCCAACCAGGCCTCCGAAGACTTCCAGCATTCTTTTCAGACTCAAAAGCAAAGGGAAGGAAAAAAAAAAAAAAGATGAGCAAAGCTTTAATACTGTCCTAACTTTTTTTTTTTTATTGCAACAACAATACAGAGGAAATAAAAGAACACTCTGCACTCTCTTGCACTCCAAACCTCTTTTAAAAATAAGCATCCACAGTTGTATAATTAGCCCCAAGGTGAGTCTGCCCAGGGTCTCGAGCATGTGCCAGATGCCTCTCTTGCTAGGGCAGGTCCCAGACCAACGCAGACATGGAAGCAAAACCCAGGGTAGCAGACCCCCAGCTAAGTGGCTTTAAAAGTGCTTGCCTCTCCGTGGCTGTTTATGTTACAGGTGCAACCGAAGGGGCAAAGAGAAACGGCTTCATTGTAAAACCTCCTCCTGGCCCCATCTGGCTCAGACTCAAACAATTCCAGTGTCTATGGCCTGAGAAGTGCTTCATGAAACGAGGTGATTATCCTGCCTACGTGAGGGGATAACTTTGGAAATGTGCTTTTAAAGGGTGCAAGTGCTCTTGAAAAAGAATCAAGTCAACTTGGAGCAGGGCAGGCAATGTTGGAGCTTATCTATAGCATTTCCCCAGGCTTGGACAAGAGCACAATGTCATTATCTAAACACGAAGCCAAATTTAAGTGGCTGACCCGGGAGTGGAGTCGTATTCCCAAGGTTGTTAAGTAAATAGACTCCAAGCACCAAATGCCTTCCAGCAGTAAGTGTGTGATTATGCCCCGCTGCTGAGAATGGCAAAATGCAGGTGCAAATGTTACTGTAGGCAAAGGTACAATCTAAATAGTGCCGTAAATGATCTCGCGCTGTAAACCAATTCAACGTGTCCTTCTTTTTAACCCAACCAAATCACTTGCAGAAAAGCTGGGTATTCATTTCATGTATTAGCCCGTATGAAATGGTCCTGAAGCAGCTCTAGACACCAAGGTATTATTTAACCCGTGTGGTTTAGTGGGACAATGGCAACCCCCTGCCGTAATCCATTCAGAGGTAATGCTGGCAGTCAGTGTGAAACTAAATACATTACAGGGAAAGAGCTTAATGCGTTTTATAGGCAGTTGTTCATCCACATCAAACTTTAGTTTTTAAAATCCGAACACTTGATCCCACGGCAGGAATGGTGCCTCAAGTCAGAGATTGTCACAAGGCACTACCAGGAGGGAGAAAAGGGGCCAGACTTGAGCGATGCTACAATTGCCTGAAATGAACCATTTCCAATCATCTTAGTTCTACTGGGTCACTCAGATGCCAAAGGCCCAGGTAGCACTTGATCCAGTTGCTACAGGGCTCGGACCTACCTCTATTGCCCCTTACTTTTCTGCTAAGGTTTTTGCTTGAGGGATCGATGTTTTCCCAGTGCAGTGGAACTCCCGTTGCTGATAGCTAAATTGAAGTAGGATATAATGGGTTTCCCTCACCACATTCCCAGTTCCTCTTGACCCCAGCATGGTCTAGCAGTCTGTTCTTTGTTAAATTGAAAATGTGTAGAAATTCTTATAGAGATCCTCAGCTATATAAATAGCTTTGAAAATTGTTGTAACTTTTAAAACAGGTCAAAAAGGAAATTGAACAGCTAGTGAGTTTCATACCATCCAGTCAGCTTTTTGAAGGGCTGCATTGCTCTTTCTAGTAAATGGTTGCTTTTATTGTTGGGGTTTCCACCATTCTTTTTTCTGAGTCGCTTTTAACAGAAAAGGGAGCTTTGGTGGAATTTTCTGATAGAATGTCACATTTATCACTAATGGCTCCTGGCACTACATTCAAACGTAAAGCACACTTTTTGCCTTGGGAGTATGACCTGCATGCCATTGCACTACTGAGAATCCTTCTCATGGCGAATATCACTTCCAATGGTGAGTGGTGACCCTAGTGTGGTTCCCAGGCAAGTTCCTGATTTCTCACGGCTCACAGGTGGATCTTGTGTCCTCATAGACGGTGGCCTTGTGTTTTTGGAACCTTGAGACCAAACTGTTTCTTTGGGTACGAAAGCTTATCAAAGGGTTCTTTGATGGTATTTTCTTCAAAAGTGGACAAAGGGTTTAGAACTCTTTCAAATATGGTGAAACTTAGAAGTGCTTTTTCTGTAGTATTGTATTGAAGGTCTAAGAGCTTGAAAACAGTGATTCTCAGCCTTGGATGGGGGAGCCAAAATTACTATTGCTAGGGATCCATTAATCCACTTGTTGTGTAAGCACTCCCTAGAGTCTGAATTAATAACATGTCTCACACATAGATTGTTATTTCGAAAGGAATATCTGTAGATGCTTTTACGATTAATAGCATCAAAACTATTTTAAAAGCTTTATTGAGATCATAGTCATTTTATCACTATATGTTCTCTCAAACCATGCTAAAAGTTCAATTCATATCACATAGGAGCCTAAAATGATTTTGGAGGGGGGTTGATATGGAACTCTACCAGTTACCAGTAATAAAATGCCAACTCAAACCAGCTAAAGCCAAAGAGAAAAGGTACTGGTTCGGGTAACTCAGGGATATGCTGAGCTCTGTTTGCCTCTGCTTGGCTTCATTCTCAGGTATGCTTTGTCCATAGGGTGATGAAAGGGTCCTTTCCACATGATTACATAGTCCTGAAGGCTTGTGAACTCAAGGGAGACTTTATCCCAATATCCACATCAAACTCCAAGGCAGAATTGTGATTGTCCAGCTCTACTTCATGAATCTCTCTCTGGACTGACCACAAGAGTTAAGGTGGTGATGGTAATCTGATTGGCCAGCATAAATTATAATGCTGACCCCTGTAAGGGGAGGAGAGGTGGAGTCCCTTGATTTATAGCCCTACCAGAGTCCCATGGAGAGAGCCAGGGGCCAATTTCCAAACAGAAAAGGAGCAGATGAACACACAAGCAATGCTTACCCACCGCGAGAGGGGTTCTCATATTTACACTTATATTTACAAGGATTGGGAATTATTGTCCTAGAATAATTATCATTATTAATTGATGTCTTAACTAGATCCTCTACCAGGTATCAGAAGTCAGCTAAGCCCTGATGCGACCAATGGGAATACCCTGGGAGGCACTGTTTGCAGTCAATTCCAACTGTGATGTGTGTGTCTCTGTATGTTTCAGTGGGAGAAGAAGAAAGGGGAGCTGCCAAAAGAAAAATCAAAATTTCCCTTAAAATCCAAATCTCAATTCTTCTCTACAAATTTAAAACACAACAAAATTAACTCACATACACACACATCCCCATCACCACCACCAAATGGATGCAAGCTATAAGCGTTTATTTATAAAAAGACCAAGAACATTTCTTTCTGAGCCTTTTCGTTTGTCTGGAGTTGTGTTCTTTCAGCCTGGGCCCCTTGGCTGAGGAAGGTCGTACCTAAGGTCCAGAGCTCTGAACAACATGACTCTCCCTTATTGCTTGGTCTCCATGTCAAGTCCTGTTTATGCTTTTTTTTCCTGGATAATTCGTTTGTTTCCAGGAATCAGTAATTCTGTAATTAGTGCCCATTTCTTTTCCTTATTCCTGTCTATCAGTCTTTTTACCTTTATCCCTTCTGGCATCACTCCTCATTTCCTTAATTTTCCCTATATTTTTTCCATCCTTTGAAATAAAATCATTTTAAGTCCTTATTTCACCCTTCTCAGCTACAGGCATTATGAACAACTGGTATGATATGAAAAGCAGATGACCTGACTCTTACAATAATATAGTGATGAAGGTGATGATGAAAATGAACATAATTTAGCCCTTATTGAGCTAGACACTCTCTCTATATTATCTTATTTAATCCTTACACCAGCTCTATACGGTAGTGGTTCTGTGTGAGTTTTACTTGGAGAATAGTTCAGGCTTTGAACTCATTTTCAGTGTTTGAGAAATTCTCAATAATATGAATTTCGATGGAATTTCCTGGTACAGAAGCCAAAAAAAGTTCAGATACTTGTTGTTCCAGACATCCTTGTAGCTGGGGTGTGGGCACACCCTCAGCCCAAGATAGGTACCTGCCTCAGACTTCAAATTCGTAGCTAGGGATACAAAAGGCAGGAAAGTAGAGAATTTGTTTCTCAGATAATGACGGCATAGGTGGCTTCAGCATTCGGATCTCAGGGGCTGCAGGGGCTGCAGTGTTTACTGTGGCAGCCAATGTCCAAGGCTAGTAGTAGTGGTGGATAAACTCCACCATTCCATGTCAGCAGCTCCAGTGATGAAAGTCCCCACCAACTAGCTTTGGAGGATCATTTTGGCTGTGGTCTGGCTATTGTCTAGACCTCCTTCTTTCTGCCAATTCTGAGCCTGGTTCTCCAGTCTCTGATGTTTTTAGAAACATAAAATACAATATGGATGCTGTTCCTGGAGTTGAGCAACAGAGAAGCCTTCCCCTTGAGCTCTCTCTTATTCTTGCAATAAATTCCTTCCTGCCTAAATCAACCATAGCTAGTTTATATTACTCGAAAAAAAAGTACTCCAATGGATACAGACATGTTATTTTTAAATTTCGTTTTTAAAATGGGCAGAAGGCCTGAATAGACATTTTTCCAATGTAGACATACAGATGGCTAACAGGCACATGAAATATGCTCAACATTGCTGATTATTAGAGAAATGCAAATCATAACAAAAATGAGATACCACCTCACACCGGTCAGAATGGCTATCATCAAAAAGTCTACAAGTAACAAACGTGTGGAGAGGGTGTGGAGAAAAGGAAACCCTTTACACTGTTAGTGGGAATGTAGATTGGTGCAACCACTATGGAAGACAGTATGGAGGTTCCTCAAAAAACTGAAAATAGAACTACCACATGATCCAGCAATTCCATTCCTGGGTATATATATCTGGAAAAAACAAAAACATTAATTCGAAAAGATACACGCACTATTTACAATAGCCAAGATATGTGCCCATCGACAGATGAATGGATTAAGAAGGTGTGATATATATAATGGAATATTACTCAGCCATAAAAAGAATGAAATGCTGCCATTTGCAGCAAGATGGATGGACCTAGAGAATATTATGCTTAGCGAAGTAAATCAGACAAAGACAAATACTATATCACTTATATGTGGAGTCTAAAAAATAATACAAATGAATGTATAGGCAAAATAGAAACAGACTCACAGATATAGAAATAAACTTGTGGTTACCAAAGGGGAGAGGGATGTAGGGAGGGACCAACTAGGTGTATGGGATTAACACATACAAACTACTATATGTAAAATAGATAAGCAACAAGGATACAGCAAAGGGAATTGTAGACATTATCTTGTAACAAGCTATAATAGAGGGTGATTTACAAAAATACCAAATCACTATGCCGTACACCCAAAACTAACATAATATTGTAAATCAACTATACTTCAATAAATAAAAGAAAATGGAAATTAATTTTTTAAAAAAGATTTGGTAACCCAGGCTTAGAGAAACAAATACATTGTGCAAGCTCAAGCAAACAGTATTAGAGCCAGGCTGACCTGAGAGTCCATATTCACCCAGTACCCATCACATAAGCAGGGAAGAAAAGACCAGTAAGTGAGATTGGTCTGAATATAACTTAGAAAGATGTAGTTGTCCTTGATTAAAGTCTCAATTTGACAAAGTCTTTCCCAAAGTCACAATTATTTGGATAACCTTTGTCTAGAAAATGAAAAGTTTGGTCTAGATCTCTGGCTTCTAACTGTTGGGGATGGGGTCACATGCTTCCATGCTGCTAGCACCCAGCACAATACCTGGTTCATAGGAGATGCTCAACAAATAGTTGTTAAATGAATCCTAACCACCTAATTCATTTCACCTGGTTTGAGCTTTCAAAAAAGCATACTAAAGCTCCAGCAGTTTCCAAAAGTCACTAACTTTCTCTCACCTTCAAACAGTAAGGCACTTGATGTAACCTCCTTCAGCATTTCCGTCCTGAGTTTGAGATCATTTTCAAAAGCTCATGGAGAGACACATTAATGTATACCAAAACCACGGATGACTCCTGACTAGAGTTTTAACTTAAGAAAAGTGATTATTTTTCCCCATTTTTTTCTTTATATCTCAAGGGCATGGAGAATAATTACCCAAGAAGTAAAGAGATGGCAAGAAGACACCCCCTTCTTCCTTAAACCACTTCTGCTCAAAATAGTACCAAGAGGGCTTAGAATTTCCTCTGTATCCTCTGCCAGTGGTGCTAAAAGATCAAGACCAAAAAACAGTCTCCTTCCATCTTCGGTGCAGAAAATGCAATCCAGAACCTGCTGTAGAAGGGAGAGACCCCTCTCCTGCCGCCATATCCCCTGTCTTCCCCTCCCTTCTCACCGTCTTTCTCCCTTCTCTTTTTGCTCCCCTCCCCTTTTCTTTCAAACCCTACCCAGGGTTTATAGTAGCTGTCAGAGCTGGGCATGCCCATTAGCTGCAGGCAAATTTTGTTTGCCAGCAGGAAGCTGTAGGAATTCTCCCCTAGTGGTGTTTTCACTCTTTATGTGAGCTTAATCCAGGGGATTATTAACCAATGGATCAGCTGGAGGCCTCCTCTTACCATGACAGAATGGGCAAGTTCAAGCAGGAATAGTCCCTGAAATGTCTGGTTCTTCTGGGAGCTAAGAACACAACACCTACCAGGCTCTGGGCAGGGTGTGTCCCCAGAGGAGGTCCTGGTGGCAGAGGAAATAGCTTTGCTGACATGGTGCCTCTCGCTGCCAGCTTCACATGTGCCTTCCTTCTCCGCTCACTGCACCCACTGTCTTGCAGCCCTAGTGCCAGCCCTCCTCCTCCCCATCTGGGCCCTGACTTTCCCTTATCACCTGCCACTTACAAGCTTCATGGTTTCTCCTGCATCACCCCTGCAGACCCTGCCCAGAATCCATTCCCTTCCTGCTATGTCCCATGTTCTACGTGTCTTAACATGGGTTCCCCAGAAGCAGAATGTGTGACGGGGATTCTTGGGCAAGTGATTTTAGTGGGAAAATCCTCTTAGGAAAAGGAGTGTGAATCAAGAAAGACCAGAAGAAGAGAGCAAAGCAAGGATAGGGTCTCAGCTGGAGACTATCTTCAGGGTGATCCCATGGGCAGCTCTGGAGGATGAATTGCCCCACATAATAGGTTCCATCTTGAGGCAAGAGGCCTGGTATTTGGCACTGCTATGCCAGTCATGTACTGGTGGCTGGCGTGGAGAAGGAATACCTCCCAGGGGAGATGGCTCCAATTCATCCACAATTCTCCACAGAAGAGGGAAGCTGGGGGATGCATGTACCTCCTGGTGAAGGATACCTAGATGGGACGCTGCAGCATCCACTGTATATGGACTTCAGAAGAGGAGGCTTCTGTTGCTTTAGACAGTCTCAGCTCTCACCAGAGCATAAAGCAGTCAGAGCACAGGGTGATGAGAGAGAGAGAAAAAGACGGGCAGCACTGCCCAGGGGTGATGCCAAATATGTGGTCCATGTCTAGTAAGTGTACATAAGTGTATAATAGTGGTCACTGTGTTTTATGTAGTATGACTTCCCCCAACTCCATCTTCTGTTACTTTATATATAAGTAACAAAATCCCAGTCTTCCATCCTGCATAACTTGAAAAAAGTTCTCTCCCAAATAACTCTAGGCTTTTCCAAAGAGTGTTACATTCTCCCGGCTATTGCATGCAATCATTCCATCAGAGCCACTGCTCCAGCCTTGTCCCCGGTGATAACTGCCCCACTAATAATCATTTCCATTTATTGCCTCAAAAACATAAACATCTCCCACCTTTCATTCCTCATGTACTGAAGATGCCTCAAAGGAATTACAAAACAAGAAAGGAAAACTTAACCTGGATACCAGACTCCTGAATATCCTGGGTATCAGACCCCTGAGTCCATCAGCCATGCCTTTTTCACAGAAGGCCCCTCTTCCATTAGTCATTTTTCTCCTTGCCCTCAACTCTACACCCCAGAAAACAACCATCTCTTTCAAGCCCTCACTTCCCTGGGGCTCCCTGAATGCCAGGCTCAAGCTTTCTCCCTAGGAAAGAGCATGGTTTGCTAAGTCTTTGCGGTATATTAATGACGTTTTGAAACCACATTTTGTTTTTGACTCATTGTTTTCCTTTTCAGCTTTATTTTATTTTATATTGTGATAATATATATTTGTCCACCTTAAACAGAGAAGTATGTAATTAGATATTTAGGAAAATAATCTCTCCATGTCTTCTAAGAAAGTCATTTCCCCTGATCATCAAATTCCATGATGGTAAGATTTTTAGGGGAAACATGGCCATCCAGCTAAACCCTATATTTCCCAGCCTCCCTTGCAGCTAAGTGTGACATCATGACCAACTGGATATGCGCAGACATGATGTGTGTCATTTCTTAATCATATTATAAGGAAGGGGCATGGCTTCTCTCCTCACACCTCTTTCCACCATCTAACAAGCCACCTCACCACATCGCGTGAGCCCAGGCTAGAACTCCATTGCTTCTGTGAGCATCTAGAGCACCTAATGACAGTAAGTCGCTCCATGTCCTACTGAAAGGATGATGGCACTGCGTCAATGTTGACACCTGGGGATGGCAGAACTGCAAGAGGGAGGGTCCCTGAGTTTTCAACACTGTGATGATGCCAAGTCAACCACGAAATGAGACAAACTTCTCTCTTGTCTAAGCCACTAGGTCTAGTTCAGCACCCAAACGTGCGTTGTAACTAATCCAGCCCAGATGGGCTGCGCTTCGTTCAGAGACTGAACCAATTGAATGGAAGCCCTGATGGCTAAGACAAAGAGGGAGTGGCTGGGGAAAACGTAAAATATTTCAAAATAACAAATGGGGAAATTGGAAGAATAATTGTTTTTAATGTCAACGTTCTCCCTCAATTAAATGTGATGTGGAAAAATACACACAAGGGAAACACGCAATTGAACCAATCACATCATAACCTCTTTCCACTGATCCATGGAACTTACATTCCATTTTTTATACTTCCAAGAGAAAATAAATCCTTGCAAGTTTATTAAGAATATCAGCAGTTTGGTTTACTTTATTATTTTTGATGTTAGGGACAATAGAAACAACAGAAACCCTTTTTGCTTTCTTTTGCATTTTTGCAAATGGTATAAAATTAATTTTTAGAGTAAAATCACCCCTTTTTGATGCTCTAACATTCAAGTCCCCATGATGCCACTTGACACATTGAGGCAATATTGTCAGGTTATCCCAAAACATCATGCACACCCCAAAATGCCTAAAATGCCTGGTATTAGCTGCAGGAACCAAGATGTCTACAGTCTACATTTTTTCTTTATAGAAGGATTTTACAGAGTTTTATAGGGAAGGGCTATGATGAGGGTTTAGCTAGGCACACTTTTTTTTTTTTAATAAAGAAACCATTATATATTTGCTTGTTATAGAGATGATCAGATTTCCCCAACTGTCCTCCAAACAGGCTGGTTATCTTGTTCAAGGAGGTTTATCTATAATACTGCCAACAGAGTGACTTAGAGCTGAGATGGACTTATTTAGCTGGTTTCTTCACTTCTGGAAACCTCTCCTCACATGTCACCCATGCCTGTGTGCGTTTTGAATCCTGCTTTTCTCCATAGTGCCTTTTTTGGAAAACCTTCCTACTTCATTCTTCTCAGTCTTAACCCGTCCATTCTCCAAATTCTCACATTGCCCATGATGTGAAATCTTCTTCTATAGTTTATGAACACTCATCGTTCCCATATGGGGTTTCTGTACCACAAGACTTAGCCCTTTGGCACATGATGGTTTGGATGGATCAGGGTTGCTTCAAGTGTATAGTTTTCTCTCCCCAACTAGATTCTCAGATGCAGAGATCACATCTTACCCTGCTCCTTTAGTTCCTGTAGATCTGAGCATCTCCTAGATGCATAGGAGATGCTTAATATTGAGTGTTAGACATTCAATTAAAATGATGGATTGGTTGTTAAAGCTTCCAAGTATCTTTAATTCCTTCTACTATTACATCTTTAAGATTTTCTCATCAACACTGTGTATGTGTGTGCGCATATAAATATATGTGTTCATTTAGTTAACAAATATTTATCGAGTACCTAGTATGTGTCAGGCAGAATGCTGACTGCTGGTGTCAAAAACTGGATGCGACAAGACCTTGGTTTTCTTTGTCCTGGGTAGGTGATGGAATAGTTACTTAGAGAAAGTGCAAGTCGGGAGAAGGCGCTGACTTGAGTAGAAGAGCCAGGATGGAGATGCGTCATGCTCAAAGTTCAAGGGAGATATTCAGGTAGTACTTAGAAATGGGATTCTAGGAGCACATGTGGATCTATGAGGTATTTAGCACTGTCGAGTACCTGGGAATTTCTTCTTGAGCTAGAACAATTTATGTTTTTTTTTTGCCTTTAGAAAAAGCAAGGGCCCCAATCTGGAGAATTTGGGCTGACATTGTGCAGATGATTTTTGTCTTTACCAGAACATTCTCTTATGGAGGGGGTTGGAGCAATTTAGCATTGAAGGATCTGGTTCTAGTCATTACATAATGAGATCATAATGAGTAGCTAGGTATGGCTTTAGAAGACCTAAAATTCCCTTTGAGTCATGATTTGATTACCTAGAAAATGCAGAGTATCTAATCATTTGGACCCAAATAGTTGCTTTTGCTCTTGTAAATTCCTGACTGAAAGCAATTATTTCCCAAGTTCTAGAGACAAATGAACCGTAGAAGAGCGGCTGTAGAACTTGTAAGAAAAGATGATAATTACCAAGTTTGACATGTGCTATGACAACAGTCTTGCTCATCGATAGCTTCACTCTGAAAACAGTCATTGAAAGCATGTTGGGCAGCCAGTGTTCAATTCTACATGGCAGAGCGAGGGCGTGGTAGTGCAGAAAATCCAACGCAACAGATAATCCCCAAATCATCTGTTGTTTGGCCTCAGGAGGGATCATGTTTTTAATTTTTCAAATTTTTTGGCAGCAGATTCACATCCTTTAATCAGATCCTATGCAAGTTACTGTCAATATCAGCGTCACTTTCTGGACAGACACTCATGGCTGGCAGGAAAGGCCACCCTGGGCAGCAAGAGAAATTCATTTGGGGATTAAAAATTAGCAGGAGACAATTCTGACGCAGATAATCCTCGTGCGGATAATTAAGTGTTGATTGGCACGTAGGGAGATGCATTTACAGCAGAGTGTGTGATGCTGTTGTATAATTGGGTTGGTAGAGGGAAAATCTTCACTTCCTGTAGCAGAGTTGCTAAGTGAATGTAAAACAAAACTACATGGAAAACCAGCCACCTGAAGACCCAAGATTTCAAATCACAAACTGAAGCAACGATGAGAATATCTCAACCCAAGGGTGTTACAGAGGCCTGAGGTTGGATGGGGGTAGTTGTTGATGGTTTAATCGTTTTCAAAGTATATTAAATATTACTCTAACCAGGGATCTTTTCTGAGGTCTCTCTCTTATCTAAAGCCCTCTGGCTTCCTTTTTTAAATCTCTAGCTAGGGTTTTACAGAAAGCTTGTGTCTGGCATACTCCAAGTGACACTGGTGCAACTTAGGGAGGGGGAAATGGTCTGTGGAGGAATACTGGCTTCCCTACTTCTACTCTGTTCAATGGGAACATTGTTATCGATCTTACAGGACTAAGGACTAGTTCTAAGGACTAGAGAAAACGCTTGTAAAGCACTTGGTACTGCTACATAGGAAGCAACAAATCTGTAATAGATATGTCTCACTCTTCTTAATAATTTGAGTTAAGAATTAAGAATATCTTATTCTTATTAATGATAATATCCCAATGGCAATATCACCTACTACTGATGTGTTGAGAAGAATAAAATAAATAATCTAAAAGACAAGCTCTTTGAAAACAAATAACACTACCTTGTAGAATTTACTTTTCAGCAAGTAGGCCCAGTGGCAAAAATTAAGATTTTGGACTATTTTGGTGGAGCAAATTTAGATGTTTAGACATTAGATGGAAGATTACAGAAGATCCTCTGCAAATTTCTTCAAGAAAATAATACTTGCCCACCCATCCAGCATAGACCAAGGGTAGTTGTAATTTCTGGGTACCCCTTCTTATCCATTGTTTCCTGTTCTGGCTATGCTAAGAAGGCAACCATTGAAACTTGAGGCTGCTTGCATATGGGAAATGCACTGAACACAGCATGTTTAAATCACTTGTTCATAATTCATTCATTTGGAGTTGTGAAAAGTAGTTCCTGCCACATGATATGTCCTCATAAATATTTGTTGAGTGAATGTAGGAAATGCAGGAAACCTATCAATAGGTGTGTGACTATAGAATCTTAACACTGAAAGCAATCTTAGAAATCATCTATTTCAAGTAGAAAGCACACTTATGGATACCAAGAGGGAAAAGGGTGTGGGGGGGAGGGATAAACTGGGAGATTGGAATTGACATATACACACTAGTATATATAAAATAGATAACTGATAAGAACCTACTGTATAGCACAGGGAACTTTACTCAATTCTCTATAATGACTTATATGGGAATAGAATCTAAAAAAGAGTGGATATATGTATATGTATAACTGATTCACTTTGCTGTACAGCAGAAACTAATACAACATTGTAAATCAACTATATGCCAATAAAATTAATTTAAAAATAAATAAAAGCATAAATTAAAAAAATTAAAAATCATCTATTTCAGGGAAAAAAATAGATAAACTATTCTTTTAGTCCATTCAGGCTGCTATAACAAATACCACAGACTGGGTGGCTTATAAACTCATAGTTCTAGAATCTGGAAGTCCAAGATCTGGAAGTCCCAATCTGGTCAAGTGAGGGTCCCCTTCTGGGTCACAGATTCTCATTGTATCCTCACATGGCAGAAGGGGCTAGCTAGCTCTCTGAGGCTTTTTTTTTTTTTTTTTTTTTTTTTGGTAAAAGAGTATTAATCTCATTCATGAGGGCTTCCTTATGACCTAATCACCTCCAAAAGACCCCAGTTCCTAATACCATCACCTTGGGCATTAGGTTTTCAACATACGAATTTGGGGAGGACACAGATATTTGTACCAGAACAACAACTTAAATATTTTCAGTAGAAGATGTGTTAAATAAATTATGCAACCACTAAATGGAACACTATACAGCTGATAAAAAGGAGGTGTGCTTTTATGTATTGTCAAGGCAAGATTATACCTGTAAGTGATACCGTGCATTATTTATCCATCAATGAATGAATGAATAAAGACGACGTGGTATAAATATGCAGTGGAATATTATTCAGCCCTGAGAAAGAAGGAAATCCTATCATTTGCAGTAACATGGATGAAGCTGGAGGGCATTATCCCAAGTGAAATAAGCCAGAGAAAGACAAACTGTACGGTATCACTTATATGTGGAATTATCTTGCTTCTTTCACAGAAGAAGAAACTAAAACTCAGAGAAATTCCAAAGGTAGAAGCGTGTAACTGAAAGACAATTTTGCAATCATTGAGTCTATCCTCCTCAGAGTACAGATACGGAAACTGAGGTACAAAGAAGGCAGCCGAGTTATGGTTTCAAAGACTAAAGCCCGACTCACTCATTTTGGATGATGTAAGTGTTGACTTCAGACTATTTGGTGGGCAGCATTCATTTTCCTATTTATTAAAATGTCAGAAAAGGTACCAATGGCACCTCCTAAAAGGCTTGCAGGTGGTGTTCCCCAAAACACAATCCTCAAACCTCGAAGAGGATAAAAATTAATATTCTAGCTCAATGATAAAAATAATGTATATTCAGGATATCAAAGCACAGACAGTTCATTAAAAAAAAATCTATGAAAGTCAAAGACAGACATATGTATCTATTTATATATACATATTTATATAAACTTATAAAATACATGTACAATAAACCACATTTAAAAGCTATGGAATATTAAACAGGAAAAAGCCAGACTTCAAAGACATTTGCTCAGTAATTTACTTCTTCTCAAGTTACACTTTGTGTATGTCCCAGTGGAAGATAATATTGCCTGTGCAATTTTAACGGGAGTGTAAAGAAATCCAAATTTATTTATACGCTCTTGTTTAACTGATCATATTAATGTAAGAACATAGTGGCCATATTTTGATGCAGTAAGATTGTCTCTTGTTACATACCGCAAACCAATTTTGTAGCTAAAACATATCACTTGGGGTTGGCACAGTTGGTTCTGGTCTCGTTGGCTGTGCCTATGCTTTTGTCTGTGTTACACACAGAGAAGTGGAAAATTGAGACCATTCCTTGAATAGCTCAAGCCTCAAATGAACATTTGTCCAATAATTTGGATATTTTGATTGTAATAGAATAATTCCCAATTTGCCCCAATTCTTCGCCTCACTCTGCCCATGCAGAACATAAAATAAACCAAGTTTACGGAAGGGCTGTTATCAGAGGAAAGGATGCTGAGACGTTAATGTATCTATATTATGATTCAACCCGAGGTGCCAGAGCAGTACCTGTATTAGATCACGCATCAGAATCGTGTCTGAGCAGACGAGCTGTGTCCACCTTCCTCTGGCTCCCCACAAAGTCTCCCAAAGGAGATGTTGGCATTTTCACGTGCCAGGAAAATAGAAGATGAAGTGAAGAAAACCGCCACATCTGGAACAGGAGGAAAGATTTCACTGGAAAGAACTTGACAAACTCTGAAAACAAAGTTCTAGACTTTACTAATTTATTTTGGCTGCAAAGCCGAGCTCAATGCAAAGCTCAAAGAGGATTTGTCCGAGGCCCCTTTCAAAGAAATAAAGAGCCAACCCAAGCTAAAATTAATGCATCGACTGCATAAACAGTCGAGATAGTTATCTGATACTGAGGGAATCGAGCCACACTAGGCCTTTTTGTTATTTATGGGATTATTATTGGAGGAAACAGAAGCAATTAGATATCCCCTTGCTCTCAGAGCAGGGGAAGGAAAAAAGGTGTCAAACATAGTTTTTCAATTTGGTCTCTTGATCATTTGGTTCTCGCTACATCTTAAAATCCAAATATACATATGCCCCCGGTGCCCCCCGCACTGGGCTCTCAGCTGTTCCTTTGACTCTTTCTCCTTTATCCTTTAAGAACTCCATGGATTTTGCATGATGTATGGAAAGACTTTAAAATACCTTAAAAATAGAAGCTGTAACTTGAAAAACAAAGTATATTTATTATCGTGAGTACAGAAGTAATGCATATAGGTAGATATACATTGTAGAAAATAGAGAGGAAAAGAACCCTAAGAATCACTTGTACTGTAGAAAACATTTGTCATCCTTTTGTCTGCCCAGCTTTTGAAGCCCCTGCTCTGGGAAGATTCCCCAAAGTATGAGTCTTTTCAGGAGTCAAGCGAGGGTGTGGCATGTGCCCTTTTAGTTTGAATCTGGACGGACTGCCACAGAAGCAGAGTAGGGAGTTCATCCCGGTGGCAAGAGCATCACGTCTGTTCTCCAGAGCCCTCAGTGATGGGGTGCGCAATCTGTCCAGTGTTAGCAGTGGCCATGGTGCCCGCTGGGACCTCTAGGGTAAGATGGCAGAAGTGGCAGGGTTCTCACCCTGTGGACCCTGTGGGGTGACTTGGTTGTGGTCCTGGCTGCAGAGGGCTTCCTTCCCTTGTGTCTGCCTGTTTCCCAGGCCTGTCCTCTAGATTCTCCAATGCTCCCACGGGTTCCCCAATATCCGTGCAGTAAATTCTTTTTCTGCTTAAGTGAGGCAGGGAAGGTTTCTGTTGCTTGCAGTTTAGAACCTGGACAAGTACTCCTATAATTCCTTTACTCAGAGATACCCCCTCATGAATATTTTAACAGATAGTGTTCTGGTCTTTCTTCTGTACCTATTTTGCCATGTGAGGGCAGAGCTCTTAATACCTGGTTTGGAGAGCAGTATGAAAGACTTACCTTGCCTTAGGTGTGCAGATGGGGGTTTATTTCCTGCTTGCCTCAGGGGTTCAAAGGCATATTTGTAATTTTCCTTAGCTTCCAGCCGAGGTGACTGGGGATATAAAAATTTCCAGAGTACCCACTGGGACACCTGCAGCACGTGACATTGTTCTCTCATGTTAATGGGAAGAGTTGTGATTTCATTTCTGAGCACCTACCGTTTACCGGGTCCTTTACTGAGTGCTTTACAGAGAGAGGTTAGTGCATTTGTTCCTCATAAAATTCCTAGGTAGTAGTTACTGGTTCATTAAATCCTCACAGTATTCTATGAGGTACATATTGTTATTGTTCCTGTTTTACAGAGGAGCAAACTGAGGTTTACAAATATTAATTAGCTTGTCTAAGTTTATAAGCAGGAAGGAGTAGCTCCAGAATTTGTACCCAGGTTGGCAGACTCCAGAGACTTCTCTCCAAACCACATCAACAAAGTTGCCCCCAGGTTGGGCTGCTGGAGCCCTCAGGTCATTTATATGCTGGCTTTCCCTCGATTCCATGGCTGGCTAATTAGAACAGGAGTGTTTTCCTGTAGTCTTGCTCTGTTAGGGCACTGTTTAATGCTAACAGATAATGAAGAAATAGATGGCATACTCTTTTGATTCAAGGCTCAATAATAAACGTCACCTGCCTTCAGAGAGTGCACTGTGGTTTACACAGCATTTAACATGGATCATCTCACTTAAAGCCATGAAATGACTAGAGAACAATAACAGACAATAATGCCAAAATATGCAAAGTAACTTGGGGCTTAGAGACAAAAGGGAAGGGAGAGGAGGTGAGGTTAATGAGGGTGAACTGCTAAGGGAAAATGTTTCTTTAGGAATTTCTGGAAGTCAATTCTAGTGCTTGATGGTGAAGAGGTGGAGGGAATTTCACTACTGAGCTGTTTATGCATATAACTGTCAGCAGTCTGTATTGAGTTTGGTGGGATATGTTTTGAAATCTTGATGTGATTGATGGGCTTGACATTCATTGGTTCCTGTTCAAATGGAATTTTTTGCAAGGATTGGTCCAGCAAGAGTGGTGGGTGGATGGGCTTAATAAAACCTCTCTCAGAGCCATGGTGTACCATCACCCCTTAGATCTATAAAACAGCCCTGACATAAGGTCTTAATCCTGGCTGATGATGAGCCCACCATGGACACAACTGTGCTGTCTTTGTCCTCAAGGAGCCTTATGTAGGGGAGAAAGAGATGAATGTGAAAGAATTGGGGGTGGGGGAGGGGAGGTACTCCTGCTGTTCTGCCTCTGAAGCGGGCTTCATAGAGGAGGTGTGAAAAGTGACACTTCCTGGTGCCTAGAGTAACAAAACCCTGTTGGAAGCGCACATGTTCTAGCAAAGTTGGGGTTTTCAGGTCAGTTATGACAAAGCTCCCTTGGATGTGTTGTAAACAGAATGTCAGACAGGTTGAAAATCATCGTCAGAGAGCTTAAAGCACCCGTAATTTTGAAAAGTACAATCCAAGTGAAATTGGTTTGCATCAAAATAAAGGAATCTCCACCCCAATGTTCATTGCAGCACTGTTGACAATCGCCAGGTCATGGAAGCAACCTAAATGCCCATTGACAGATGAATGGATAAAAAAGATGTGGTACATATATACAATGGAATATTAATCAGCCATAAAAAGGAACAAAATGGGGTCATTTGTAGAGATGCAGATGAACCTAGAGACTGTCAGACAGTGAAGTAAGTCAGAAAGAGAAAAATATCGTATATTAACACATATATGTGGAATCTAGAAAAATGGTACAGATGAACTGGTTTGCAGGGCAGAAATTGAGACACAGATGTAGAGAACAAATGTATGGACACCAAGGGGGGAAAGCATGGGGGGTGGTGGTGGTGGGATGAATTGGGAGATTGGGATTGAAATATATACACTAATATGTATAAAATAGATAACTAATAAGAACATGCTGTATAAAAAATACATAAAATTCAAAAAAAACAGGAGCTGCATCAAAAAAATAAATAAATAAAAAGTAAAGGAGTTTCTTGCTAAAACAAAGAATGGCCAAGTGCTTGCTTTGTCCTTTTTCTTTTTCTTTTTTTCTCTAAATTGCTTTCTTTCCCTCCAAACAATTAAACCTGAGTAACTGAGAGCGATCAGGTGACTGTAAGTGTCACCCGTTTCCCCACCCTCTCCTTTTTCTTAATGAGCTTGCATTTTCTTCATAACTATATTTGAAAGTCACACTTCCTTTTCTTTGAGACTTGAACCAAGATGAAAGGAGACCAGTGGGGCAGAAGGCACATGTAGGGAGGTGGTGGTGGGAACTGGCTTCAAAGGGCAGCCTCTGGACTGCCCTGGACTCACGATACCCTTCGCTTTTCCTGCCAGCGGTTTTCTCCCCTGGTGAGAATGCAGCCTAGAAGCACAAAGCTATTTGGAGGACCCAGGCAGGTGCCAAATCTGAGCATCTAGTTTTAATTGGCCGCAAACTAAGACATTCTCAAGGGAAAACTTGATGATGACCCTTTGTCAATAACTTTCCATTGTCGTGCAAATTAAATACAAGGACATTGACTCCGGAACCTTGGATGGGTCTGTGTAAACGGGGTGTTGTACTGAGGCCAACTCCTGGTAATGACTTTGCAGGGCAAAAACGGGTCTCTCCCACCCACAGCTCCAGCTTACTGCTGCAGCCCTTCCTGCCTCATCCATCGTGAACCAGGAGGCGCTGCTCATTTGAAGGGAAACCATTACAAGGGAGAGAATTTGCTTTGTCTTCTTGGTTGTGGTGTCCTATGTCCTCTGGCTTTCTCTGCAACGGCCGGAGGTCAGAAATGGTGTTGGCAACCAGCGTGTTTTCCCCTGAGCTCCCCTGCTAAAGCAGGCGGCGTTTAGTTCACAGGCAGTGTTTATTTCACAGGCAGATGAAGTCTCCACAAATCTCAACATCCAAACAGGGTTTCCCCGGTGCTGCCCGTGGCTCTGGCTCCAGGGCAGAGGAGGTGGGACACACGGCATCCAGATTGGAGATATCTGACCAGGCACAGAAAAAAGCTGGCGTTCTCCTTTCCTCTGAGAGCCTGCTAGGTGCACTCAGTGAGCTGGATATAAGACCTGGGTTCTGAAACAGTGACTTTCCGTGTCTACCCCCGAGCCTGATGCCTCTGTGGTATCTGCTTCTCTGGTCTCTGCTCATCTTTCGAGGATCAACCCCCATCACCCCACCACACTATAAGAGTTTTCTTCTCTGAATTACACACCACTTATTGTCTAAATCACTCAGATGACAAATGTCTTATTGGCAATATATTGTTATTTGTTTCTCCAGCAGGGCTGTAGATGTTGTTTTAAAAAAATAAATTTATTTATTTAATTAATTAATTTTTGTCTGCTTGGGTTTTCGTTGCTGCGCGCAGGCTTTCCCTAGTTGCAGCGAGCGGGGGTCAATCTTTGTCGCGGTGCGTGGGCTTCTCATAGCAGTGTGTGGGCTTCTCATTGCGGTGGCTTTTCTCGGGCTCTAGACACACGGGCTTCAGTAGTTGTGGCTCACGGGCTCCAGAGCGCAGGCTCAGTAGCTGTGGCGCACGGGCTTAGTTGCTCCGCAGCACGTGGGATCTTCCTAGACCAGGGTTCAAACCCGTGTCCCCTGCACTGGCAGGCGGATTCTTAACCACTGCACCACCAGGGAAACCCAGGGCAGTAGACATTTGACACACATGGGTTCTTACTCTGCCTTTACACCCTCTTGAGTGTGTTTGGGCAAGTGAGTTAATCTCTCAGTAATGCAGTGTCTTAAACTGGAGGAAGAAAAATTCCATTCTATAGTTGTGTTCTAGATTAGAGAAAATATGTGTAAAGCAACTAGTAACCACTACATGTTAGGGGCTTGGTAAATTATAGCTCTTATTGTGCATAGTAGGCACTTTAGAAATACATAATGATTGATATGGAGACTGCAGTGCTTTGACCTTCAAAATTAACATGCGTTTTATTCAAATTTCAATAATTAATGAACACTATGTATCCTGCGAAGCACTGGGCTACACAAATTTCAAGTGAAATATGACTTGACCTCTGACCTTCAGGAAAGTCTCATCTAGTTGGGGAGATAAGAGGGATAGATATTAAGACTGTAGACAAATGATCTTGTTTTCCTTTTAGGTAAACGGAAGGATTTCCTTTTCCTGCCCTTTTGAAGTTAGGTGTTCATATGACTCGCTTTGGCTCATGAAACACGCATGCTAGTGATATATGTTAATTCCTGGGAAAAGCTTTAAGCACCAGTGCATAATTTGACCCAAAGCAGGTGTTGAGATGGAGTCTTTGTTAGTCTGGGTTGCTGGGTGATTACAATGAGCTACGCATCCCTACTGACCTATACTGGAAATGCAGAATGAGCAAGAAAGAAACCTGTTGTGTCAAACCACTGAGATTGGGGGTCATTTGTTATTGCAGTTTAAGGTGCCCTGTCCTGACCGAAACCACATGTAGAGCAATCAGAGAACACAATCTAGGGTTGGTATCACTTCCTTATCACAGCGGTAACAACATAATAATGAAACCAGGATAACATTCTAGGATAAGAGAGATGGAAAGAGATAGATATATCATCACAGTGTTGAAAAAGAGTTGAAAAAACACCAAACATATCATGGCTTTATAAAAAATGTTTTTCAATCAACACATACATTTAATGAGCCGCCATTTATGTTCAATGCTTGATGAATTACAAATCTGGAAAAAATTTTCCAAAAATTATAAATTGACCTGAAAACACTTCTAGTGTGCTAAAATACTTCGTTCCCAGTTCTTGAACTTCACTAACATTTTCTTTCAAGGATTCTGTAAATTAGTAATCATGTTTCAATTGCAGCCCGAAAAGGTGCACAGTAGTTTAAGCCTAAAGATGCTGATATAAAAAGACTAAAACATATTACCAGAATAGAATAGAGGCATACAGTGTATTACTAAAGAAAACCAAGTTTTAAGATGAAAGTAAGTCTAAAATGGAAAATATGTTTGCTTTTAAAACTTTGCACTAGCCAAATCCAGGATCCAAGTGTCATACTTTGCCCAAATAAACAGGAATGTAAGAAACGACCCATTGACCACTGGTTCCTGGCTATATATTTCTGAGAACTCACTTGCCCCTCAGTTACTGAGCCTTTCTTAATCGGTAATTTTGATTCCTTCTATCACTTATTTAAATGCCTTTCCTTCCCTGACTCATTCTATCATCACAGGCTTTGGAAGAAGGATGTAATGTTAGCATTCACTAGGGGTTTAATGACGGCCCCCTCAAGAATTTTCATCTTCTGGCATTCATACCAAACTGGGACATGAGGATTTTGTTTTTTCGCGGTGCCTCCATTCTTTCAAACCTGAATAAAATTGCTCAAATCTGTGCTTCACTAAATACAATGCAGAGCTCCAAAAGGGGGAAAAATACCCCACATTGCAAAGGCAAAATAATGCTAAGGAATTTATTTTCAACTTTCCAAAGAAATGCAGAATTCTCTTTAGAAGCTAAACTTGATTTTTTTTTTTTTTTTTTTTTTTTTTTTAAACATCTTTATTGGAGCATAATTGCTTTACAATGGTATGTTAGTTTCAGTTTCACAACAAAATGAATCAGTTATATATATACATATGTTCCCATATCTCTTCCCGCTTGCGTCACCCTCCCTCCCACCCTCCCTATCCCACCCCTCCAGGCGGTCACACAACACCGAGCTGATCTCCCTGTGCTATGCGGCTGCTTCCCACTAGCTATCTACCTTATGTTTGGTAGTGTATACATGTCCATGCCTCTTTATTGCTTTGTCACCGTTTACCCTTCCCCCTCCCCATAGCCTCAAGTCCATTCTCTAGTAAGTCTGTGTCTTTATTCCTGTTTCACCCCTAGGTTTTTCATGACATTTTTTTTCTCTTAAATTCCATATATATGTGTTAGCATACGGGTCTCTTGTAGACAGCAAATATATGGGTCTTGTTTTTGTATCCATTCAGCCAATCTGTGTCTTTTGGTGGGAGCATTTAGTCCATTTACATTTAAGGTAATTATCGATATGTGTGTTCCCATTCCCATTTTCTTAATTGTTTTGGGTTTGTTATTGTAGGTCTTTTCCTTCTTTCGTGTTTCTTGCCTAGAGAAGTTCCTTTAGCAGTTGTTGTAGAGCTGGTTTGGTGGTGCTGAACTCTCTCAGCTTTTGCTTGTCTCTAAAGGTTTTAATTTCTCCATCAAATCTGAATGAGATCCTTGCTGGGTAGAGTAATCTTGGTTGCAGGTTTTTCTCCTTCAACACTTTCAATATGTCCTGCCACTCCCTTCTGGCTTGCAGAGTTTCTGCTGAAAGATCAGCTGTTAACCTTATGGGGATTCCCTTGTGTGTTATTTGTTGTTTTTCCCTTGCTGCTTTTAATATGTTTTCTTTGTATTTAATTTTTGACAGTTTGATTAATATGTGTCTTGGCGTATTTCTCCTTGGATTTATCCTGTATGGGACTCTCTGTGCTTCCTGGACTTGATTAACTATTTCCTTTCCCATATTAGGGAAGTTTTCAACTATAATCTCTTCAAATATTTTCTCAGTCCCTTTCTTTTTCTCTTCTTCTTCTGGAACCCCTATAATTCGAATGTTGGTACGTTTAATGTTGTCCCAGAGGTCTCTGAGACTGTCCTCAGTTCTTTTCATTCTTTTTTCTTTATTCTGCTCTGCAGTAGTTATTTCCACTATTTTATCTTCCAGGTCACTTATCCGTTCTTCTGCCTCAGTTATTCTGCTATTGATCCCATCTAGAGTACTTTTAATTTCATTTATTGTGTTGTTCATCGTTGCTTGTTTCATCTTTAGTTCTTCTAGGTCCTTGTTAACTGATTCTTGCATTTTGTCCATTCTATTGTCCATTCTAGCTCCAAGATTTCGGATCAACCTTACTATCATTATTTTGAATTCTTTTTCAGGTAAACTGCCTATTTCCTCTTCATTTGTTAGGTCTGATGGGTTTTTATCTTGCTCCTTCATCTGCGGTGTGTTTTTCTGTCTTCTCATTTTGCTTATCTTACTGTGTTTGGGGTCTCCTTTTTTGCAGGCTGAAGGTTCGTAGTTCCTGTTGTTTTTTGTGTCTGTCCCCAGTGGCTAAGGTTGGTTCAGTGGGTTGTGTAGGCTTCCTGGTGGAGGGTACTAGTGCCTGTGTTCTGGTGGATGAGGCTAGATCTTGTCTTTCTGGTGGGCAGGTCCACGTCTGGTGGTGTGTTTTGGGGTGTCTGTAGACTTATTATGATTTTGGGCCGCCTCTCTGCTAATGGGTGGGGTTGTGTTCCTGTCTTGCTAGTTGTTTGGCATCGGATGTCCAGCACTGTAGCTTGCTGGTCGTTGAGTGAAGCTGGGTGCTGGCGTTGAGATGGAGATCTCTCGGAAATTTTTGCTGTTTGATATTATGTGCAGCTGGGAGGTCTCTTGTGGATCAGTGTCCTGAAGTTGGCTCTCCCACCTCAGAGGCACAGCACTGACTCCTGGCTGCAGCACCAAGAGCCTTTCATCCACAGGGCTCCTTAATTTGGGATGATTCGTTGTCTATTCTAAACTTGATTTTTTAAGTGTAAAGTTTTTATAGAGTGTACTTTAAATCTAGAATGCTAAAACAAGTCTAAACATAGTACCAAATTAATCTTAGAGTCCACACGTTTCAACTTATTCCCCTTTAACCCTCAATAAGATTTCTATTTTTGGTTGGATTTAGTCAAGTAAGTGTTGATGTTGTCCTTTACTCAGATAATCTTTTTCTTTTCTCCCCCCCCCCCCCCCCCCCCCCCCCCCCCCCCGTTGAATTGCCAGTAGGTGAGAATTTGCCCATACAAACGTAAATTTCTTTTTTTCACTTCCATTCACTGACAGACCTTTTGCATTCTTATCTTTCCTCTTTTCACACCGGCCCCATCTGCCACCCACTTCATCTGTTGAAGCTCCAAACCAAAAAGTTGTTGATTCCAAGGATGAGATTTGGACTGATTACAGGACTTTTAATACCCACTAATGGAGAAGACACCAATGATAAGGTTCCCCAAATTGGCAAGGTCGAAGAAAAGAGGGTGGAGTCAACTGGATGCGTGAATGGGCTCTGGAAAGCATGGATTTTGATCTCCATCCTGGCTCTGCAAAGAGACAACCCTGCCCAGGGAGCAGTCCTGCTGCCCATTTACCCAGAGCTCTGCTCTTGCCCCTCTGTGGGGACCGAGGTTGCCCTGCCTTTTCCCTGCTAAGAGAGGCTGCTACTGCAGCCCATGTTCTTTCCAGGCTCCTTTGCGTCTGTCTTCCCATTGGCTCCCCTTGTTATCCCTGAGCGTCCAGATTCCCTCCCCCAGGCCCCTCGCTTCTCAGATGCCACCCTGGCCACAACCTTTCTTAACCCCCAGTTCAGAGTTGGGAAGTGCAGCCCCTGACACAGCCTCTCTGTGTCAACCTTCCTAAGCCTCTTCCTGGTGCTGGGAACACGCCTTACTTAGGTACCACTGTCTCTGGTGAAACCATGCTCGGGGATGGATGAGGGAAGCCATCTGATTCACACTGAAGTGCAAATGGGATTCTGAGACTCCTCAGGAGACGGTGTGTAGCTGTGGCAGGAGGCAGAGAGCAGCCTGAGGTCTGGGTCATGGTCTTGAGGTTATGGGGTCGTGGTCCTGAGGTTACGGGGTCATGGTGGTGGTAGGCTTTGGATCCGCCTGGCTCTGGTCTTGTTTCCACTGACCATCACCTTCTGACCTTCTTTCTTCTCTACACTATACTTCATCTACACTTCTAGTCAAGTTCCTTTGTTCACAGGAATTATTTCCAAGTGGCTGGGGAGGAGAAGTAAAAGGAATAAACTAGCAAACAAATTTCCCAATCTCCTGAATTTTTCCCCCAAGCTTATGAAAAGATAAATTGAAATACAAATGAAATCTACTTGTTCGGAAAATCATGACTGCATCTATCATCTTTGATTTTAATATTTAAATTGCCTTACACATACTTTATGCTTTTTTTCTTAAGTAGCAAAATTGTGGCTCAACCAGGGACTGGCCTAGCTAGGAAACTATGAAACACTATAAAAGGACAGTGTAACGTGCCCTTCTGGTGGCCCTTTTAGCCATGTGCAGGGCCCAGGTTAACTAAAGTCGGAGAAAATGGAAATGTTGACATTTCTTTAAACAATAAAAATTACAAGTGATTGCTAGAGTGCCACGAGCTGACATTTACGGAGATTGTTCGCCGATTATATATATGAAATATCATAAGTAATTAGCTCATGGCAATTATCTGCCCCTTGTTATTTTGCTTTTAGAATATTTTTAAAGCTTAGGTTACTAAAATTTCAAATAATCCGGGGCTGTGCTGTCATGGGTCTTTATCCAAATGAATCGTGGTCTCTTGTAAACTGTCCTATGATCTGATTTCCATTGGGATAGGAGTTGTAAAAGGCCAGGGATTTTCGATGGATTTACACATATACTGTTTCAGTTAAGTTACCAAGGTTGACTTAACAGCCCTTTTCATCAGAGTCTTAAATACACTTGCCACCCAGTCTTTTCCTACCATATTCGAGGGGCTGGATGATGAGATTAAAAGGGGCTTGAGGCGGGGCTGGGAGGATTCTGCCTCCGTGAAATTTCCAACGTGAATTCCTTCTGCCGTCGGTGGTCTCAGTTAACTAGCTTGGTGGCATTTGTTGCTGGAAAGCTGACTTAAAGATATGTCAACATGGAGGCCGGTGCTGGAGCATTTTTCTTTTGGAAAGCCTCCTTCTGCTGATACCTTTCTGCAAGGAAGAGATGCTTGGGAAGAAAGCTGGCAACTGGAATTTGGTTGTCCTGGAAGGCATCGAAGCAGGGCAGCCTAGATCCTCCAGTTTGGTCTCTCTCCACCTCCCAAACACAAAAGGAGACGGGCTGACTTTCTTACAATTTGCTCAGCTCAGCCTGGAATCTTTACAAACATATATTAATGACATACCATTACTGGCTACATTTTCAATGAAGTTTAAATAGTCTGAGTTATGAAGATTAGTGAGAAATGCATGGATAATAAAGGTAAATGAGATTCATATTTAATTCCATAACTCTAAACGACTGGTTTGATTGTCTCATGCACTTGGCAAACAATTTCGCTTCTAAATGTTATTTCAGCCACAGATATAATTTCTTTAACACAGCAGAAAGGAGGAGATTAAAATATGAGAGAGAGGCAGCACTTGCTTTAGACTGATTAATAGGCTTTGGCTGGTCCCCTGCCGCCATGCTTTAAAGCTTCAAGACATGCTTTGCTATCCCGGCCTATATATATTGATACTTACTGGGTGCCGGGAAAACCTCTTTGATTAGTCATACTAAACCGCCGCTTAGGTGGTGTGCATGCGACAAACATACACTCTCCTTAATAAAGTCATAAACCTGGGGACTCTCAGAAGCAGCATCCTTTTCTTTAAGGAGGTAGGAGGGGTAAGTTCACTGAGAGTTCTCTCACCTTTAACCTGCCATTCTCTCCCTAGCCCATTGGCTATATGGGCCAAATCATAGACCAATTGGAATAAAAAAAAAAAATCTACGGAATTTCATCCGTAGGACCTGACGAGGCCAATGATTCAGACTAAATAAGCCACCTTTGCAATGATAGCAGAAAGGGACGTGAAGGGTGGCGGGGCTTCGACATTTATCATAAGTTTAACTTAAGTTTTGCTGACATCACAGACACAGGGACCATTCCTTATTGCTTAGAGTCAGAAAGCGTGATGATGGTTTGCTAGAAATACAAAATGGTATGAGTGCTCTGAGGTCTAATTCCCACCTTAAGGGAACCTCTGAATAATCCCACTTGTATTTACTGAGGAATGCTTTCCTAAGGACTCTAGGAAGAAAATGCCTTTCCAGTTAGCGTCTAATCCTCAAAGTAAAACAAGTGAGTGAGTTGGCTTTTTCAATCACTCCACCCCCTCTCCTGTTTCTCTCCAAGAAATGTTCCCATCAAGAGTATCTTTTCCTCCCATTTGGCTTCTCTGAGAACAAAACCTCAGCTCTGAGTAATCATGACGTGCAAACAGAACTTTGAACTCACTATGAGTATGGGAAACCAGGAGAGCTATAAGGTATCCCTCAACCCCATGGTCGAAAGCGACAGCATTCTTTAAAACTCCACATGAAATTCAATCTAATTCTTCCTTTCTCAGATTACAGGATCCTTGGTGTAAAAAATTACATTTTTTAGCAAAAGTGCAGAGTCAATCTATCATAGTGCACCTCCAGGAGAGATTTATTACAGATCACTTTCTAAAAATGGTGTGCTCGCTCTGCATATGTAGGCCATGTTCATCTTATTATTATCCAGTTGAAAAACTCCCACTGTATGCAACGCCCGAGAAATAAGAGTGGGCAAACCTACAGAATATGACACTTATGCTAATCTGTGCCCTGCTGTGGAAAAACATACACAAGGATTCCATTACTGCGTTCATTAGGCTGCAGCACACTCCATCCTGAATAGGGATTATGAACCACAATAGACCGAAAGCAGTTGATTGAGCCCACTTAGCCAAATCGCTCTGACATTGGCCAAACACGTTGGCACCGTGAAGAGCATCAGCTCAGACTTTGCAGAGGATGCTACTGGTTGAAAGTTTGTTCTTCCCTGAGACTGTCACATAAGTCAGCTCATGGCATATGCCGTTAGCTCAGATGGTGAAAGCCGGAACCTACATTATATTTATGATTGGAATCTGGAAGAACTATTTGAGAGGTAAAACCCAACTCTGTCCGTGCACCTGTTGTGTGGTGCCTCTTACCCTCCCCATCCACACTCCTTTCCTGATTATATTCAGAGCATGAGTTGTGTGGTGATAAAACTGTGGAGCTAGCAAAGAAATGAGAGTCAGACGGAAATGCCAGTTCAGTGCTCAGCTTGCCCCAGTCTCCTCTCTCTGGTTTTCTGGGCTACTGGATGCAGTTGCTGCGTATGAGACCAATCTTTCTGCAGGGGCAGAAATATTTGCCACTGGTGAGCTAAAAATATTTTAAAATATTGTCAGAAATAATCAAGAAAGGAAGACAAGTTACTGCTCAGGAGATGTTATGGAATCTGGCTATGTAAGCAGAGGAAAAAGATTTAAATCAAGTCCATGTATGTCATTAAGAAGATAATAATAAAAACCTTCTGTGTGAAACAGGCTTTCAGCCTTGGGTTGAAACTTTTATCTAGGTTTTTCTTTTTCAGTTCGGGAGTTTACCAGGAAGTTGTTAAGAGTGGTTGTACCCAACACCTTGATTTATATCACTGATGTGTTTCTGAAAAGCTACAGAAAAATCAAATTTTGTTTTTGTTTTTGAATCTCCTCCAGGGAGGTTCTTTGGGCCCAAGTAACTCAGCCCTGAATCCTTACTTGTGTGTAAAGTGAAGGATATAATCTTATGCTTGAAAATGCAAATAATAACTGCTGAGTTTATTATCTGCCTGCTATGTTCCAAGTTTACCTTACTGGGCTTTCCACAGGTGGAACTGTTGAACTGAAATGACCATGGCTTTTCCCCCCCTTCTTGAGAAAGTGGAAATGTGGGAGGATATGAGCCTCATTTTTCTTCACATGCTTAGGGTTGCGTCACGTGTTTTGGAAAGGCATAACTAACCTCTTGAGTTTTCTAATCACAAACCCCAACAATACCAGCTTATGATGCCCATAAATCCAGGGGAGGACATATGGATGGTACCTGGGCACCCTGCCTGCTTCCACAGCAGAGCGGGGGCATCACTGAGAAGCCGTGGCTGCCGCGGTGCGCCTGATGCTGTTCCCATCTTGGAAGTCTGTCCCGCACTTGACCCTGCCAGCAGCTCTCCGACAGAACCAGACACATGTGGACAGTGGAAAAGAAGAACTCCGGGAGAGGTTCTGGTACTTTCCTCTTCCACGGGGTGCAGCTCCGCAGTCCCGCTTTTCTAGACCATCCTCTTTGTGGAGTCCTGCCCTGCATTTTCCTGCTCCCTGAGATACCAGGACGCATCAAACAGGTTGAAGGAGGCTGTTTGCTTGCCAGGGGAGCATGGCCCTTTGCACTGCGATTGTAATACAATCTTTCCTCTTTGGGGCTGCGAATGCTACAGTACAAAACCGTGTTTGAAAACCTCTTTTATCATTCATCGTCTCCAGACTGAAATCGTTTTTGACAACCTCTGCAGAAAACAAGCAGCTTTCTGGCTACTGGCGAGTCGATTAAAGGGAGGAAACACATGTTCACCGTCAGACGAAGCCCCTGGAGAAAGCATTGACAACCTTTTAACCCGCTTTCCCAGGGAAAGGGCCCAAATGTTTCTCTGGAACAAAGTCACCACATTGTATTAAGCATCTTTTCATTTCATGTATCTTTTTATTTCTTCCTAAAATGAGACACGTAAAAATAATAATCCCCAGCACCTCCATTTTTATTTTGGACGTGAACACATATGTTTTATACTCTCCCCGGGAAGACAGGGAAAAGAGTATCATTAAGGAAGGTCTTTTATGAACTAACTAACCCCGCTCTTTTATTTTTTTTCCACTGTCTGACCACAGTTTAAATACCAGCACACTGCCAAGTTCACTCACCTCATATAGTGACTCCTCAAAACTAGCCAAGAAGCCACAGGAGTGAGATTTTCTGAACAGTAGGAAGGCCTGACTAGACGAAATTATTAACAAACTGAGAATAAGACTGGACCATGGAAACATTTGTGCATGTCAAGATCCTGATCCAGAGATACCCATCCATTACTTCTGCATATGCTGTCAAGCAGAGTTATTTCCATAGGACGGAATGAGAAGCAACCAGAGTGAGAGATGGAAGGTTCCATACACAGTTGAACACGAGTGCTAGGTATGTGCGTTTGCTTCTAAAAAAAAAAAAAAAAAGTAATAGCTGTTTTACAATGCCAGTCCCTGTAAGTCCTGTAATCATCACAATTACAAAAGTCTCTAGCACTCAGTTCCTTAACCTATAACTTTAGTATTTTTTTTTACCCCAGTATCACTGGCCTGGGTGGTTTGGTCTATTATGAGAAAATGATCTCCCTCACCCCTTCCCTCCTCAAAATTGCATATTTGCTTTTACAGCCAAAAGGCAGGGTGGGAGGTGGGGGTTAGGGGGACCAGCAACTTTAAAGTTGCTGCCTGGGAGGTTGGCTGGGAGAGGAGGCCACGTGGGAACTGCCAGGAGCATGGAGGGTGTCTCAGATGAAAGACAGAGAGGAGCAGCTCCACCCATGTGCACTGACACATGCGCCTCGTCTCGGCCATATTTTACCAGACCTCTTTGGTTTTGTTGTTGTTGTTATTAATTGCCTTTAAATTGATTTGTATTTATTTAATTATTTTTAAAATTAAGGTGAAATTTGAATAATATAAAATTAATATTTTAGAGTGAACAACTTAATGACATTTAGTACAATTCACAATGTTGGGTAACAGCCACCTCTATCTAGTTCCAAAACATTTTCATCACCACCCCCCCCCCAAATACTTTGTATTCATTATGCAGTTAATCCCCATTTCCCCCGTCTCTCAGCCCCCAGCAACCACCAATTCACTTTCTATTGCTATGAATTTACCTGTTCTGGATACTTTCTATGAATAGAATCACACAACATGTAACTCTTTGTGTCCAGCTTCTTCCACTTCGTGTGATATTTTTGAGGTTCATTCACATTGTAGCTTTCATAAGTTACATAAGCTTCATCTTTTTTTATAGCTGAATTAATATTCCATTTTATGTATATACAATAATTTGTTTATCCCTTCATACATTAATGAACATTTGGACTGGCTACTGTGCATAGTGTTGCTATGAACTTTCATGTACATATATTTGAGAACAAATTGAAAATAGGCGTTTTCAATTCTTTGGGGTAGATACCTAGGAGTAGAATTGCTAGGTCATATGGTAATTCTATGTCTCAATTTGTGAGGAACTGCCAAACTGTTTTCTACAGTGGCTGAGCCATTTTATATTCCCACCAGCAATGCACAGTTTCCTAGAGGACATGAAGTGGTATCTTGCTGTGGTTTTGATTTACATTTTCCTAATGACTAATGATGGTGAGCATCTTTTCATGTTCCTGTTGGCCACTTGTATATTTTCTTTGGAGAAACGTCTGTTCAAGTGCTTTGCCCATTTACGAATCGTTTGTCTTTCTGTTGTTGAGTTATGAGAGTTACTTATATTTTCCGGACACTAGGACTCTTATCAGATACATGATTTGTACATATTTTCTTCCATATTGCAGGTTGTCTTTTCATTTTCTTGGTAATGTCCTTTGATACATAAAATTATTAATTTTCAGTAAGTCCAACTTAATTATTTTTATTCCTGCTTTGGAGGTGTCATACCTAAGAATACATTGCCATATTCAAGATTTTGAAAATTTATCCCTATGGTTTATTCTAAGAGTTTGATCATTTTACCTCTTCTATTTAGATCTTTGATCCATTTTGAATTAAGTTCTGTATATGGTGTGAGGTGGGGGTCCACCTTCATTCTATTGCATGTGGATATCTAGCTGTCCCAGCACACTTTGTAGAAAATTCTATTGTTTCCCTATTGAATGGTTTTAGCACTCTTGTTGAAAAGCAATTGACCATAGATGTACAGAGTCTCAATTCTATTCTATTGGTCTATATGTCTATCCTTATGCCAGTACCATATTTTTTTGATCACTGTAGCTTTGTAATAAGTTTTGAAATTCAGAAGTGTGAGTCCTCCAACTTTCTATTAACCTTCTTGTTGAGTGTATCATAATGAGCCTATAATTCAGGCCCAGATCTTTCACTCCTTCTCTGCTTCCCTTCCCTTTCAGTTTTAGACCTGAAACTCAAATACATCTCCAAACACATTATCTTTAGCATATCATTAAAAAATATCCTTGACCCTTTAAAATCTTACAACCAACCAGTAGTTCTTCATTAGAGATTCTTTCTGTGTTCTCATCATTCTAAAGTGTTACTTGCCAAGAAGTGACTTCAAGAGCAGTTGACTTTCTGTTACTTGATAAACGTGTGCCCTTTTTTCTAACATTACTCTTGAAATGCTTCCCTGAATGTCTTCAAAGACATATCACTGGTGTTGGTCACTGGGAACCTGAAAATATACTGATGGCTGTTTGGAGAATGAACTACTATGTTGTAATATTTCTACTATAATATTACCTTCTTCTCTCCCTTCTGTCAGACAGTTTCTAAGCTGAGCTTAATAAAAGGTTCCTGGCTATATATCACACCAAGTCCTGTAAATATGTGACATGCGTACGCCTCCATGTTCTGGGTCTCCACTTGACTTTACATGGACAGACCTGAAGGGGGTCTTGTCTTTATTTCTGTCAGGTCATTTGTGTCTCCAGAATTTACATACTCCTCCACCTAGAAAGGCACTGAGGGGCAACGTTTTATCTCTCATACGTTGATGATGACTGAAATTACTCATAAAGGGTAAAAATAGTGAAAAATCAGCTTTAAATAAAGGCTTAAAACACTGCCTGAGAGAAGTAGCATATTGGTTGGAGGGAAAAACAGAATAACTTTGACCACACAGAATACTCTAAGCAGAAGTAACATTACATCCAATCCCTGGTTTCACCCAAGGAAATGGGGACCAGAAAACTGGAGTATTCTGTGCCCTCCATAACTGTGTTAGTTGGTGAACATACAATGTTTCAATGAGAGACAGATCAAAGAGAAAGTCAGTTCAGAGGGAACACCCAAGAATTCAAATCCCTATAGGTAGTTCAAATCCCTGCAGTGAAATGACTGATTGAAACCTTAGCAGAGGTTAGCTTGGCAAACGAAGAAGAGATGCCCCACTGCAAGAGATGGCCCAAAGGGCCAGTACACTGGAGGATTTGGACCCAATTCCAAACGTGGTGATGCTGAGTGAGGTCTGGTGGCTGGTGCTTCTTTTGATTCTTTTTAGAAAAACCACCTAGTAAGTGAAATTTGATAAAGTGGCCAAGGTTGGAAGAGAGGCCAAAGTGATGGGAAAGGCCTTTCTGAAGGTATGCTTGGACTTTTGGTGAACTTATTTTTTTCTCCCTAGCTTTTTGAAAAATAACATGTCATTTTTATGATAACATAACAATGGCTATTTGCTAAGTATTTACTATATGCTTAAAACTGTGCCTGGTTCCTGAAAACTACTATAAAAACTATGTTGATATATTAACCCCCATTCTACAGATGAGGCAACTAAGGTTCAGAGGTTAGGACAGTTGTCTAAGAAAGCACAGCTTATAAGTGGTAAAGCCATCTTTGGGGACTAATGTAAGTAATATATGCTCATCGTAGAAAAAAATGGAAAATGGAGAAAAGTATAAAGATGGAAATAAAAATCAACCATCATGTCACCATTCATAAATAACCCAAATTATCTCTTTTGACCAAGATGGGTTTGCATTGAGCTCCAGAATGTCTAAGCTGTAGATAAGATCTGTGCGCAGCAGTCTCATGGTTATGCCTGGGAGTCTGTGCTATTTTATTTCTTCTTTTCTGTTCTCAATTTTTCCTTTTCCTTCTGCCTTTCTTACCCTTCAGTCCCAGTTGTTCTCTTTATAGTACCTCCTTAACGCAGAGGCCGAAAGGAGGGTTCCCAGAGGCTGGCAGGGAAGGCATTGAGCTTCTCCTCGCCTTTGCTGTACTCCAGGGTGCTTCAGAAATTCCTTCCCACCCTTGTAGTACTCTGTCCCCAAGCTCCCTGGCCCTGGTTGGCCCTTCGATAAACGACGTGTAGGCTGTAAAAGATGAACTGACAGGGCTGGGCATGCATGTTTACAAGCAACAGTCGGTGGAAGTAAACACAGCCAAACCATCTTTCATCCATAACACATAGTATTGATTCTTCTCTAGTTAAAACAGTCACAACAGTCCTTGTTGTTATGCCCTTGTTTCTCATCTTTCATATTTTAAATAGGAACCAGCTTGCCTGGTAAGAACCCAGCCATTCTTTTTCTTTCATCCCTGTCCCTTCCTCCCAGTTAAAGGATGTCACTTCTCAGGGGTCTTTTGGAGTCTTTGACACTTTTCTGATGGGAAGATCTCCACTCTTGTCAATCTCCATTAAATCTTCAGGCTGCAGGCTTCCTTAGCCAAGCAAAGGGTGACTCATGGGCCCTGACACTGAACCCCATCACAGTCACCATAACTGGGAGCTTGAGGTGTCTGTTTCTGCTATTCCTCCTTGGTCACTGTCATTTGAGTTAACAGCCGGACTTACGATCTGGGAGATTTCTTCATCAGCAGGAGTGCCACAGGCTCTGCCCTGTCATCCCCTTCTCCCCTGGTGGCCCAGAGAGAGCCAGCTGTCATGGAGGGAGGGCAGAGTTTCTGTCCCAGGTTGGGAGCAGGAATGGAAGAGTTGGTCTCCAGCTCCTTTGGAGAGTAAATGGTCCTGGGTGGAGACCCAGGAAAGGCATCTGCACCCAGATCTTTTTAAGAGACTGGAAACGATGGACAAAATGTTAAAAAGAAATGAGTTTCCTGTTTAACGCATAAGCAAATGGGAAGAGTCCCTGAGGAATGGGGTTATCTGCTTACGAAGGCTTCTTGGTGGTTTGGCAGGCTGGAAAGTACATTAGGAACAGAGTCATGGCATCCCTGCCACTAACTGGCTTTGTGGCCTTAAACAAACACTGAACATTTCTGGCTTTCAGTTTTCTCTTCTATGAAAGGAAAAGATACCACCTGTGAGCAGTTTTAGCATTCCATGGAGTCCCTGGAGGATGGAGGAAAGGAAGGGAGGAGATAGAGGGCTCTGGATGCCATAATCCTCTAAACTGCAACCATTTTATGTATAATTTCTAGGCCCTGGGGATATATTGGTGAATAAGAGAGATAAAATCCGTAACTTTAAGGAGTTTAGGTTAACATCTTAGTGAGATGTACATAAACAAACAAATGTATAATGTAATGTCAGAAGTAGTAAGTGAAATGCAGAAAGAGAGAACTGTTTCTAAGATTGACTGCCCCTAAGAGTTGGGTATTTGGAGCCATCTCTGGGGCATGTAGAGCTCAGAGCAGATCGTATTATATGTCCCCCTATTTCCACACCTTCCACCCAGCAGACATTTTGATAAATCAAAGAGAGACTTGAGAGCAAAACTGTAGCATATAATGATCATACAGGCTGAGCACATATGATTATAAGAGTGCAACTGATCCATCTACTTTTCTTGGGGACCAGAACAAGTGGAGATCAGTGATTCCAGACTGAAAGTATAGGAGCTTCACCTGTCCGCGTATAGATAGCTCTCCTTTTTGCTAAGGACTATCTTTCTGAGCCACCGACTTATATAAGGTCCCCAACGCTTGGCACCTGAGGCAACTACCCATATTCCATGACTGTTTATCACTGGGGTTAGATTAACAAGTTTTGATAGCTCAGGTCAAATCCATAAATTTGAATAGAAATAGCCATGTGTATTATTATCAGGAGGCAAAATATATTGACGATTGGAAGTGCCTTGAATTCATGTCTTCCAATCTTCATTTTATAGCTAAAGACATCGAAGGGCACAGAAGTTGGAGGAACGAAGCCTAGACCACACAGTCGCTTGGCTCTGTTGGAGCTGAGTGACTCCAGGCCTGGGCTGCTGAGATTACGGACACCACTCAGCCATGGTCCAGGCTATTGGCTTATATAGCGGTTACACAAATAGTTAGAATCAAAGTGTTTTCCTAGGTGGCTGGTCTGCTAAATTATCCAACAAGAATCAGTAGCTATTCACCCAGGCTTGCATCTCTAATACTCCCCTAATTTAATTCTCTTCTGGTTATTTTCACCAGGGCTATTTGTTCCTCTTTACGATAGAATCTAAATTATGCATTCAGTCCCAGCTCATGAGTGGAACAGGGATCTGAGGCATTGAAGAATAACATGGCACTCACCTGATACAATTGGACTATAAAGATTTTCCATTTAAATGATGCAGAAAGTTAAAAAAAAAAAAAAAAAGCCTCTGGATGAATCAGACACAGCAGGCAGCCATGATTTCCACCTCTTCAGTTTATGTAGTTGAACCCTTTGAATATGCAAAACAAGCCCTATTGAGATTATCTGTGCTTGGAAGGCTCCTAATTTCCTCTCTAACTGAAAAAAGAGATATGGATTTGCAGGAGGAAAACGAAGGTCTACTGTAAGGGATTATATGGACTGCTGAGTCTAAATTCAGAAAACAATCCCTTGTATGTAGATGATGCTTTATGGTTTAGAAAACACTTTCACGTGGTCTCTTCAGTCCTCAGGATAGCCTGAGAATATTTCTAGGGTCATCAGTGGCACAGAGGAGTGCCAGAAACATTTTTCAGAGATACAAGAGGCACACAGCAGAGGCTGAAGCCTAGAATTACAAGATTTTCACTTTTAGAGAAAAGGCCTCAGAAATTGTTCAGTTAAACAACCCTCAATCCCATCAGCACCAGTAATTGTTTTACAATATCTCTGAGAACTTTGGCTATCTAGTCTGTACACGAGCGCCTTGGAGATGGTTGCTCAGAATTCCACAGAGCGGTTCATTCCATTCAAAAAAGTAGTTCAAGTTATTAGACTGGAAAAAAATTTGAGCTCAAATCTTTCTCTTTGTGGCTTTTACTCACTCGTCCTGACTAGGGTATCAGCTGTCATGCAGGTTAGGAATACTAGCTACCATGTAGAAAGGGCCAAGTATCTAATACAATACTTCACTCCCTATGAACCCTCTCAAGATGAGTATTAATTTCCATTTTTTCCCCTTTTTTATTGAAGTATAGTTGATTTACAATGCCGTGTTAGTTTCTGCTGTACAGCAAAATATTATATCTATATCTATACTTTTTTTCGTATTCTTTTCCATCATGGTTTATTACAGGATATTGAATATAGTTCCCTGCGCTATACAGTAGGACCTTGTTGTTTATCTATTTTATATGTAATAGTTTGTACCTGCTAATCCCATACTCCTAATTTATCCCTCCTTCACTCCCCCTTTCCTCTTTAGTAATCATAAGTTTGTTTTCTGTCTGTGAGTCTGTTTCTGTTGGGTAAATAAGTACATTTGTATCATATTTTAGATTCCACATATAAGTGATATCATATGATATTTGTCTTTCTCTGTCTGACTTACTTCACTTAGTATGATAATGCCTAGGTCCATCCATGTTGCTGCAAATGGCATTATTTTATTCTTTTTTATGACTGAGTAGTATTGCATTGTATACATGTACCACATCTTTACCATTCATCTGTTGATGCACATTTAGGTTGCACATTACCATGTCTTGGCTAAGAAACAGATGACCAGAGAGATTAAATTCAGCGTGAAAAGACATGTAATTAGTGGTAAAACTAGCATTTGAACCCAGGTCTGTCTTGCTGTACCAGAACACATTGCCCAAGGGAAGGCTAGTCCTTTTGTACAGTGTTGCTTCCTAATATCTGAAGATGATTTAGGAAATCCTGTCAACATCTCTATGTCACGTTAGATAGAGTACCCTTTTGTTTGGGGTACATTTTTTGGGTGGAGAATCAGGAAAATGCACACATGCATCTAGCTATAAAATATACATCTTAGTTCAGGTTAGTGTATTCCAGTTTAAGAACTCATGACTACTCCTCCAATTATTCTCCAGCAATGTGAGTTTCCATTCACTCATTGCTGTCACGGTCATGGTACTCTGGAGCTGTCCTAGTTTGTCAATGCCCCTCATTTTATGTGGTGCCCAGGACTGAGCACACTGCTCTGAGATACCAGTACAACCCACTGGTTGGGAAGGAATTCCAAATCAGCACCACTCCTGCTCTATCCTGCCCACTCTGCTCTCATGAATTCACCAAAGCTCAACAACGTGACCACGGTCACCTGTAATTCATGGTTCCCTGTAAGAGTATGCCTTTTGGCCCCAGCTTCAGGGTTTTTTTGCCTCGTGAGATGAAGTTCATACCTGGGGCATAAAGATCCTTCTCAAGTCATATCCAAAGCTGTGTAGAAAATGTCTTTGAACACAGTAGAGGGTGTTTTGCTTTATGCTATTTCCTGATAGTGCAGGAGACAGATGCCTGTAGTAAACAAGCCCCAGTGGAATCTCTGCTCAGCAAGAATGTCCGCTGGGTATGCGAGCATGTTTCCACTTAGTCTCACTATCTCGGTTCCTCCAAGAAAGACCTTGCAGGCTCTCTGTTCTTTTTCACACCACACACAGGGTAGCCTTAAAAAGGCAGTAGCATGACCTCTTCACATATATCAATTATTTGTTTTTTGCTTTCCATAAAAACGAACCCAAATTTTTGCAATAAATTCTAAAGGCTGGGATGCTACCTGTGATGGCCAAATTTTCTTGGGTTGGCTGGTGTCTCACCTTTAGAAGCACCCTGCTGAGATGGTTCCGTTCACCTCCGTGCTTCGTACCTGGATAGGGGAGAAGAAAGGAGAACAGCTAAAGAACAGCTAAAGAAAGGAGATGGAGGCCGAGTTAAATAGACAGATAAAATGATGCCGTTGGGTCTCATTCAGGAACTCAGTTGATGCAGATGTCACTCCCTCTTCCTTGAAACTTCCTTTGCTTGGTTTCCAATACAACACTTTCTAGGTTTTCCCTCTACCTTTCTCAATTTCTGTTGTTAGTTTCTCCTGTTACCCCCGACCTCTTACCGGTGGAGCACCCCAGGGTTTAATCCGTGCTCCTTGCCTCTCCCTATACTCACTTCCTTAGGGATTTCTCCTAGTTTCAAGGTTTTAAACACTATGTCTGTGCTGGTGACTCCCCCCAAATTATAACTTCATTCCAGACCTCTCTCTTAAACTCCAGACATGTATACCCAGCTCCCTACTTAACGTTTCCTCTGAGATGTCCAATAGATGTCTCTGTCCAAAACTGAACTGATCTTACCCTAAAACATGCACCACTTGTAGCCTTCCCCATCTCCATTGATCTTTCAGTTTCCCAGGTCACAAAACCTTGAAGTCATTGTTTACATCTCTTCTCTCCAAGCCAACATGAAATCTGTGAGCAAATCCTTCCATGTGTATCCAGAATCTGACCCCTCCTCCACATCTTGTTCTATGTCACCATTTCTCACTTGGAATATTTCAATACACACCCAGCCACTTTGCCTGCTCCTACATGGGTCTCCCTAGTCTGCTTCTGACACAGCAGCCAGTATGGTCTTCTTGAAATATTAAATCAGATCATGTCACTTCTGCTCAAAACTAGTAAAAGTCAAAGTCCTTCCATTAATTTATGTGATTTGGCCCTGAATTACCTACCTTCTTGCTTCCTCTCTAGCTTCTTTTCTCTCACTCATTCTCCTCCAGGCATACTTACCTCCTAACTAACTCTCCCTCAGCATCTTCAAGTGTTTGCTCCAGTGTCACCTTGTCACTGAAGCCAACCACTCCTCCAAGCAGTGCACACACATCCTGCACTCTGATCTCCTCACTTGACTCTATTCTCTTTTCTTTGTTATTTCCAATACGCCTAACAATTGCTTATCTAGTATGTTTAGTGCTTGTCGCCTGTCTTTCTCCACTATAATGTAAGCTCCACAAGGGCCAGGATGTTCATCTGATTAATTCATTTATGTATCTTGGCAATGAGAACAGAGCCTGGTCCAGAGGAGACAATCAATAAATACCTGTTGAATAAAGCAATTAATGCATAAATGAACAAAGATTATGTGAACCAAAAGCAAGAGGGTCCGATTTTGCTGTTGCTATATATGATCATTAATAACTGCAATGAAATATCTGGATAAAAAGTAGATGTATTCTTATTATACTGCTGTGGAGAGGGCATTTTTTTAAAACATCTTTATTGGAGTATAATTGCTTTACAATGGTGCGTTAGTTTCTGCTTTATAACAAAGTGACTCAGTTATACATATACATATGTTCCCATATCTCTTCCCTCTTGTGTCTCCCTCCCTCCCACCCTCCCTATCCCACCCCTCTGGGTGGTCACAAACCACCTAGCTGATCTTCCTGTGCTGTGTGGCTACTTCCCACTAGCTATCTGAGCATCTTCTTTCAAACTCTTTAGTTTTGGTATAACACACATACTTTCAGTGAGAAAAATCTCAAGTGTACATATGCGTGAGGTTTTAACAAAGTGAACACAGTGATGTAACTAGATATATCACTGTGTATCGTGTTCAAGATCAAGATACAGAACATTAACAGCAAACACAGAAGCCCCCCTTGTGCCTTAATTTCAGTCATAACCCCCAAAGGTAGCCCCTCTAATGATGTCTAACACTGTAATTTAATTTTGCCTTTTTTGAATTTTATATTAAAAGGATATATGCACATGATGCTTTAGTGTCTGGCTTCTTTAAACTTGTGTCTACTGCTGTGACATGTGGCAGAAATGTATTCTTTTTTACGACTGTTTAGTATTCTGTTATATATGTATACCATAACTTGTGTTTTTTTTCATTTTAAGACACTGAGGTCTACTTTGTTTTCAGCAATGTTTATAGCTTTCAAAGTAAATAGCTTACACACACCATTTGTTCAATTTATTCCTGAATAATTCCATATGTTTTGTAAAATTCAGTTGGCTATGGCATTGTACTTTCATTTTCTAAATATTTGCTGCCAATAAATCAAATACAATTGATTTTCACATATTGACCTTGTATCTTGTGCCATTGCTGAATTCTCTTAGTTTTATAAGATTTTTGAAGTTCCTTTCATAAAAATAATTTTGTAATCTATGAAAAAGATAGTTTTACTTTTTTCTTAATGTAAATGTCTTTTATATTTATTTATTTGCCATGGTGAGAACAGACCTTCTTTTCCTCTTATGGAAAACGTATTTAATGTTTTACCAATAATTATGATGCTAGCTGTAGGTTGGTTTTTAAATATGTGTATGTATCTGTGCACACACCCCCCCCACACACACACACCCACACACCCCACACAGAGTCTTTATCATACTGAGGAAGTTTCCTTCTAGTCCTTGTTTTCAAGAGTTATTATAATGAATGGGCATTCAATCTTGTCAAAAATTTTTTCTACATCTACTGAGATTAACATATGTTTTTCTACTTTACGCTATTAATATGGTAAATTACACTGACTAATTTTTGAATGTTAAGCCAACCTTGCATTCCTGGTATAAACCCCATTTGGTCAGGATATATTATCCTTTTTATATATTATGGAATATATTTTGCTAGTAGTTCAAAAATATTTTTTCATCTCTGTTCCTGAGAAATATTATCCTGCGTTTTTTTTTTTTGTAATGTTCTTATCATCCTTTGGTATCAGGTTTACGCTGGGTTCATAAAATAAATTTGGAATTGTTCTCCCACCTTCATTTTTTGAAAAGTTTAGGGAGTTTGGTATTATTTCTTATTTACATGTTTGATTGTATTTAGTAATTAAGCCATCTTGGCCTGGTGTTTTCTCTGTAGAAAGATTTTTAATTTCAAATGCAATTTCTTTAATGGAAATGGGACAAATCAAATTTGAGCCAGTTTTCATAAACTGTATTTTTAAGAAATTTGACCATGTCATCTAAGTTGGCTCTATTCATTGGCAAACATTTTTCTTAATATTTCCTAATTATTTCTTTAATGTCTGTAAGATCTGTGGCAATGTTCCTTTTGTCATTCTTGAAATCAGTAATTTGTTTTCTCTGTTTTTTATTTTATTCTACTTATCTTATTTTACTTTTGACTAGTTATATATCAACTTTGTTGATCCTTTAAGAACCTAAATTTTGACTTTGTTGATTTTTGCCATTATTTGTCTGCTTTCTATGTCATTAATTTCTCCTTTTATCTATTTAATATCTCTTTAAAAATACTTTTTGGTTTAATATGCTCTTCTTTTTACATGAGAAGCTTAGGTCATTGATATGAAAGTTATTTTTCTTTTCTAATATAAGCATTTAAAGCTATAACTTTCCCTCAGTATTCCTCCAGACATTAATGTGTTCAATTGTTATTATTCAGATTAAAATATGTTATAATTTTTCCTATGGCTTCCTTTTTGGTCTATGGTTTATCTAGAAGTAAGTTTATTAATTTTCAAATATGTGGGAGTATTTCAGATATCTTATTTTTATCTACATCTAATTTAATTACATTGTAGTCAGAGAATGTACTTCTTGTGGTGTTAATTCTTTGAAATTTATTGAGACATTTTTTAGCCCAGCATGTGATCTGTTCTGTTGATGGCTCCATTTACACTTGGGAAGAATGTGGATTCTGCAATTATTGGTGGTAGTGTTCTATCAATATCAATTAGGTCAAATAGGTTCATAGTGTTGTACAGGTCTTCTATACCCTTAAAGATTATTTTTCTACCTATTCTATCAAATATTGATAGAGGAGTGTTAAACTCCCCAACTACAATTGTGGATTTATCTATTTGTTGCTTAAGGTCTGTCAATTTCTGACTTTCACAGTTTGAAGCTTTATTAAAAGGGGCATGCAAGTCTATGGCTTCCTGATGAATTAACACATTTATCATTATTAAATATACCTTTTTGTATTTGATAGTATTTCTTTTTCTGAAATCTACTTTGTCTGATATTGATATAGTCACCCCAGCTTTTTTGTGATTAGTATTTGCATGATAGATATTTCTTATCCTTTTACTTAAAACTTTTTGTATTGTTGTATTTGAAGTGCATTTCTTTCAGACAGCATAAGGTTGAGGTTTGCATTTTTATCCAGCTTAAAAATTTATACAGTTGACTCTTGAACAACGCAGGGGTTAGGGGCGCCAACTCCCCATGCAATCAAAAATCTGTGTATTACTTTTCACCCACCAAAACTCAGCCTACTGTTTGTTCGTTTACTTGTTTGTTTGTTTTTGGCCGCGTGGCATGCGGGATCTTTTTCCCTGACCAGGGATCGAACCCATTCCCCCTGCAGTGGAAGCATGGAGTCTTAACCACTGGACCACCTGGGAAGTCCCTGAACTCAGCCCACTGTTAACCGGAAGTCTAACTGATAACATAAACCGTCTATTAGCACATATTTTGTGTAAGTATTACATACTGCAATCTTACAATAAAGTAAGTTAGAGAAAAGAAAATATTAAGCAATCATAAGGAAGAGAAAAAACATTTACAGTACTGTACTGTATTTATCAATAATGTAAGTTTACATCATCTGTTTACAAGATGAATTATCTTCAGTATCTATATCAATACTGTCTTACAGGATACGAAACACTGTAGATGTTATATGTATTATTAACTCTAGACATGAAAAATAAGAAACTATGAAAAAGAAATTCATATCTTTTTACAGGTATAACAATTCATGCACTGATAACGAAGAAGCAACAATATGATTGCTTTATGGTAGCCTAGTGTAAGCAATATGATTGCCTCATGGTAGCCTAGGCTAACACTAATGAATGAATTGTTATAACATTTTTATGGTATGTAGTATTACAGTCATATTCATAATAAAGTATCAGAAATATTGTTATATTTTTTAAAACCATTTGCCTGTGATGATAGGCTGATATGCAGTTTCTCCAATTACGAGAGAGAGAGGCATACTGTACGGTAATGTAATTCTTTGAAAACAAAGTTATAAAACAGTAAGAAAAGTAACACATCATCAACTTTATATTTAATATCACTCACCTTATACCTAGGTAAAGATAGGCTATCCATTTCAATACAAGTCTTGCACATCATGTTCTAACAATGAGTACTTAGGTGGTGATGATGACACAAAAGCATCTCATGTAGTTCTTGCCATATAGCTATTACATTTCACATGAAGACACTCACACACACAACAGATAAGTTTGTTACTTGTATGTCATAATGATTATTTATTACTCATTAAGAGGCAGGGGATCATCATAAAGGTCTTCATCCTCGTCGTCCCGTTGAGTAGGCTGGGGAAGAGACCAAGAGGAGGGGTTGTTCTTGCTGTCTCAGGGGTGCCAGAGGCGGAGGAGGAGGTGGTGGAGATGGAAGGGGAAGCAAGAGAGGCAGGCACACTCAATGTTAATTTATGGAAATACATTGTAATTTCTGTCTGACCCTTTTGCTTTTTCAGTTCTCTAAAAATGTGTCTATATGATACCAATCCTTCTTCCACCATTTGCTTTAGTTTCACTGCCCGTATCATAGAAGTGTCCATGTCGTAAAATCAGTCAAAAGCGATCTCGAATGAGACTTGTTCTGCCAGATTATCTAATGTCAACTTGTTTTCTGGCACTGCTTCTACGTCTTCTTCCTCATCATCTGGCCCTGGTTTGGAAGCACTCTTCTCCACCAAGTCATGTTCTGTTAATTCCTCTGGTGTGGTGTCTGTTAGCTCTTAGATTTCTCCAAGGTCCATATCTTGAAACCCTTCACCCCCCGCCCCCAAACCTTTTTTGCCATATCCACAGTCTCATGATTTCCTTGATTGGCTCTGTCTGAAATCCTGTAAAGTCATGCACAACATCTGGGCATGGTTTTCTCCAGCAAAAATTTATTGTTTGAGGCTTGATGGCTTACATGGCTTATTTATTTATTTATTTATTTATTTATTTATTTATTTATTTATTTATTTATTTATTTTTTGCTGTACGCGGGCCTCTCACTGTTGTGGCCTCTCCCGTTGCAGAGCACAGGCTCCGGACGCGCAGGCTCAGCGGCCATGGCTCACGGGCCCAGCCGCTCCGCGGCATGTGGGATCTTCCTGGACCGGGGCACGAACCCGTGTCCCCTGCATCGGCAGGCGGACTCTCAACCACTGCGCCACCAGGGAAGCCCTTACATGGCTTTTTATATAACAACCAACAACGGTATCACCAATAGTGTAATCCTTCCAGACTTTCATGACATTCTTGTTGTCGGGGTTCTCTTCCATAGATTGACAATCCTTTCCACAGAGTGCTGTGTGTAATGAGCTTTAAAGGTCCTTATGACCCAGTGATCTAGAGGCTGAATTAAAGACTATTTTGGGGGAGCAAGTAGACCACTTTGATGACTTTGGTGTTGAACTCATGGGGCTCTGGATGGCCAGAGGTATTGTTTAATATCAAAATAAATTTAAAAGGCAATTACTTACTGGAAAGGTACTTCCTGACTTCAGGGACAAAGCATCAATGGAACCAATCCAAAAAAAAGGGTTTTCTTGTTGTCCAGGCCTTCTTCTTTTTTTTTTTTTGCGGTATGCGGGCCTTTCACTGTTGTGGCCTCTCCCGTTGCAGAGCACAGGCTCTGGACGCGCAGGCTCAGTGGCCATGGCTCACGGGCCCAGCCGCTCTGCGACATGTGGGATCTTCCCGGACTGGGGCACGAACCCGCATCCCCTGCATCGGCAGGCAGACTCTCAACCACTGTGCCACCTGGGAAGCCCTGTCCAGGCCTTCTTGTTGTACAACCAAAGGACTGGCAGTTGGTGTTTATCTTTTCCCTTCAAGGCTCAGGAGTTAGCAGCTTTATAGATAAGGGCAGTCCTGATCATAAACCCAACTGCATTTGCACAAAACCATAGAGTTAACCTATCCCTTATTGTCTTAAATGCTGGTGCTCCCTTATCTTCCTTACTAATAAATGTCCTTTGTGGCATGTTTTTTTCGAGTCAGGAATTTTTTTTTTCTTGGCCACACCATGTGGCTTCTGGGATCTTAGTTCCCAGACAGGGATCGAACCCAGGCCCAGTGAAAGCACAATGTCCTACCGCTGGTCCACCAGGGAATCCCCCAGAGTATGGCACACTTGTCTGCATTAAAAACCCATTCAGGTAAATATCCTTTCTCCTCAATGATTCTCTTAACTGTGTCTGGGAATTTGTCTGCTGTCTCTTGGTGAGCAGAAGCTACTTCTCTTGTTATCTTGACACGTTTTAAGTCAAGCCTCTTTCTAAAATTATCAAACCATCCTTTGCTGGCATTAAATTCTCCAGCTTTAGATCCTTCACCTTTTGCTTTGTCATATAATGACTTCACTTTTTCTTGAATCATATTCGAGTCTACAGGTATGCCTTTTTTATGGCAATTCTGCACCCACATAAAAGCTGCATTTTCATTATGAGATAAAAAGGTATTTTGCAAAAAGTGTAAGGTGTTTGAGCCTGCTAGCATAGCTGCAGCAACAGCTTCACGCATTTCCTTTGCTTTTTTCACAGTGATCCTTAGGCTGGATTCATTTATCTTGAAATGGTGGGAAACTGCAGCCACAGACCTCAATCTATACGGTGCATATCAAACAATGTAACTTTTTCATGTAATATCATGACTTTTCTCTGCTTTTTGGGAGAACTTCTAGCATCACTAGTAGCACCTAGTATGGGTCCCATGGTGTTATTTCAAGGTTTATGGTATTGCACTAAACATGAAAAAAAATACATGAGAACTGTGAGAGATCACCTTTTACTGTGAAAGGCAATTTACCGGAGAGACAAAATGCTCTCTCAGAGATGATTAGCATCACACATGTTTTAAGTATTAAGATTCTCAAAATACTTGAGGTCACCACAATAGCACCAGGAGGTGGCTATGGAATTATTGCAGTAGTACCATATATACTATAGTTAATTTTATGCAGTTATTATTTAATGCCACTTCTTTATGTTTCTTTACGTTTCTCTCAACTATGAATGGCACCATGTATGGTCTGTAAGTGTGTGCATAAGTTTTGATAAATTTTAACATTTTATAATAGACTTGTGTATACTTGATGGTAGTAAATGATAAACTACACTAGTATCTATGTATAGTTTACAAATTCATGACATACCTTTTTCTTCTTCTTTTTTTTTTTGTTGTTGATATTTCTAGGCTACTCAGTTTGCAAGATGTTTTCAAACTGTCACAAATCTCCAAAATATTTTCCAATATATTTATTGAAAACAAATCCACTTATAAGCGGACACACGCAGCTCAAACCCATGTTGTTCAAGGGCCAAATGTACTTATTAATGGCAATGTATATTTTATCTACATGTATTATAATTGTTCATATGTCTGAGTTTACCATCTTGCTGTTTTTACCTATTACTTCTATCTGTTCCTTATTCCTTTGTTCCTCCTTTTCTGTCTTCTTCCGGCTATACATCTTTGTTTCAGTTTTTTAAATGATTCCTCCAGAAATTAAATGTGTATTCTTATCAGTCTACCTTGGATTAATATTATACTACTTCAAGTATAATATAATAACTTTGTATCAGTATACATTTATTTACCCCCTCCCATTTTTAAAAAAATTATTTTTTAAAATTTTATTAAAAGGTTCTTATTAGTTATCTATTTTATACATATTAATGTATATATGTCAATCCCAATCTCCCAGTTCATCCCACCACCACCCTCCCCTTCCCCCCTTTGTGTCCATACGTTTGTCCTCTATATCTGTGTCTCTATTTCTGCCTTGCAAAGCAGTTCATCTCTACCATGTTTCTAGACTGCACATATAGGCATTAATATGCTATATCTGTTTTTCTCTTTCTGACTTACTTCACTCTGTATGGCAGTCTCTAGGTCCATCCACGTCTCTACAAATGACCCAATTTCATTCATTTTTATGGCTAAGTAATACTCCATTGTACATATGTACCACATCTTCTTTATCCATTCACCTGCTGATGGGCATTTAAGTTGCTTCCATGACCTGGCTATTGTAAATAGTGCTGCAATGAACATTGGGGTGCATGTGTCTTTTTGAATTATGGTTTTCTCTGGGTATATTCCCAGTAGTGGGATTGCTGGGTCATATGGTAATTCTATTTTTAGTTTTTGAAGGAAACTCCATACTGGTCTCCATAGTGGCTGAACAATTTACATTCCCACCAAAAGTGCAAGAGGGTTGCCTTTTCTCCACATCCTCTCCAGCATTTGTTGTTTGTGGATTTTCTGATGATGCCCATTCTAACTGGTGTGAGGTGATATCTCATTGTAGTTTTGATTTGTATTTCTCTAATAATTGGTGATGTTGAGCAGCTTTTCATGTGCCTCTTGGCCATCTGTACGTCTTCTTTGGAGAGATGTATCTTTAGGCCTTCTGCCCATTTTTTGATTGGGTTATTTGTTTTTTTAATATTGAGCTGCATGAGTTGTTTATATATTTTGGAGATTAATCCTTTGTCCATTGATTGGTTTGCAAATATTTTCTCCCATTCTGAGGGTTGTCTTTTTGTCTTGTTTATAGTTTCCTTTGCTGTGCAAAAGCTTTGAAGTTTCATTAGGTCCCATTTGTTTATTTTTGTTTTTATTTCCCTTACTCTAGGAGGTGGGTCAAAAAGGATCTTGCTGTAATTTATGTCATAGAGTTTTCTGCCTATGTTTTCCTCCAAGAGTTTTATAGTGTCTGACCTTACATTTAGGTGTTTAATCCATTTTGAGTTTATTTTTGTGTATGGTGTTAGGGAGTGTTCTAATTTCATTCTTTTACATGTAGCTGCCCAGTTTTCCTGCCACCACTTATTAAAGAGGCTGTCTTTTCTCCACTGTGTATTCCTGCCTCCTTTTTCAAAAATAAGTTGACCACATGAGCATGGGTTTATCTCTGGGCTTTCTGTCCTGTTCCATTGCTCTATATTTCTGTTTTTATGCCAGTATCATACTGTTTTGATTTCTGTAGCTTTGTAGTATAGTCTGAAGTTTGGGCCTTATCTCTTATAACATTCTTTATTTTAAAGTCTATTTTATCTGCTATGAGTATTGCTACTCCAGCTTTCTTTTGATTTCCATTTGCATGGAATATCTTTTTCCATCCCCTCACTTTCAGTCTGTATGTGTCCCTAGGTCTGAAGTGGGTCTCTTGTAAACAGCATATATATGGGTTTTGTTTTTGTACCCATTCAGCGAACCTGTGTTTTTTGGTGGAGCATTTAATCCATTTACATTTAAGGTAATTTTCGATACGTATGTTCCTATTACCATTTTCTTAATTGTTTTGGGTTTGTTTTTGTATGTCTTTTTCTTCTCTTGTGTTTCCCATTTAGAGAAATTCCTTTAGCATTTGTTGTAGAGCTGGTTTGGTGGTGCTGAATTCTCTTAGCTGTTGCTTGTCTGTAAAGCTGTTGATTTCTCCATTGAGTCTGAATGAGATCCCTACTGGGTAGAGTAATCTTGGTTGTAGGTTCTTCCCTTTCATCACTTTAAGTATATCATGCCACTCCCTTCTGACTTGTAGAGTTTCTGCTGAGAAATCAGCTGTTAACCTTATGGGAGTTCCCTTGTATGTTATTTGTCATTTTTCTCTTGTTGCTTTTAATAATTTTTCTTTCTCTTTAATTTTAGTCAGTTTGATTACTATGTGTCTCGGCATTTTTCTCCTTGGGTTTGTCCTGTGTGGGATTCTCTGTGCTTCCTGGACTTGGGTGGCTATTTCCTTTCCCATGTTAGGGAAGTTTTCGACTATAATCTCTTCAAATATTTTCTCAGGTCCTTTCTCTCTTTTCTCCTTCTGGGACCCCTATAATGTGAACATTGTTGTGTTTAATGTTGTCCCAGAGGTCTCTTAGCCTGTCTTCATTTCTTTTCATTCTTTCTTCTTTATTCTGTTCCTTGGCATTGAATTCCACCATTCTGTCTTCCAGGTCACTTATCTGTTTTTCTGCCTCAGTTATTCTGCTATTGATTTCTTCTAGTGTATTTTTCATTTCAGTTATTGTATTGTTCATCTCTGTTTGTTTGTTCTTTAATTCTTCTAGGTGTTTTTTCTTTAATTCTTCTAGATCTTTGTTAAACATTTCTTACATCTTCTCGATCTTTGCCTCCATTCTTCTTCCTCATCCTGGATCAGGACCAGGATCATCTTCACTATCATTATACTGAATTCTTTTTCTGGAAGGTTGCCTATCTCCCCTTCATTTAGTTGTTTTTCTGGGGTTTTATCTTGTTCCTTCAACTGGTACATAGCCCTCTGCCTCTTCATCTTGTCTATCTTTCTGTGAATATGGTTTTTGTTCCACAGGCTGCAGGACTGTAGTTCTTCTTGCTTCTGCTACCTGCAGAAGGATGAGTCTATCTCCACCGTCCCATTTTTTAGGCTACTATATGATACTGATATTTTCTTTCACACATATCATAAATCCAATAAAATATTACTATTGGTGTTATTTATGCTTTAAACAATTGACATTTAAAGAATTTAACAGGAGACAGAATTCACTAGGAGACAGGCACCAGGCCCTGCCTGTTTTTATTTACCCACCATTTTACCATCTCTTTTCTTCATCCTGTCCTGTATAGACTTGAGTCTCCACTTAGTAACTCATTCAGCCTAAGTACTTTCTTTAACATTGTTTGGTTTTGGTAGTATGGGTTTTCTTATGACAAAGTCTCTCAGCTTTCGTTTATTTGACAATGACTTTATTCCACTTCTGTTGTGAAAAATATTTTCATTAGAAGTACAATTCTAGTTTGATGTGTTTTTGTTTTTACTACTTTGGAGATATGTTCTGATCTGCCCTATTTCTGGTGAGAAGTTGACCATTTTTCTTACTGTTGTTTTCCAATATGTAATGCATATTCTTTTTCTATGGCTGATTTTGCAACTTTTCATCTTTGGTTTTCAGAAATTTGAAATGATGTGCCTAGGCATGAGTTTTATTTGTTTATTCATCCTGCTTGGGGTTAATTGGAATTCTGAGATTTGGAAGCTATTTTTTCCTTATTAAACTTGGAAAAATTTTGGCAGTTATTTCTTGAAATATATTTTTCTTCCTTATTCTTCTTCTGGGTATTCTAATACATGTATATTAGACTGCTTGATATTATCTCAAACATTACTGATGCTCTATCCCTCCTTTCTTTTCTTAATACCTTATCCTGCTCATCTTTACTTTGGATAATTTCTAAAGACCTGCTTTTACACTTCTTTTACCTATATTCTACAGTGTCCACTCTTCTATGAGCTCATTCAATGGATATTTTATTCTACAAATTGTATTTTTCAGTTGAAAATTTACATTTGTTTCTTTTTTACATTTTCAATTGCTTTCCTGAAATGCTTCATCTCTTTACTCATTATATCTATATTTTTCTGTAAATTCTTTAACATATATGTGTTTTAAAAATTCTTGTCTACTAATTTCAATAATTTTGTCATCTTTGTTTCTACTTTTATTGACTATGTTTTCTTTTAATTATGGTTACACTTTCCTGCTTTTAAGCTTTACACTTAAAAAAATTTTTATTCCAGACATTGTGAACAAAAAATAGTGGAGGCAAAAGTATAATGTTGTTTTATTTTGTTTATTCACCAGAAAGTGAAATCCCTTTCCATTGTTTGGCTGTTAGGATTAAGGGCTGATCATTTAGATTCCTCCTAGAACCAAAATGAATGGCAGCTCTAAGTATATTTAGTTTGCCTGTGAAGAGCTCAACCCCTAGTTTCCTTTGTAAATATCTTTCTATTATCTTTTCAGTATTGGAAGTTGCATTTGGAAGTTGCATTTCAAGATAAACTTGTTTTACCTTTGAATTCAACAGGGCCTAAGAACCCAATTACTGTGAAAATGAGCAACATTAGAGTTTCAAACCCCCTCCATTGGTGATTTCTTGGCAAAAATTTAGGGATACGGTAAGGGAAAATACTTGTCAGGTCAACCAATTCTGCTTCTGTATTTGGGGGTTTACCCAGATTCCAATATGTCCTGCCAACTTACACAGTATTCTAAGGTTTGTCTGATTTCTCCTCATCCATGCAAAGTTTCTTTGATTATGAGAAACCAGCTCTTCCGTTCAATTGTCCCCAGAGTGGTCACACTTTAGATATGCAAGCTTCCGTGGCTTTCTGCTCACTTATGAAGGAATAATTTCCCTTTAGAACTTAGTTTATCAAGGATTCCTTGTTTGTAGTATTCTTTGCTAGCCAGTTAAAATAATAAAAACATGATTTTAATTTTATCTGGATTGTTCTTATTATTACCATGGGAACAACAATCTTTTGTGTCCTTCTGACTCCTAACCAAAATAAAAAGTATTTGCATTTATTTTGGGGAAATATTTTATATGGATATAGAGTTCTAGATTTTCAGTTATTTTCTTTGAGAACTTTGAAGATGTCATTCCATTATCATCTCTTTTTCCATATTTTCTGTTTCAAAGTCAGTCTTATGTCTTATTGTTGCCCCTTTGAAGATATGTCATTTTTTCCCTCCACTACATCTGCTTTCCAGATTTTTCTCTTTGATTTTGATTTTCAGCAGTTCTACTAAGATAAGCCTAGGTATGGTGCTATTATAATAATCTTAGGTGAGGATTTGTGGTGGGCTTGCATTACCATTGAATTGACATTGTAGCTTGTTCAAAAATTAATTGGCCACACACAAAAACAGACACATAGATCAATGGAACTGAATAAAGAGCCCAGAAATAAACCCACACAAGTGTGGTCAATTAATCTATGACAAAGGAGGTAAGAATGTACAATAGAGAAAAGACAGCCTCTTTGATAAGCAGTGTTGAGAAAATTGGACAGCTACATGCAAAAGAATGAAACTGGACTACTTTCTCACATCATATACAAGAAGAAACTCAAAACAGATTAAAGACCTAAATGTAAGACCTGAAATCTTAAAAGTAGAAGAAAACAGAGGCAGTGACCTCTTCGAGATCGGTCTTAGCAATATGTTTTTGGATGTCTCCTCAGGCAAGGGAAACAAAAACAAAAATAAACAAATGGGACCTAACCAAAGTTAAAAGCTTTGCACAGCAAAGGAAACTGTCAGCAAAACAAAAGGCAACCTATTGAATGGGAGAAGATATTTGCAAATGATATGTCCAATAAGGAGTTAATATCCAAAATATTTAAAAAACTCGTACAACTCAATATCAAAAAACAATCTGCCCAAACAATTAAAAAATGAGTAGAAGATCTGAATAGCCATTTTTACAAAGAAGACATACAGATGGCCAATAAGAAAAGATGATCAATATCACTAATCATCAGGGAAATGCAAATCAAAACCACAATAAGATACTACCTCACACTCACACTTATCAGAATGGCTCTCATCAAGAAGACTGCAAATAACAAATGTTGGCAAGGATGTGGAGAAAAGGGAACCCCTATACATTTTTGGTAGGCATGCAAATAGGTACAGCCACTATGGAAAACAGTATGGAGGTTCTTCAAAATTTTAAAAATAGAACTACCGTATGACCCAGCAATTCCACTCCTGGGTATTTATCCAAAGAAAATGAAAACACTAATTCAAAAAGGTATATGCACCCCAGTGTTCATGACAGAATTATTTACAATAGCCAAGATATATATACACACACACACAGACACACACACACACACACACAGACACACACACACACACACGCACACAGAGGAATGTTACTCAGCCATAAAAAAGAATGAAATTTTGCCATTTGCAACAACATGGATGGACCTATTACGCTTAGTGAAATAAGTCAGAGAAAGACAACTACTGTATGTTTTCACTTATATGTGGAATCTAAAAAAACAAACTATTAAAAAATAAATAGAACAGAAACAGACTCACAGATGCAGAGAACAACCTAGTGGTTGCCAGAGGGGAGAGGGGTAGGGGTAGGGGCAAAATAGGTGACGGGGATTAAGAGGTACAAACTACTAGGTATAAAATAAAAAAGTGAGAAGGATGTAAAGTACTTCACTGGGAATATATGCCATGTTTTATAATAACTTTGAATCGAGTATAATCTACAAAAATATCAAATTACTATGTTGTATACCTGAAACTAATATAATATTGAAAGTCAACAATACTTCAATAAAAAAATTAAACAAAAATAAAAAATATTAATTGGCCTTAGATGTGTGGATATATTTCTGGATTCTTGATTCTATTCCATTAAACTATGTGTCTAGGCTTTCACCAATACAACTCTGTTTTGATTACATTGCTATTATTTTATACTTTTATACATTTCTTCTAATTTTGCTTTAGACAGTCAATTAATTTTAGAGCATTTAAAGATTAGAAAAAATGAATTTTATGATTACTTTCATTTTAACCACTTCCATCACTCTCTCATTCTTTTTGAAGATTCAAGTTTCTTTTTCACATTACAGGAAAATCGAAGGGATTTTTCCATAGGGGAGAGAGGTCTGGGCAGGGCCTGGTGCCTGTCTCCTAGTGAATTCTGCTCTCCTCTACCAGGCCTGCCCCAGAATGGAGGCTCTCTTCGGTCTCCTGCCTGTCTTCATTCTTTCTCATGAGCACCTGGGTAAATTCCTGACCAAAATTGATAGAGAGGAGCCTGCGACTGGGTGTGAATTACCCTTGTATTCTATGTCTTAAGGTGATTCTATGTTCTCATAGAAGCCCACACTCAGCCTTTACCAATTCATCAAAAATACTGGCTGAAATCTTTTTACCCACTGTGTGACTGTCCTGTCTTCCTGCTGTGCTCTACATAGGCAAATCAATGCTTCAGTATCTTCCCTCCTCTTTGGAAGCATCTGTCTTTCCTTAGATGTTTGTCCTGCAACCTCAACTCTCTCACAGATTCAAGAAAAGTTATGATTTTGTAGATTATCCATCTCTTCCCTGTTATTATAGCAGAAGCAACGATCTTTCTAGCTTTCTATATCCTAAGCAATAGCTGGAAGCCACTATTTTATAAACTTTTAGAATATATGCATACTATTCTTCTAATGAATAAAATGGTAAATTTTAATGGAAAAACAATGTTTTAAAAGTAAATGTTTGCTCCATGCTGAAATTAGTGACTGAAATTCACTAATTGCAACTCGTACAATTTCTTAGATATAGGTTGGCTGTCATTGGATAAGTGTAAGTGTCATTTGTGTTGTGTTCAGCATAAATATTGTTTCTCTGGTGTGGGAAAGAATTGTGAACACTCTGATTTATAATGAAGTCCAAGCACCTTACCCCGGCTTTTTTTTTTTTTTTTTTTTTTTTTTTTTTTTGCCACAGGGCATGCGGGACATTAGTTCCCCAACCAGAAATAGAACCCGTGCCCCCTGCAGTGGAAGCACGGAGTCTTAACCACTGGACTGCCAGGGACGTCCCTAACCTGGCTTTCAAAGCTCTCCTTACCCAGGCATTAACCACACATTATAGTATCCAAGTTCGCTGCAGGAATGTTCAGGAATATACAGGTTGCCCTCCTTAAACATGCCCATCCTGCATCTTTTCTAACTCTGATTTCCATTTATTCAGAGTGCCTTTCCATATCACCACTGGCTTTCTTTTCTTTTTTTACCCATCAAGGCTCAGCTGGACTTCATGCATACATTCTTTGCCAATCAGCAAACACTTGTTGAGCACCCACGTTGTCTGAGCTATATCCTAATAGATAGACATACGACGGTAACTGAGCCACACCTGCTCTCAGGGAGCACACAGTCTTCAGTTAAGTTTTTCCCTGAACAAGTGATTTGTCTGCTGCGTTGGTGTTGCTTATGATGGAAATGATGGTGACGATGACGGTGATGATGATGATGGTAGCTAACCTTTATGGAGTACTTGCTATGTGCCAAGAACTTTTCTTAATCTTTCGTATCTATAAACTCTTTTAATCGTCACAACCACCCTAGGAGATAGTTATTATTTTTATCCTGATTTTTCAATGGTGAAATTGAGCATAGGGAATTAATAAGTGAATACATAAATAAATGAACGATTTTTGTTTCTTAAAAAAATCAGCCACATTAAATAAGGCACTGACGTTTTGGATGCTGTTTGAACTGTTTCTTTTTTCCTGATACCTCCCTCTTGATCACACTCAAGAGAGAATATGCACTTGTTCAAACTTTTGGTGTTCTGCTCTCCTTTTTATACATTTGCATCCTTTAAACTCTGTGAACTCTTTAAGAAAAGGGACAAAGAGGTGGTGAAGGAAAGACACACAGCCTCTTCTCCCAGCCACATGGTCATTTCACTTAAGATTCTCTGTGGCAACCACAGTTTTGAGTCTGCTGTGGCTACAGACCTGGACAGCTCTATAAAATGGGCAGGGTTCCCATTAGCAGCATTAGGTTGGGCCTTAATATTGAAGAAATAATGTTGGAATGACCGACAGAAGTAGGGAACAGTCTGGATATACATTCAGTTTTTCCCCACAACTATTTATTGAATGACTTCTATGTATCTGGCCTTAGGAGGGGTGCCTGGCATATAATGGCAAACACACAGACATGGTCTCTGCCTTCATAGTACTTACAGCCTAAGAGAATATTCCAAGATTTGGTCCTTGCATAAATGAGAAAAATGCCTGCAGTTACATTAGGCTCTGAATTCCTCATGTTTCCGTAGCAATCACTGTAGACTTTCAAGCTGCAGTCTTTCAGCTAACCAATGTAACCAAAGACAGTAGTATTTCAGGGGAGTCAAACCACAGTAGTGGAACTAGCTTCCAGTCCTAAGCCTGGAGTCCAAGGTGGGCTTGGGGACAAGTTTAGCCCTCCTGTGCCTTCTTCTCTCTGAGTAGGGCTTGCCCATTTCCCATGGTCTGCACTCCAGCCATTCTGTTGAGACTAGAGTCTGCCCTGAACCCCAGCTCACTTGACTCCCAGAGGGATATCTCACATGATTCTTCATTATTGTACCCAGCATACGCCAGAGACAGTTCTAGCTCTTACAACCTTCTTCCCTTAAGAGCTGGACCCTGCTTCTGGAAACTCCAGCTGCTGGCTGGGGTCTTATTCCAAGCAAATGGACCACCCAAACCATGACATCATCAGCTTCAGGCATCACTGCTGTTTGGATGCTGCTGTCTCTGCGCCATGCCCTCCAGCTCCAAATCCCCCCAGATGTTAGCAAGTGCCTGGTGGGAGATTGTTTGCTACACCTCTTTGCGCTGGTGGTCACTCCCCCATGAAACCAACTCTTCAGATCGAGTAAAGCTTCCAACACCAGTCCTGTCTTTTAACACTTCTTCCCTGGTCCCGGCAGCCAGTAGCTAAGTCCCAGCATGCCTCTCATCAAAGCCCTCCAGAGATGTGACAAGCTTTCGTTCCTGGTGTTAATCCTGGTTTTTATTGTCTTGCGATCTCATGCACCAACGTCTGGCACTTGATCCACTTACCTCTTCTTATTTTCCCACAGCAACACAAAGATCTTCCGTAGGAATGCTCTTAATTCTTGTTACATGTCTTCTGACAGATTGCTTTCTCCCAAGGTCCAGTAGTGAAAGCTAGAGTCAGTGTGTGTTGGGAGACCTGGGCTTCCTTGCCGTGCCACCATCTGGCTGTGTGGCCTTGGGCAATTCAATTCCCTTTGCTGTGACTCAGTTTCCTAGATGGTAAAATGAAAAAGCTTGTCCATAAGGTTTCCGATGCCTTCCAGCTCCCAAGTTTGTTGACATGAAGTTGGCCAAGGATAGTTTTTTCAAGCAACCCTCAACTTGCTGTTTTGTTTCAAATGCCTATCAGAAAACAATATCCACTCAGCTAACACTTCTCACATTTCTCCAGCTTTGGATGAAGTCTATTTCTAAATAAGACATATATATCTCCTGATTTTGGCTTCCTTGTCCATTATACTTTATACATTAATGTCTTGAATTTTATAGACCATTTTGTACTTTCCAGGCCCTTTCATGATTATTATCCCATTGGATCTTCATACTGGCCCTATTATTAGGAAGGACAAGGCTTTGCAATCTCTGTCTCTCTCTTTTTCTTTTTAGCTTCTCTCCCTTCCCCACTCCCCCCTTCCCCCCACCCTCCCTCTCAGGAATCAGCCCATGATGCATATTGAGAAGTAAGATATTTATCTGCCCCAGGAAGCACAGCTAGTTGGTGGCAGTTCCTGAAGTAGAATTCAGGTCTCCTGAAGACTAGTTTACTAGATCTTTGACTTTTCCATGCCCTCTCACTGAGCTTTTTTTTTTTTTTTTTACAGCTATTCTACAGAACTCCTACAGTACTGCTAATGTTCTGCTTTCTTCCATGAGCCAGGAGAGTCTACTAAAAGAATGGATGAAATGAATTCTTCCCTTCTCCAAGTATAAAGTCTCTGGAGGCCAGCACAAATCATTTTTGCAAGGCACCCATTTCTCTGGGCCAAAAGGACTATCAACAAACATGTGGTTCTTCGGTCAGCTCTTCTGACATTTCATCACATTTAACCAACTCAGCAATTTGATGAAGCCCAAACTCTAGGAAGAGAAGTCGAAGAGGAGTTTTAAGCAACAGTGGCTTAGTTTCACTGGCTGGGCCATAAGCTACCAAGGTTGCATAGTTTAGAATTTTCCCCAAGAGCTGAAAGAACTGCGTGTGTTCCCTACCCTTCAGTATCAGGAAGGAGAGATTAAGTGAATGTTTTCAGTTTCACAGGAAAAGGTAATAAAAATACAAGTATATTTTGGGTCAGGTTCAATTTCTGCTTGATTCTTCCAAATCTCTCTGAAGAAAATAGATTGTAGCACAACAGAAACTTTGGCACCCAAGCAGATAAGATTCTTCACCACAACCCACGTAGTTATCGGTTCTCCAATACAAACCTAATTACATACAGTGATGAATTCAGCGAGCTTAATAAAATGGGGGGAAAGTTAAAGATAGTGGGTCAGATGTGTCAGTCATAGTAAAACTATCATTAGTTACTATTTTAATGGTTCATTTGATTAAATGCTAAGCTATTGTCTTGTAATTATGTGTATTCAAGGGAAAAATCCTCAAGTTCAATTAGGAATGTATCTTTTACTGCACTATGTTTAATGAAGTCATAACATCATCATAATAAGCAAGGAATAATGAAAATCTTCCTTTGAAATTGCAGTAGAAGTATTTGCAGAGAAGTAGCTGGCATGTGTAATATGATGAGTTCCCTTAAATGGCTCATCTGTTGATCAAAAAAGCAAATTATATAAGTGGATACTGCTAGGCAGAAACATGTGGACACAGCTGGAGTGTCATGTGTCACGGTTCCAGTCATTGCCAGCTGGCGGTCACACAAAGGCAGGCCAAGCCAAACAATTACTGTTATTCATAAGAGCAAATGTGCATTCCATACACACAGTGCAGGCTTTATGAAATAACTGAGCATTCAGATGCATCCAGACAGCCGAGCTGTTTTTTCATCACTTTTCCCCGGGTGCCAGGCCAATATGGCAAACTGACTCTGCTATTCAGAAACCCTTATCTTTACCCAATTAACCAAATCACTGTGACGTTTGAGAGTTCTTCATGCACTTTGCTGAGCGCGTGAAACCGGCAGTCTTACCAGGCAGCAGATGCACAGCTTCTGGAAACAATCTGCTTTCATTCTTTTTTTTTGAGCTGTAACTACCCTGTTAGACCACTGCCCGTTACATGCCAGAGCCTGGAATCCATCTGCAACGTCTGAACATACATCTGAACATCTAGTCCTCAACTCCATGTGCCTGTGTGATGGATGTCTTCCAAGATGTTGCCTTGGGAGGGTCAAGCATGGCCAAAAGGCAGGCAGAAGGGATTCATACTCTTGTTTAGGGGAAAAAATAAATTAAATGGGAGAACATTCCAAAAGATAGTCTAGTAATATACTGAAATGAGAATCCCTGGATTACTTAAAATAGAGACACCAAAGGAAGAAGAAGTAATATGGAGCTGTTTGTTTTTTCATAATTTTCATCTATTTTCTTAAAATAAAATGTAGCCATAACTCCCTGCCTATTATTTCTTTCAAGAGACAAGGTCACAGGCACATGTGAAAGTGTGTGCCGTCATGTTACTGCTTACAGCCATGTAGGAATAAAAAGAATCCTGGGGAGAAAGTTTCACTGCAATAGGTGAATGTTTATATCTCATTTCTCCAAAGAAGAGACTTGGTCTCCCTCCAAAGAGGGGTACTTGGTCTGCACCAGCACTGTCCACTAGAAATAGAATGTGAGCCATATTTGTGACTTAAAATTTTCTAGTAGCCATACTCAATAAACAAGTGAAATTAATTTTAACAAAATATTTTGTTTAATTCAACATATCTAAGATATTATCACTTCAACATCTAATCAACATTCAAGTATTAATGAGATATTTTACATTTTTGTGTACTAAGTCTCGAAGTCTGGTGTGTATTTTACATGTATAACACGTCTGAATTTGGACTAGCCACATCTCAGGAGCTTCATAGCCACGTGTGGCCCGTGGCTCCTGTTTTGGATGTGCAGCTCTAGACTTTTGGCGGTGGTGACTTCGAGTATGCCCAAGCACGCTTTGCCCAGTGCCGAAGGGTAACACCTAATACACTGACTGAAGAGTCAAACGCTCTGTTTCTGGTCTTAGCTCTACTGTCAAACTTCCTCCTGCTCAGTTAATTCATCCATAAAATGGAGAGAATAGCAACTGCCTTAACACCTCTGTTAAGTTTTCTATAAGAGTTCAAGTTAAATAAAAGAAGACTATTTTAAGAAACAGTGTCTATAAACATTAGACTAAGCAAACACCTAAAAACTTGTCCACGGTAGCTGAACGTTCTAATAAGTAAGGAAACCCATTCTATTCCTTAATTCTCTGCTCCCTGTTATTCCTTTCACAGGATAGGTTTTAAATCAGATAGGATTTTGGTGTTTTTTTTTTTGCTGTACACGGGCCTCTCACTGCTGTGGCCTCTCCCGTTGCGGAGCATAGGCTCCGGACGCGCAGGCTCAGCGGCCATGGCTCATGGGCCCAGCCGCTCCGCGGCATGTGGTATCTTCCCGGACCGGGGCACGAACCCGTGTCCCCTGCATCGGCAGGCAGACTCTCAACCACTGCGCCACCAGGGAAGCCCATCAGATCGGATTTTAAAGGCTAAAGCCCCCCTCATTACCTATAAAGGTCTGTGGAGGATTTTTAACATATCCAAGATTTTTAAAGTAACCGTGGTAAGGTCACCATTCTTTTGCATAGGGGGTTTTCTCTCAATAGCTGATCCCCATATAGGCATGGATTCCAGTTCTCCTTTGAAACCCAAGATGACACTGGCAGCACGTTGTTCAAGAGAGGCTAGGCTTGTGAGGTGTGCCTTTGCCGTTGTGCTTCATTTGTGTGATGCTCAGAACATTTAGGGTCACCATTTCCCTCAGTCATGGCTGTCTCAGAGCCCGCTGCCCCTTACCTCGCACCTCCCCTGCTGTTTTGGTGTGAGGACAAGTGAACGGTTTGCCTTTGGGTTCTCCATGTTGAAGTGTATTGGCCAACAGGCATACCAGCATCTTCAGCCCATAAGGCACCAAATCAAAGGCCATCAACCTTTGACGCCATAGTTACAATACATAGCATTAAATGTTTGCCAAGACTAATACTGCTGGGAACAATGACAACCATCTTTGCATGTATAGAGACTAATTTATTTAAATTCAAAATCATAATCATGAGGGTAATGCTTCTACACAGTGTCTTAAATTCTAAAAGAATTTTCAGATTGGTTACACTTGTTCCTAAGTATTTTTTCATTTTTTATGCTATTTAAATGGGACTACTTTCTTAATTTCTCTTTCTGATAGTTTATAGCTAGTGTATAGAAATCCAGCTGACTTCTGTGTATTGATTTTGTATCCTGCAACTTCACTGAATTCGTTTATTAGTTTTAACAGTTTTTGGAGTCTTCAGGATTATCTATATATAGTATTATGTCATCTGCAAATAGAGGTGGTTTTACTTCTTCCTTTCCACTTTGGATGCCTTTTATTTCTTTTTCTTGCCTAATTGTCTGGCTAGGACTTCCAGTACTATGAATGTAAGTGACAAGAGTAGACATTCTTGTCTTGTTCCTGATGTTAAAAGAAAAGCTTTTAGCTTTTCACTGTTGAGTATGATGTTAGCTGTGGGCTTGTCATATACGGCCTTTATTATATTGAAGTATGTTCCCTCTATACCCAGTTTGTTGAGAGTTTTGATCATGATAGTGTATTGAATTTTGTCCAATGCTTTCCTGCATCTATTGAGATGATCATATGACTTTTGTCCTACATTTTGTTTATGTAGTGTGTCACATTGATTGATTTACGGATATTGAATCACATTTGCATCCTGGGAATAAATCCCACTTGATCATGGTGTATGAATCTTTTAATGCATTGTTGAATTAAGTTTGCTAATATTTTGTTGAGAATTTTTAAATCTATGTTCATCAGGGATACTGGCCTGTGATTTTCTTTTCCTGTAGTATCTTTGTCTGACTTTGGTATCAGGGTAATGGTAGCCTCATAAAATGACTTTGGAAGTGTTCCCTCCTCTTCTATTTTTTTGGAAGAGTTTGAGAAGGATTGGTGCTAATTCTTCTTTAAGTGTTTGGTAGAATTCACCATTGAAGGCATCTGGTGCCCGGCTTTTCTTTATTGGGAGGGTTTTGATTACTGATTCAATCTCCTAACTAGTAATTGGTTTGTTCAGATTTTGTATTTCTTTATGCTTCAGTCTTGGTAGGGTGTATGTTTTAAGGATCTTTCCATTTTTTCTGGGGTGTACAAATTGTTGGCACATAATTGTTCACAGTAACTCCTTAGGATTCTTTGTACTTGTGCGGGGTCAGTTGTAATGTCTCCTCTTTCATTTCTAATTTTATTTGCTTGAGTTTTCTCTCTTTTTCTCCTGGTAAATTTAACTAAAGGTTTGTATATATTTTTTTATCTTTTCAAAAAAAAAAAAAACAGTTTTAGTTTCATTGATCATTTCTATTGTCTTTTTAGACTTTATTTCATTTATTTCCACTCTGATCTTTGTTAATTTCTTCCTTTGACTAACTTTGGGCTTAGTTTTTCTTCTTTTTCTCTTTTTTGAAGTGTAAAGTTAGGTTATTTACTTGAGCTCTTTCTTTTTTCTTAATGTAGACATTTATTGCTATAAAATCCCCTCTTAGAACTGCTTTTGCTGCATCCCATACTTTTCGGTATATTGTGTTTCCATTTTCATTTGCCTCAAGATATATTCAAGTTTCTCTTTTGATTTCTTCTTTGCCCCATTGGTTGCTCAGGAGCATGTTGTTTGATCCCCACACATTTGTGTATTTTCTAGCTTTCTTCTTGTAACTGATTTCTAGTTTCATCCCACTATGGTCAGAAAAGATGCTTGATATGATTTCAATTTTCTTAAATTTATTAAGATTTGTTTTGTGACCTATCATATCCTGGAGAATGCTCCATGTGCGTTTGAGAAGAATGTGTATTCTGCTGCTGTTGGACGGAGGTTCTGTATGGATCTGTCCATCTGATCTAACAAGTAGTTTAAGTCCAATGTTTCCTTATTGATTTTCTGTCTGGATGATCTTTTCATTGTTGAAAACGGATATTGAGGTCCCCTAATATTATTGTATTGATGTGTATTCTTTCCTTCAGGTTTGTTAATATTTGCTTTATATATTTGTGTACTCCTATGTTGAGATGATGAGCATGTGTTTACTAATGTTATAGCCTCTTGATGAATTGATACTTTATCACCATATAATATCTTCTTTGTCTCTTATTACAGTTTTTGTGTAAAGTTTATTTTGTATGATACAAGTATAGGTACCTCTGCTTTCTTTTGGTTTCCATTTGCATGGAATATCTTTTCCCATTCCTTCACTTTCAGTATATGTGCTTCCTTAAAGCTGAAGTGAGTCTCTTGTAAGCAGCATATAGTTAAGTCTTGTTCTTCTATCCATTCAGCCAGAGTATGCCTTTTGATTGGAAAATTTAGCTCATTTACATTTAAAATAATTATTGCTAGGTATGGACTTACTATTGCCATTTTGTTAATTATGATTATTCAGTATTTCCTGAATGAATGAATGGATGAATAAATGACTTACTTATTGAACTGAAACTTTTCTTACCATTTATTTTCCCAAATCATTAGTACAAAGTTTTAATTGAATAAAATGCTTTTTTCCCCACAAGTGATTATAATACAAAGACACTCATCTTTGAAAAATCATGCCTTAGTTTGCCACAAGGCTTTAAATTTAAAGGCACACTGACAGAAATTGCCATTGGTAGCTTGGCTGGAAGAGTGTAACACCTTAAGCTAGGTGTGGTATGTGGCCTAAAATTTGGGACACTCATGACTGTTTTGGTCATTCATTTCATTCATTCATTCAACAAATACTACTTGAGTACCCTGTATGTATTGAGGTCTCCAACATGCACTGGGGGGATGTTGATGATCAAAACCCCTAACATGTTCTCTGCCCGCATTGGGCTTGACAACTAGTCATTTCCTTCAGAATCTTGGGCACAAGACGTGATGAAATTTCTCAGTGTCTGTCGGTCAGAAGATGAAGATGGATCTTCTTTTGTCTTTCACATTAAGACAATTAAATCCCACATTTAACTCTTCCTTCCCCACCCCCTCCACCCCATGATTTTAGGAGTTTTGCTAATAGTACTCATCCATGGAAGCACTCCAAAAGCATGCCCAAGTTCATTAGAAATGAGTCTTCCCTCCCCTGCCTTTTCCAGCAAGGAACAGCCAAGGACACTGAGAGGGAGGTTCACACTTAAACTCTAGTGGAAGGACCCCAAACCCACATCAGACATCCTGGCTCCCAGGCCTGTGCACATGTCATGCACCCTCTCTGGCTAAAATCTAAACTGCTTTAGTCACCGCTCAGGACGCCCAGGGCTCAGTCAGAAACTTGAGCTAAGTGAGGACAGCCCACCTGCAAATGCTCCTTCTCTTCTTTTCATGCTTTTTTCCATGGCTCCTGACACTTCTTGGCCACCCATCATTTTCCATTTAGTTGTGGGCAGTCTTCTTATCTTCAAAGTGTTTTCCTTTGCCTTGCAGAGGGAAGTCTACTCCTAAATGAAGTTCTTGGTTTTCTGTGTGTGCCGAGAGCCTCTGCCAGGAGCCCAGCTGCTTTCAGACCCTTGCCACCCGGCCTCCGCCAGCATTTCCGAGTTTCCACCACGAGAATAGATTCCTTGGAAGGAGACTTGCTTCTTTTGGGCCACGAGGCCTCTTTTCTGAGAGGGGAGACAGAGTGAGAAAGCCCAGGGGAGAGCCGGCTCAGAGGTTCCATGAAAAAGGTTCTTCAGGGCTGGCTTGAACGGTGGTTTTGTGTGACAGAAGAATCCCTCAGTCTTTCTGGTTTTGGCCAAGGCTCCTTGCTTCTTCGTGGGATGTTGATGAATTTGTGCCTGGTTCCTCTCTGATGATTACCTCTGTGTTTACACTGGGCTGCCTCAGAGACACTGCTGTATCTTGAATGCTCATTCAAGGAGAGTAACTCAAGGGCTGACAGCTGGTGAGGTCATTCCACAGTCTCGCCAAGGCCCGTGTGCCATTACAGTGAAGTAATAATGTATTTATAACACACCTAACCACTGATGGCTTCTATTGCTGTGGCTTTTCCCCCTGCATTTGCACAGATGTTTTTTGAGAACTCAAGAATTGGCCTCCAGAAACAACCTCCCAGCAAACGAACTCTGTCTGTTGACTCTAGCGGGTGCTTATAATGAGAGTTGTTAGCACGCGGGATTTATGTTTCAAATATCATTTTAATTTCTCAAGCAGTGTTTTTACCACAAGATGTTAATTCACTGGATTCACTTGAATCCCACAGCCTTTCTCTCCCTCACAATGCGTGCTCTCTCTCACTCTCTCTCTTTCTTTTTTAATGAAAATATGGACTTGATTTCTAAGGAAATATTCTCAGTGCCTGATTCATTGAAACACAGTGCATTCATTTTCCATGGAATTTACTCTGAAATGTCATAATCTTTTAATTCGATAAATGATGTACCTTTGTGGTTCATTAAGCCCCTCTCTCTATCCCCTAGGAGCAACCTCTTTGTCACACACAAGGGCTCTGTAATTAGTCCCAACAGGAGCAGTTGATCTTCCCGAGAGACACAAGCTGCTTTTAACATTTATCAGTAAACAAGGGGAACACTCTTGCGCTGCTGGTGGGAATGTAAATTGATACAGCCACTATGGAGAACACTATGGAGGTTCCTTAAAAAACTACAAATAGAACTACCATATGACCCAGCAATCCCACTACTGGGCATATACCCTGAGAAAACCATAATTCAAAAAGAGTCATGTACCAAAATGTTCATTGCAGCTCTATTTACAATAGCCAGGAGAGGGAAGCAACCTAAGTGTCCATCATCGGATGAATGGATAAAGAAGATGTGGCACATATATACAATGGAATATTACTCAGCCATAAAAAGAAACGAAATTGAGTTATTTGTAGTGAGGTGGGTGGACCTAGAGTCTGTCATACAGAGCGAAGTAAGTCAGAAAGAGAAAAACAAATACCGTATGCTAACACATATATATGGAATCTAAGAAAAAACAAAACAAACAAAAACAAACAAACAAAAAAAAATGGTCATGAAGAACCTAGGGGTAAGACAGGAATAAAGACACAGACCTACTAGAGAATGGACTTGAGGATATGGGGAGGGGGAAGGATAAGCTGTGACAAAGTGAGAGAGTAGCATGGACATATATACACTACCAAACGTAAAATACATAGCTAGTGGGAAGCAGCCACATAGCACGGGAGATCAGCTCAGTGCTTTGTGACCACCTAGAGGGGTGGGATAGGGAGGGTGGGCGGGAGGGAGAAGTGAGAGGGAAGAGATACGGGGACATATGTATATGTATAACTGATTCACCTTGTTATAAAGCAGAAACTAACACACCATCGTAAAGCAATTATACTCCAATAAAGATGTTAAAAAAATAAAAACAATGGTGCACACACTAGGTTGACATCTAGGACAGATTCCTGCAAAAACTGTTGTCAGTCTTGTAAATCTTAATATTTGCTGATAGTGGTGGGTTTGAGATAACAGCCCTATTGACTTCACACTTAGCACTCCAGATATGAAAAAAATAAAAACTGTTGGAGATTTTTGTCCTGACCATCTCATATTGTCCCTTTTTTCCCTTTCCTCTCCTGCAATCCCAAAGCATTTTATCTCTGCTTCTTAGTCCTCTGACTGAATCAGCTCTGGAAGGAAGGCATTACCTTACATGAAGGCATCTCATTGGCTCACAAGCCCCCTCCGAGGCCCCCAGTGCAAGAGTAAATATTTCTAAATTCACACACATCCTTCCTGGTTTTTCACTAGCCCTGAAACAGGTGACATCAACTCTGGGACTTAGACAAGAGGGTAAAATCCTCCCTTCTCTCTTTACCTCCCGAGCTTTCTGTAATCTGGTGCAGTTGGCTTTTGACACACAGCTACTTCACTGCTGCTTCTGAACAGACCACTCCAAAGCCTCTGCTTGGTCGTGACCCTTGACCTCTTTGAAATTCCAGGCTCTGTAGAGCACAGCCTCCCGGAGGGAGGCTTTTCCCCTGCTGATTTCTGCCTCAGTCTCCTCTCCAACTTGCCTGCCCACTCTCTTTCCTCCGTTGTTACCTGGTGAATCTTGGGCTGCCTTCTGGCTGTGGGGCTATACACCCAACTGGGCAATCTTTTCCAACACCCCCCAGTCCGTAGTTTCAATCATATTTCTGTTTCTAGCTCTGACCCTCCCTTCACCGACTGAACATGCCCGTCTCTAGATGTCTGGGAGGGGGTGAATTTCCCATCCATGGCCTGTCTTGTTCTTTTTCCTCCTGTAGTGAATTCTAGCTCACCAAACATCCTAGTACTTCACGCAGGAGGCCCAGATAGAAACCTCAGTGTCATTGTTGCCCTCTCCTTTGCCCCAGCCTCTCCTGCATTCTCATCTACTCCCTCACTATGTCCTATTGGTTCTTCCTTTTTCACCGTCATGAGACACATCAGAATCACCTTGCTGCTTCTAAAACAAACTTGCTGGGCCCCATCCTGGAGACCGTGATTCAGTACATCTAGGGCCAGGCATCTGTGTTTTGATGAAGCTCTGAGGGATTTGGACGCGCAGCCAGGGGGAGAAACACCGCTGGAAAGACTGGCTCTTCTTTCTGTTTCCACAGAGCCTGCCTGGGGTCAGGCGGGCCCCTCTTCATCCTGCACTTAGCTTGCCCCCGCCTCCCTGGCTTTCTTCCTCCAGTTGGACACCCGGCCAGAGGAACTTTCTAGAGAGGCATCCAGTCGTGTCATTCCCTTGTTTAAAAGTGTGGGCTCCTGTTTTCCACCAGCAGTTCCATACCCCTTATCATGATTGTTCATTTACTCCTCTTCCCCCCTCTGGGCGCCTTCCTGCTATCTTTCCCACCATCAGGAAGGCCAGCTACCCCTTTCTGTGCCCTGTGGATCATTGTTGCAGCACGTGTATTAAAGCTGGAGTTGTTTTTCCAAGTCCAGCTCCAAAGCCAGGTCTCTCACCTGCTGGGGAAGCCCTTGTTGGCCAGAGGCACTCCCTCCTGTGTGTCCCGCAGCACAGAGCACCAGGCCTGCTACCCCTCCCCCCGACCGCTACCCCCAGAGGAGAGGGACTCCTGCAAGGCAGGGCCCACTGCCCTCCACGCTCCCCTTGGTGCGCACGCAGACAAACGCACGTCAGTTTTCACAGAGACTTAGACAGTGTTGTTTCAAGCTAAGGGATAGGGCAGGTTTCCAACAACAAAAAAATTAGAAAGAATGAACATTTTTTTCCTTCATTAGAGCTTTTACCCTCTTTGTTAAAACATTTTTATTTTATACTGGAGTAGAGCTGACTAACAATGGTGTGCTAGTTTCAGGTGTACAGCAAAGTGATTTAGTTGTACTTATACATGTATCTCTTCTTTTTCCAATTCTTTTCCCATTTAGGTTATTATATAATATTGAGCAGCCTTCCCTGCGCTATATGGTAGGTCCTTGTTGGTTATGTGTTTTAAATATAGCAGCGTGTACAAATATACCCAGTGTGCTACGTGCTGGAGCCACAGTGGTGTGAGTGGGAGAAGGACAAGGGCTCAGAGAGAACAGGGTTCAAACCCCAGCCCTGCTCTTTCCCTCCACGTGACCCAAGACCAGGCATTTAATATCTTTGTGGCTTCGCCCCTTTGCCTGTAAAATGATGTTAATTATACGTACTTTGCAGGGTTGAAATAAGAATAAAATGGGATGGCGTATAAAAAACACCCAGCCCATAGAGGATACATGACAAATGTCATTTTCCCTTTTTTCTCCAGGAACCAGGATGAAGTATAGTCAGTCCAATAGGACACCAAAGGACAGTCCTCGACTCCCACAGGAGTCCCACAGTCCAACTTCCACAAGTCTGCTTTCCCTCGGCTTTGTTGAGTCCCCTCACCCCTCCCTCCCACCTGCAAGGCTTCCTGTGCGTGTAGTGGTAAAGCCAAGCGTGGAAGGCATGATCTGGACTCTGGCTGTTTTAGCTACTGCCTGACCCCAGAGAAATTACTTAATCTCTGTAGACTTTAGTTTTCTCTTCTGTAAAATGGGGTAGTAATATGATCTATCTCACCATCTTGTCATGGGAATTAATGATATATACACACAGTGCCTGACACACAGGGCTGGGTATGTAGTAGTTATTATCATTACAAAAGGGAGGCAAGACGGCTGTCATGTCCTAACCAAGCTGTTGATATTTGGGGGCATAACCAAGAAAAAAGATGTCCCTCTCTCACTGGTATTTCTCTTCAGTTTGTCTCCTAATACGTTGGGAGTTCCATTTCACCATCTGAGAGAATAGTGACTTAAAAATGCTTCCACCCTTTGGTAAATTTTCATTGTGCTATGCAATTTACTGCAATTAATTATAGGATTTAACATAATTATACTTATGTAATTAATTTAATAAGCCAACTCAATTTAAATTGTCCCCCCCCTTTTTTTTTGCATAGAGTGTGCAGCTCCTCACTCAAGTCGTTGCCTCAGGCTTGCAGGAGAGAACTTGGCTTCCTGCCTCTCTCCAGTGTTTTGGAAAACAGGAGGGGAGAGCCTTCAAGGTGTTATTGGGTCAACTCTCTTCTTGGATAATTCAAGCTTGAGGCTGCACAGTAGAAAGTGTTTCTCACTGTATACCTTTCTAGGTGTTTCTACCTATGGAAAAAAGCATAAGGCCAAGTTCTTGTGGTCCTCCTGGTGAAGCTTAATGACTGGGCTTACTGGGAACTGCCTTCCAAGCCACAGCGATCCTCTCCTCCCCATGCGGACAAAGGCCATGTTGCTTGGGTCTTCGTCTGTGGGAGTTGGAATCCTAGAAAATATTTTTCAACTCAAGACAGCCTAGTAATGAAAGATTACTTCATATTGTTAAAGTAAGTGACACGAAAGAAGGGTGGGCCAAGACTCCTAGAACCGTATTACACCATGTTACATGTTGAACAACCTCCCCTGTACCAGGCAATTCCATCCGATTTCCTTTAAAGCCAAGGGTTAGTTTGTCCTTTAGAATGGGGTGAATTTGAAGTTGGAATGTTTTTTCCTGATTCCTGTTTCTCTAAAGAAATAATCAGGCCTCGATGCTATGGTTGGTGAGGTCCAAAGCTTATGTAACACTGCTCCCTGCGGAAGGAGGATCTTCTCTCTTCCAGGTTGCACAGACTGAGGCACAGAAACACAGAGGCGGTTCATGAGCTCTATCATGGTGAAGGCTATTTAAATCAATTAATACTTACCATGTTTCTGGCACTTACTCTCACTTATGTGTCTGTGGATGAGCTCGCATTGATCTGATTATGACGGGCTTGGCTTCAAGCTCCTGACTGGGTCTAGGTCTGCTCCACATGCTTCTAATCTACCTTGGCTCAGTGGTTGCCCAAGGCACACAAAGAACAATCCAACTGTGCAAGCATCTTTTGTGTCTGTGCTCAGAGTCGTACCTATTAACATCCTGTTGGCCAAGGGAGCAGCACTGCCAAACCCAAAGTTAAGTGGGTGTAACTCCACCCTTCATGAAGCCCAAGCAAGTCACAGAGTGGGGGATGGGGGCGGAGGAGTAATTATTTGCTGAGCAATAATATAAGCTACCACCGTCACCTACTTACGTGCAGGGCAAGGAATTCAAACTTATCTCCTTTTATTGTTTTAGTTAAATCGTATATGAACATAGGAATAATGTACTACCTTAAAAAATCTGCATTGTGAATCTTTAGTTTCATGGCAACAGCATGGAAGTTGGAGACAGATGACCAAATCCTGTCTCTGTGACTTCCTGAGGGTGGCTCTGTTGACAAATGAGTTGACCAGCCTAAACCTTAAGACCCTCATTATAAAATGCAGACAATCCTTCAGTCTGGCTTTCAGTGTTTCCATGAGGATGAAGTAAAGTACTTTGAAAACTGTAACGTGCCACCAAATTACTGTTGTTGTTTTTTTCTAATTAGCAGAATGAAAACCTTAGCCAAAACAACACTCGTGCTTTTTACAGAGGGAAAAGGGAGCTGTCCTGGTATAGGAACTTGGGTTGGAACCTTGACTCCATCAATTACTTGGCCTTTATGAACCTCTGTTTCCTTCTCTGTAAAACTCTGTAAAACCATCAGCTCTGCTTACCTCTAGTGTTTTGGAGACATCAAATGAAACAATGGATGAAAAACACTTCATAAACTGTAAAATGTCATGCCATGTGCAATGGGAACTCAGAGCATCATCTTCAGTGCCGTTAATGTTTATCTGTCATCTGAAAGAAGGGGAGTCACAGAGAATTACAGGTTCAAAATGGTTATTCTTTACATGCAGATATGGTTTTGAAAGAATAAGTAGTTTTTGAGATCAAAGTTTAAAGAAAATTGTGTCTTATAAATGCAGTAGAGGGGGCAACTTTTGGAGGAAAGTCAAAGGTTGATATTCTCTTCTGAGTAAAGGTAAGCAGAAGGGCTACAGAGGTGCCAAAGGGGCTGTTTTACAGGCATCTTATTACAGGGGACTCAGGGCATATTCCAACTGGCTTTTCTGTAGATCTTCAAAACCTCTGAGTTTAAACGAGGGAACTGAACTAAAGGGAGGGAGGTGAGGCCGGTGGTCAAGAGTGTGAGAAGATAGGTCTGGATTTATATCCCAGTTGTGTGTGGATTTATATCCCACAGCATGCTGCGGAGCGGTATGACCTTGGGAAAATTACTTAGCCTATCTGCTCCTGGGTCTTCTCATCTATACAATGGGATGAGCATCTGTGCCTAACTAACAGGAAGTGTTGAGCACCTCATGGGCGGTTAATATGGCCACCCAGCCCCTGGGACCTCAGGGTCATACCTGGCAGGCCTGAGGGAAGGCAGACATAGAAGCTGATGTACTTTTTAGGAGTAAAATGCTTGACTGGTGGGGCCTCAGTGTGGACCATCGTATAGAATGATCCTCTATCTTTAAGAACTTCCTCTAAGTTCTGTTTAACCCCCTTGGACAGCCTTTAAATACCAACATGGTCAGACTGTATTCCAGGTCAATCACTAAATTAGAATTGCTGGGGGTTTTGTCCAGGCATTGGCATCTTCAAAACCCCACTCCCACCCCCAGGTGGTTCCCATGTGCAGACAGGCTGAGGACAACTGCTCTGGTGCCACAGGCAGCTTCCTCCTGTAGGACAGATTAACCTGGTGGTCAGGGATGCAGGGCTTTGGAAGTAGACACATCTGGGTCTGAATCTTGGCTCTGCTGCAAGTAGCTGTGGATCTCAAACCTCAGTTTTTTAATCTATAAGTGGAGACCACAGTCCTTACTTCATGAGGCTGGTGCAAATATGAAATGAAATAACAAATGTGACCTGACTGGCATATAATGAGAGTTCCAAAAATGGTGGCTACTGTTATTAAAAGAGGCCTTCTCTTCTCCCTTTAATTCATCTTCCTTTGATCTCACTCTACTCTCTACCATATTACCTGATTTTATTTCCAATGTAGCATATAAGAGAATCTGAAGTCATTTTTATTTATTTGTTTATTGTAATATAGGTACTATCATCACAAGGATATTATCTGTCCTGCTTGCCTCTGTGTTCCAAGTACCTAGAACAGTGCCTGGCACACAGTAGGTCTTCAATAAATACTTGATTGAATGAATGAATACATGAATGTTATCCATCTTTGGAAAGTCTAATTAAAATAGTTTCCCTTCCTGTTCAAGTGAGAGTTTTTAACTGTTGAGTTCCCCTTAGAAGAGATAATTGATTGCAACTGGAAAAACAATCTAGAAACTCAGGGTTATAGGCATAGTGTATTTCTGGAGAGACTTCTGGCGGACGGCTGCTTCTGAGAGCCCTTCTCCTTTCTCTGCCCTGGAGGCTGGAGAAAGCACACCTGCTTTTCTTTTTCTCCCAGATTGACTGCAGACAGGGAGATTCAGAAAAGGCTCCTCTCCCCACCAAATGAATTCCATCTCAGGTCACTGGGGGTAGTGGGGAGGTGGAAAGTGAGAAGCCTGCATTGTTCTCTCTCCCACCCTCTTCAGACAGATCTTCCACCTGTCCCCTCAGGAGCCTGCCTGTGTCTGTTGAACATTCACTCACCTTTTGCTAACCCTTTAGCTTTTCAGAGCAAACAGCCTCTTAAAGAGGAAGAAATGCTTCCAGGCGGTTTATGTGAATACTTCAATGCAAAATGGACAAGTCTGTGCTCGTTGGTAAACTCAGGTGGGTTACTTCTATCGTTGATTTGAGCCGAAGAGATCGTTGATTTGAGCCAAAGAGAAGGAGGTGGGGGGTGGGAGTGAAGGCTGTTGAATAATCACAGTTTGAAGGTGGCTTCCACCAGTTGCTTAGACCACCAGCACACCACGTGGGAGACGCTACACTTGGTCATGACTGAAACTCTAAGACAGCCCTTTCTTTCTTGAATCAAAGATTATAAATCTGGGAAGGACTTCAAAGTTGGCCTTGTGAAGTACAACCCCTTGAGTTTTACAAATGTGGAAACTGAGGCTCATAAGAGTTTAAACCACATGTGCAAAGTGCCCTAGCTGGTTACTGTGGACCCAAGACTGGAATCTTAGTCTTTCAACTCCTGGTTCACTCACTTGTCTATGACCCTACGTCTGCCCTCCTCATGTACTAAAAAAGAGCAGAGAGAGACAAGAGAGTTTGACATCTTGACTGAAACAGTTTCTGGATCTTCTAAAAACTGAAGGTGAAAAGTATGGAGAGAAAGGACAAGGGTTTGAGCAAAACAAACGGCCCAGGTGAATGAGTATCTGAACCCTGAAGTGACTTTCTGGTAAACCCAAGCAGGAGAGAGACTTTTTCCCTCCGTAAAAAACCATCCAGGCTGTGTGGGAAAACATAGTTTATTGTTGTTATTTGTTCCCTGTTACCTGGAGACCTCCTTAGGTATGGAGAATTTGTACTTGTTGGAAATTCAGTAGAACCTTCATTATTTCATTTGAGTGATTCTCTAGGAAGGTTGGGACCCAGGCAAGGATGTGATAAAGATACTGTGATCTAATCCACGCTCTATGTTCACTGTCTTATGTTTTGCTTTCTTTACCTCACATTTCCCACCTAGATTTGCTGGTCTCTCGGGTCAATCATTTCTTCTGAGAAAATGCACTGTACTCTCTGCTACCCACACATTATTTAGTACGAAGCAGTTGTTTAGCTAAGTGCTTTTACAAAGTGCTCTAGAATCATTTTTGTGAGATATTCTTTACCAAGCCACCATGGAGAGCATTGAAACACAGACTCAGAGACAGTGGAAACCGCACAGCCTCACATCAATTTCTCATTCTAATCAACACCAAATTCAAGCTAATTAAATCTATATTTTATGAGCTCTATTGATTCATGTTATTTTGGAGTCTATCAGAAAGGCGAATTTTATTGGTAAATTGTTGTTATTATTCCTGGAGTGAGACCATCTCATGATTCCTCTGATCCTTGGAAAATACAAATGACCAAAATTGACTCAAGAAGAACAGGAGGCTAGAATAGAGCAATAAATAGAGAGTAAGTTCAAATGCTATCAAAGAATTGCTTCTGAGAGAGACTTTAGCTCAGATTATTATTCCAAGGGATTTTTTTCAAAGTTTTAATGAAAATTCCCATTATGTATAAACTGTTCTGAAGCAAAGGAAGAAAACCATTGCAATTGATTTTTCAAGGCTAACATATTCCTGATACCAAAACCTGACAGAAATGGCGTTAAAAAAAGCTGCAAATTGATCTCACTCATGAATAATGAGAAGCAATAATTCTAAATAAAATACTAGTAAATTGAATCTAGTAATGTATGAAAGAATGATTCACCATGAACAAATAGAGCTTATTAAACATATGAAAAATGTTTTACTATAGAAAATCTACTGGTATAATAGGTCAAAGAAGAAAAAATATGACAATCCCTACAGATTTTGAAAAGCTAAAATTAGATATTCATTAATAATTCTTTGGAATCATAGATTCCTAAGAATAGAGGGAATTTTCCTTAATTTGATATGGAAAAATCTAACTCAAATGAAAAGACAGTGGCACTTCTGAGGGTAAAAATATGGCATTCTTATTAATTCAAGAACAAGGGAGGAGGCTATCACCATTGGTACTTAATATTGTTCTAGAATCTCTGACAAACGCAATTGGTGATAAAGAATAAGTGCACTTATAGGAAAGAAGCATAAGAGGTATCATTTATCTGTGCATTACAGAAATGTCTACCAAGAACAAGTGAGCAAGTTCAAAATATACATTAAAGAAAATTTCATTTATAATAGAAAAATACTTAGAAAATATACAGCAAAAAGATTATATTCACAATAATAACAACAAGATACAAACTACCTAGGAGTATATTTACAGGATAATTTGGGTCTATTTGAGAAGAAAACCTACAAAACTTCACTGACTGTCATAAAAGAAACGTGAATAGAAGGAGTGGTATTAGTGTATCCATGTATTTGCTGATTCAATATTATAAAATTTTAATTTCCTTAAATTAACAGATAAGTTTTATGTAATTACAAAAGAGAGTCCAGATTATAATTCTCATTTTATTTTGGAGACAACATTTGACAGAATGAATCTAAAGTTTATTTGGAATGGCAGTGGATAAAAATCCTCAAGAAACTTTGAAAAGCAGAAAGTAACAGAAACAGAAAGTAATGGAGGGGAATATTTGTGTTGCACAATATTAAAATACCTTATTTTTATAATAATAAAATGGTTTTATACCAGTGCAAAAATCGACAAACAGATGTCTGGAAGGAAATAGAGTCCAAAAATTATATGTAGAAAAGGTGGCATTTCAAATCAGTAGGGAAAGGAAATTTTTTTTTCACAAGAGTTCTCAGAGAGTTGATTAATTATTTGAAAAAAATACCACAAAATAAATGATAATTTGATTAAAAATTGAGTATAAATATATCATCACATGATAGCTAGAGAAAGGTAAATATCTGAGTTTGAGACAGAAAATAATTTTTGTCTATTAAAGCATACTGGAAAAGACTGATTGTATTGGCTATAAAAATATAACAGCTTATGTATATAAAACAAAATGTCAAAATTAACTTTTTCAGAACACCATCCTAAGTCCACAATAGCCTTAACAACCTGAGTCAGAACTAGCTCAGTATGAAAAGCTTTTGTCCTGGAACTTAACCAAAAATAATCAACATTGTTTAACCTTATAATTTCCTGGGACAGCAGTAACAATAAGAGAAAACAATTTTAAACACTTAAGGTAAAGATGAAAAACTTCGAGGTGAAAACTGGAAGATGAGATGTCAATTGGGGGCTTTGAAAACCTCCAGCATATTACTGGAAATCTAGATTGTCACCTGCAGGAGAAGGGCTGTGTGCACACCCAGGAAAGACCTGAAAATGTCCTAATATTTCACTTCTGGCTGACCTGGAAGCCCTGCACAAGCAGGAAGTGAAGGCTAAGGCAGAGTTGTCAACAGTCCAAGTACTGAAGATATGCCTCAACATGCACACAAAGCTCCTTGACAATGGCTGGAGGACTTATTATTTTAAGGCATTTGAAGAATCCTTGCCCAATCATTAACTGACCTAAGCTAACCAAGCCAAGGCTTCAGTGGATACACATAACAAAGAATACAGACTTCACAGAATTCATTCATGAAAGTCACTAAACAAACAGCAATAACAACAACAAACAGCAGTGACAATGAACATTGTTGTAAACATAGCATAAAGAAAAAAGTATTCAAAAAGGAATTTCCCGGCAGTTACTAAAACATATAGATAAACCTTAAGTAAACTCCTGACTAGTATAAATGTACTGAGATAGCATAATCCAAATGGCAAGTTATCCCTAAAAGGTTTATATTCTATTTCAGTGCAGAAACCCAAGAGAAGGAGATGGCTGGAACACTTAAAATGATGAAGTCATCTCTGTTTTTAGAGACCAAATAGGGAGCAGTTGCTCTTGGATACAGAGCTCTGTACCAGTATTATATCAGTTCTAATACTTAGATGTGAGTCCTTTCCTGTGAAGCCACTTGGACTGAAAAACCTCCTAGAAGTGAAAAGGATTGGGCAAAGCAGAAGAGGGAGAAGAGAAATAGCCCTGGACCTCTGATCCCTATGCTTCATTAATAGCCTGATTAGGAGAGAAGGAGAGTTAATAACAGAGCTAATCTGGTGTAAACTATAGCTAGAATTGTACATTTGAATTTGTAGCATATTAGCTAATGATTTATTAGTAAGTTTCATCAAGTTCATTCTATACTGTACATTGGGCTCTTCTCAATTATTTACTTTATCTTTATGAAATTGCCCCTCACCTGGCTTTTTTTTTTGCGGTATGCAGGTCTCTCACTGTTGTGGCCTCTCCTGTTATGGAGCACAGGCTCCGGACGCGCAGGCTCCGTGGCCATGGCTTATGGGCCCAGCCACCCCGCGGCATGTGGGATCCTCCCGGACCGGGGCACGAACCTGCGTCCCCTGCATCGGCAGGCAGACTCTCAACCACTGCGCCACCAGGGAAGCCCCATCACCTGGCTTTTTTTCCACCATAGTAAACTGAATGGTATTTTTCAATTTGTTTTTTTTTTCTCTCTTCCTGATCACTAAATGTTCTTTTTCTTCTGTAGACTCTTTTTGAGTAACCTCATCCAATTTCCTTGCTTTGAATACCAGTCTATATCTTGATGGTTCTCAAATGTATATGTGCAGCCTCATCCTCCCACATTTGCCTCTTAAACAGTCACACTTGATATCCAATAGATATGTAACTCTTGACATGTCTAAAACAGAATTATTAATTCCTATCCTACCAAATCCACTTCCCTATTTCAGTAAATGGCACCACCAGTCACCCAGTTTCTCAGATCAAAGAACTAAGAGTAATCCTTTATTTCTCTCTTTTCTCACATCCACATCAGTAAATCCTGTTGCCTGCCTCCACAGTGACTCTTTTCTCTCCGTCGGCATTGCTACAACTCTAACTTATCTGCCACCATCTCTTACCCTGATCGCTATAAAATATCGGCTGGTTCAACCTCTTGAAAATTGTTTAGACGCATCTGCTCAATCAGAATAAATCATATCCCACGACCCAGCAGTTCAACTCCTGTATACATACTCAGCAGAAATGCATACATACACCCACTGAAGGACATGAACTAGAATGTCATTATTCAAAATAGCCCCAAATTGGAAACTATCCAAATGTCCATCTACAGTAAAATGGATAAATTAACTTATGGTGTAATCACAAGATTTTATACTATACTGCAGTGAAAATGAATAATTCATGACTATGTACAATAATATGGATAAATCCCATAAACACAAGGTCAAGCTAAAGAAAATTGACAATAATGAGAATATACAATATGATTACATACATATATAGTACAAAATACGGAAAACTAAGTTATGCTTTTAAAAGTCAGGATATCCTTGAAAAGTGTGTGTTGGGGGGTGGGTGGTGAGAAGAAAGAATTCCAGGGTACTGGTGACATGACATTTCTTGATTTGGGTGCTAGTTACATTGGAATGTTCCATTTGTGAAAATTTATCAACCTGAGTACTCGTGTGCATTTTCTGTAGGTGTATTATATTTTAATTCAAACTTAAACATTTTTTTCCTAAAAAATAATTCATAGACATAAATGTAAGACATAAAGCTGTAAGATTCTTAGAGGAAAACATAGACATATATTTTCATGACCTTGGATTAGACAATAGTTTTTAAAATATGACACCAAAAGCACAGGCACACAAGAGAAAAATACAGATAAATTAGATTTAATCAAAACTTAAAAATTTTGTGCTTTAAAAGACACAATTATAAAGTGAGAAGACAATCCATAGAATGGGAGAAAATATTTGCAAATCATATACCTGATCAGAGACTTACATCAGTATATAAAGGATGTGTACTACTCAACAGTAAAAACAAATGATCCAATTTAAAAATGGACAAAGGATTTGAATAAATCTTTCTCAAAGAATATATACAAATGGCCAATAAACACATAAAAGATGTTCAACATTATTCATTAGGAAAATGCAAATCAAAACACAATGGGAGGGGCTTCCCTGGTGGCGCAGTGGTTGAGAGTCTGCCTGCTGATGCAGGGGACATGGGTTCGTGCCCCAGTCCGGGAAGATCCCACATGCCGCGGAGCGGCTGGGCCCGTGAGCCATGGCAGCTGGGCCTGCACTTTCGGAGCCTGTGCTCCGCAACAGGAGAGGCCACAACAGTGAGAGGCCCACATACCGCAAAAAACAAAAACAAAAACAAAAAAAACCCCACAATGGGATACAACTTCACACCACAGATGGTTATAGAGTAAAAAATATAATATTGTATAACAATGAAATAACAAGTATTGGTGAGGATTTGGATGAATTAGAACATTGCTGGTGAGAATGTAAGATGGTGCAGACACTTTGAAAACCAGTTTGGCTGCTCATCAAAAAGTTAAACACATGACCCAGCAATTCCACTCCTGAGTATATATGCAAGGTAATTGAAAACATATGCCCACACAAAATCTTGTGAAAAAATGTTCATAGTAGCATTATTCTTAATAACCCAAAATTCAAATAACCCAAATGTCCATTCAATGATGAATGAATAAATAAAATGTGATATGTCCATACAATGAAATAGCATTCAGTCATAAAAAGAAATGAAGTACTTATACATGCAACAGCATGGATAAGCCTTGAAAACATTATGCCAAGTGAAAGAAGCCAGATGAAAGAATAAATATTGTATGATTCCATTTATGTGAAATGCACAAATAGGTAAATCTATAGAAATAGAAAGTGGTTGCCAGGGGGTAGAGAGAAAAGAGTATGGGGAGTGACTCTTGGTACAGGATTTACTTTGGGTGGGTGATGAAAATGTTCTGAAATTAGTGGTGATAGTTCCCCAACTCTGAGTTTATTTTGCGTATGGATTTTATCTCAACAAATACGTTACTTTAAAAATATCCCATGAGATATATTCCTTTGGGTGAATAAATGATCAATTAAAAAAAGAAAGATAATAACCAGGGTTGACAAAGACGTGGTGAAACAGTCATTCCTACATGTTGCTTCTTGGAGTTCTGAAGAGTATTTTTCCACATGTATCAATAACAATAAAAATATTATGCGCTCTCATGCAGTATTTGTATATGATATTCTATGTAAATGATCAAAGGGTTAGACCCCCTCATGCCACATTTTGTCTAAGTGTGTTCATTGAAAAATTGAAAATAATATGTATGATTTTTTGGATGAAAATTGGCAAAGTAATTTTGCATATGCTTCTAAGGTAGAGCTCTATGTGATCATTAAAATCAAATGGTTGAAGAATATTTAATGACTTAGTAAAGTGCTTGTAATGTAATGTTAAGTGAGAAAAAAAGCAGCATACAGAAGTTTCTGATTCTTATTTGTAAGAGAGATAGAGATAGAGATAGAGATGTGTGTGTTTGCGAGACAGAGAGAGAGAAAGAGAAAAGTGAAGCTGATACAAAGTACTTAAAGGAGACTTCCAGTCACCCCAGAACTGATCAATGCATCTCAATATATGAAACTGAAAAATGGGCAAAGTAAAGAAAATACTCTACGCATAGTCTGTGTAACACAATAAAGAAGAGCTGTTAGATGCTGTGTTTTATACTTCATATTCTACTACGGTGCCTATTATTGGATTTCTTTCCCCAACTTCATTCAATTCAGTTCAATTAAACAAATATTTACTAAATACCTACTAAATGGAAGACCTTGATCTGGGTGTCATAGCAAAAGTAAAGACGAATATGTAAGTCAGTAAGAGAAGCTTTGACCACTGGTCCAAGCAATGTAAGAAGACGGATAAGAGGATAAGAAAGGGGATAAAGATAACGTAAGGGTGAAGATGAGGTTGAAGTGCAGGTGCAGTTGTTGTGAAAGAAAGGAAAGATGGTTGTAGCTTCAGTCCTTTGGAACATTTCTGAGGGTTGATGAGACTGTCATTATGGCCTGCCCATTTCCCAAAACAGAGAAATAGCTGATAGAGCAGAGGAGGTGAAGGCACTTTCAGAACATTGCACTTGGATGCTGAAGTCATGGGGATGAAGAGAGATGAATTAGGAAGGAAGGCTGTGCACTTGCTGTGGAAATCTAAGCACCTGGCGTGTATTAGGTATTTAATAGATACCTGCTGAATGAATGAATGAACTGCAAGTGTAGAAAAGGATAGATAAAATTGGGGAGAAATTATAAATAGATCACATGGACCTTCTAGAGCAGGGGTCCGCAACCCCCAGGCCACAGATCAGGCTGCGTGGCAGGAGGTGAGCGGCGGGCAAGTGAGTGAAGCTTCATCTGTATTTATAGCTGCTCCCCATCGCTCGCATTACCACCATCACTCCACTTCCTGTCAGTGTTATGGTGAGTTGTATAATTATTTCCTTATATATTACAATGTAATAATAATAGAAATAAAGTGCACGGTAAATGTAATGTGCTTGAATCATCCTGAAACCATCCCCCATCGCAGCCCATGGAAAAATTTTCTTACATGAAACCGGTTCCTGGTGTCAAAAAGGTTGGGGACTGCTGTTCTAGTGGGAGGTTTGTTGAGGGACAGTGAGAGTCCAAAGGGTTGGGAGCTAGGTGCATCCTAACTCCTGTGGGCCTGAAGAAGGAGGAGAAACAACTTTTCCCACCAGGAAGGTTTGTCAGGGACTGGTGGAGTCAGGGGTTGGTTAAGGTGAGGAAGTTGGGAAGAACCTTAGAGAAGAAAGCGAAGATGGAGAGCTGTCATGGGGATCCCAGGAAGGACCTTATTCCAGGGTGATCTAGAGTAAAGATAGAGGTGAATAACTGCATGGGGGCATGGAGAGAGGATGGGGGGAGATAAAGGGAAGGAACTGGGGAAACTAGCATGAAAGAAACAAAGCTGGAAGCTAAGCCTGGAAGTAGGCAGAGGGTCAAATAAGAAGAACTAAAATTCTCACATCTCTTGATCTACCTCCTGAGAGCTTGTTTGGTTGTATAAGGCCTTGTAACATCTCCATTGGGAATGGAATGGGATGACCAATCACGATGCCTTTTCTAAGAAGTTGGACTTGTGCTTCGAAACAGTAACAATAATAAAAGTATAGCTTATCTCATGACCCTCCTTTACTTGTGCTGCCCACCCCCTAACCCCCCTCCCCTTTGGCAACCCCCGATCTGGTCTCTGTATCTATGAGTTTTGTTTGTTCATTTGTTTTGGTTTTTAGATTTCACATATAAGTGATATCATACAGTATTTGTCTTTGAAGTATTTCACTTAGCATAATACCCTCAAGTCCATCCATGTTGTTGTCAATGGCAAGATTTCATTCTTTTTTATGGCTGAGTAGAATTCCTTTAGATATATATGTGTGTGTGTGTATATATATATATATATATATATATATATATATATATATAGTCTTCATTTATTCATCCACTGATGGACACAGGTTGTTTCTACATGGTGACTATAGTCAATAACACTGTACTGCATATTTGAAAGTTGCTAAGAGAGTAAATCTTAAAAGTTCTTATCGAGAAAAAAATTTTGTAACTTTGTATGGTGACATATGGTAACTAGACTCATAGTGGTGATCATTTTGCAGTGTATACAAATATTGAATCACTGTGTTGCACACCTAAAGCTAATATAATGTTAAATGCCAATTATATCTTAATTTTAAAAAGTATAGCTTATACTTGCAAAGCATTTACTCAGTGCCGGACACTGCTCTAACATGTTACATATGTTAATTCATTTAATCTTCTCAATAATTCCACTGAGGTAGATACTATCAACAGCCTCATTTTATAGATGAGATTACACAGTTAGGTTAAAAGTTTGCCCAAGATTCTACAGCTGGCAAATGGAGGAGTTGAGAATTTAACTTGGCCACTCTGGTGCTAGAATCCATGCTCTCATTTCTCTGCTATTCGGCCTCTCCAAGGTTATGGAGAAGTATTATTATTCTGTGACAATCTCTCATATATCAGTAAATCAATGGGCTCTAAAGATATCACTAAGTAGCTGCAGTGATATTCCTGAGATCACTGTGTGGTTTATTTATTTGTCACAGACAAAATTTGAACTGATTTACCTAGTAAGTATTTTTCCCAATGTCAGTTTAGAATCAGAAAATTAGAGGGTAATGGATGAAGGTTGGAGACGAGCACCACTGCAATAGCAAGAAATGACGATTAAAGGCAAAATAGAAGACATGAAAAATGAAGAAGTAAAAAATACAAACACTTGAAAACTGCCTGGATAAATCACATGAAATGCAAAGTGAGGCCCTGGTGATGGGTTGGAAGGAGACAAAGAACATAGCTCAGTGCTCTCTAAGAAATCAGTAGGTGGCTGTGGTGGGTTGAGCAGTGAAAGAGAGCCTAGCAAAGAGCTTGGAACGGGATGAACCAGGACAGAGAGGCAGAAGAAATTCTTAAGAAGGTCTAACATCCGATTCTGATTGATACGCTTTCTGTAATGTTAAGCTCCTCTGTGGACTCAGGCCTTCGGTAAAGTCTAATACATACACTAGAGCCTGTGTGATTACATTTTAAGCCGATGACTTGGAGAACATTCAAGGGAGGCTAAACCCAATGAGATCAAGAATTCAGTGGAAGCAGAAGGTTGGCACCAAGAGTGGGTGAACATGAGAATTTGCAGACTCTGTAATTTCACAGAAATCTTAGTTAGGGCATTCGTTTTGCACAGAACGTGGGATACGTGGCTTAAGTTAATTTTCCAGAGATCTGAAAGGACAAGGAGATCTTGGCTCCATCTGACTTGTCCTCCTTGGTCTTTATTAGATTAGTTTTGACTGTGGGCATCTGTGCTGGTGAGTGGAAGTACAGTGAGGGATAGGGAGAGTATATAAGATTAGGAGAAGTAATCATAGGCCACATTCTGTAAGATCTTGTCCATGACAAAGGGTATGAGATTTGCTTTTTCCCTAAGTACAAGGGGAAGGTATTGGAGACTTTCTGGCAGAGGAGAGACCCTACTTGTGCTATGTTTTAAGAGGATCACGCAGGCTGCCTTGTGGAGGTGTTCAGGAGTGGAATCAGGAAGACTGGTTAGGAGGCTATTATAGTCAATCAGTTGAGAGAAGGTGGGGAACTTGGAGTAAGGTGCTGGCAGAGAAGGTGGTCTGATTCAGGGTATATTTTGGATTTGGACTCAGTAGGATCCACTGATGGACTAGAAATTGTAATAAAGAGAAAGAGAGATGATGCCTAGATTTTTGACTTTAGCAAGTGGGTGGAGAGAGGCTGCATTTGCTATGAATGGAAAACCAGGAGAAGAGGGGGCTTTGTTTAAAAAAATGTGTTTTATTCATGGTAAGAGGACAGGCTACTTTTCCAATCTGGTGTATCTGCGGGGAGGAAGGTGATCTCCGCGTCTTACTCTTCTGCCATCTTCCCAGCCCCCGCCCCCTACTTTTCCAATCTGGATGTGAGCTAAGGACTTGGGAATAGAGTGGAGACCAAAAGAACAATAAAAGAATGTATTAGAGAGACCTCCTCAAAAGAAAGAATGGAAGAGACTAGAGGGTGAGTAATGTGAGGGAGGGCCATGCAGGGAAGGGAAGGGAGTCACACTCAGCTATTCACAGTTACTGCGTAGGCCAAACTCTTTTGCCTGAAGAAGGATCTGGGCTTAGAGAGGTTAAAGGATTTGTCTAAGGCCGGCTAGTCAGGGCAGACTTGACATTGGAACACACGTGTCCTGACCCCTTCTGTTAGGCAGCGGGAGTTGATAGCTACTGAAGACCCACAGGTGTTGGTGTTGAGCGCTGGGCTTCACAGGCTTTTCTAATTCAATACCTGTTAACAACCCTAGGCCCCGAGAGTGCGATCATCTATCTCACTTTTTAGATAAGGAAATTGAGTCGTAGAGAGATAGGTAACTTGTTCCTTGTGCAAACACATGCAATAAGTGAAATTTCTAGATGAAGAGTCAAATAATTTCAGACCTTAGAGATGTCCAGCTTCCTCATTATAGATCAGGAATCCAGTCCCCGGAGAGGTAAAGTAACTTGCTTATGATTCCTCAACAGTAGAGCTAGGATTTGAACCTAGGTGTCATGACTCTCTGCTCAGTATTTAAAATCACTGGATTTCTAAATAGAATTTTTCCAGATATTTGTTTAAAGGGTCATGTTGGAGAGAATTGAACATATTATTAAAGCCAATATAGATTGCATTTCCTAATTTCCCTAAGTTTACTGTATTTTATAACATCATAGGAGGAGACTTTAATAATTTTTATAATATCAGAGTGCTTACTACCTAATAACCCGGTCCTAGTCTATGCGTTGAAAAATTGATTTTGTGATGATTCTTTCCTGTGTCTAATCAGGTCAATAAATTAAACTTATAGGTCTGTTATTCTAGGTCATTCTTTTTCCCCTACAAAGAGCTTTAGCCATTGCCCCTTTCCATATATTACTCTGAAGCTTTCGTTCGCCTATTCAGAATCTAACATCTGAAGCTCTTTGCTGCACACCAATGACCTCCCTTCCACAACCCCGCTCGCTATGATTGCCTTTATTGTTTCCAAAGACAATGCACTGTGATAACTATTTCCTTTTAGATGCTGCTTCTGATCTCTGATTGACAAAATGCGATATTTGAGAGTTCCAGAATATCCTGATCAGATTCCTGATCCTGGGCCACATTTGCAGTTTGGAGAACTATATTAACTATGCCAGAAAAGCGCATTCTTCCAACAATTTCCAAATTTACTCCAGAGTTATCTAGGATAAAAATAAAGTTTCCAGACCATGCACATCCAAGATGAAACATTATTATTTAGAACATGTGTTTGGTTCTTTAAAAGAAATAAATTGGGGGTGATTTGAGTACAAATCCTGCTACCGTGGTTTCCTATTTAAACTAAGCACATTAGCTTCCCTTTTCAAACATACCACTCAATTTCAGTCCTGCTCCGATCATAAAAAATGGGGAAAAGAAGTATCTACCTTTTAAAATACGTGCCAATCACACACTTGGCACCTTGACATGCTGTTTCCAAATACTGTTACTTCACCTTTGAGCTGTTATCAGCACCAGTGATTAATTAATGGATTATTTACTAAAGTTAGTTTCCTTTCTTCTCTCCTGCAAAAGATGCAAGAGACAAGTGAAGAAAAGCCAGACATGTGTATTCCATTTGAAAACCATGATTAAAAAGTTTAAAATTTCAAACCAACGGAAGAAACTGTTTTATTTTAACACTCTGGAAGGTTTCAGTGAACTCCATTATTTTCACTCACTATTTGCTTGAATAATTTAGGCAAGAAAGCTAAATTATACATAAAGTGTACAGTTAGAAGAAAAAGTTCATGCACAGCCCTAGGCTATAGCCTCCCCTAATGATGTCTGAAGTCAGTGAAAAGAACTCGTTAGACTGAGAGTAATTTCTCAGGGTTTAATTTTTTTTTCTTAAAGCAATAATGTTCCTATAAAAACCTGACAAATAATACACTAAAAGAAAAGCCACAAAAGAGAGTTTCCAGTTAAGTCCTTAGCCCCTGTATATTTTCATTTAATTTCATGTAAAAGTTGGCTTTCCACACACCACAATAGATGATCATTGGCAGCCTTGAGTGATTTGATCCAACAAAGAAAATACATGTCTTGATTCAACAGAGTTGCTATTTGGCCTCATCAGAATTCTGAAGTTACAGAGTTAAAAGGAGATGCTTCAGGCTGAGAGACAAACTTGAAACCTTCTGTAGAAAGGGGATCGGCACCCACTCAGTGTACCATCATTTGAGCAAGCAGTTGTCACTTGCTAGGGTATTGTACTTGAGGAGCAATCTGTATCATTAAACATTTACAGATTCACTAAAATGTTCACATCCCCTTTAAGTGTAACAAAGAGAATCCGACGGCTGTAAGACGACAGGAATATCAAAATGATACTGTAGTCACCTTTGATTCCTGAGCTGCCTTTGTTTCTTTTCTTAAAGTTACACAATTGTAGAATTTGAAGAATCCAGTTCAGTCCCTTCATTTTACAGATGAAGAACCTGAGACCCAGAGAGGGGAAGTGATGAGCTCAAGGCTATGCAGCTAAGGCATTTGTTCATTCATTCCCCAATGTTTATACACTTGGAGAGAGAGAAAGGAATTCCAAACAGAGAGACCAGCCATATGTAAAGGTAAAAAGGTGGGAACCAGCATGATTCCTTGGGGGAAAAAGAGGTGCCAATTATTGTCTGGGCATCTCTTCCCCCACCCCTACTTCTAAGAAAATTTGCACCCTGGCCATAAGCTGGCAGGGAAGGGCACAGAGAGTCTGGGGTCAGATTGCCTGAGACTGACGCTGACTGTGCCTTGTAATAGCTGTAAGACTGTAGGCAGTTCACTTACCTGTCTCTGATTTATTTTCACCAACAGTAAAATGATGATGGAAACAATAGAACCTACTTCTTAGGGTTGTTTTGAATGGATAGTAATGCATATAAAGGGTTTATAGACAATGTCTAGCAGTAAGAGTTCTATAAATATTAGTTATTCTCATTAACATATTAATAGAACATAAATTCTTCCACATGTATGTTGTCTCCAGGTCATAGCTGACCAGAAAAGGGGTGGTGGGCAGTTGACCCAGGTGGAGCATCTGTGAAGCAGCCAATGTCCTATTACTTGTGTGACCTGCTTTTGAAGAGATAAACTGGACTATTAAGGAATTATGAAATGGGCAACCAAAGATCCAGGCTAGTTAACCAAAAGGCTGAGAAAAAGATGATTGAGAAGACTAAGGGCCAGGGCAGGAGTTATGGTCCCAAGTGAAAACTGCAGTTACAAAGTTTTGAGGAAGCCAGTTGGTTGGAGAGGAGGATGGGGCCTGTGCACACACTTGTGCACACTGTTCCCCACCCCCCCACCCCAAACCTCAGTTCCTAAAAACTTTATATGTCTAGTCCAATTCCATGGGTAAGCAATGCTCACAAGACCCTCATTTCTTAGAGGTAAGTGGAATGAGTCTCAGGTCCTTCCAATTAGAAGAAACTACCAAATACTTACAGACAGTTCTTCAAGGAAGACGCCCAATACTGGGATATAGACAGAGGCCAATTGTGAAAAGCTGGGTGTGCCAAAGTGAGTTTAAACTATCTCTTGAAAGCCACTAGAAGTTACTGAAGGATTGAAATGGGTGTCATGTATGCTCAAATTTGTCATCAGCTCTGTAAGATCATGCATGCAACAGTGCAGAAGGTAAATTTGAAGGACGAAAAGAGATTAGAGAGGGGAAGCTAGTTAAAAGGCTTTGGGTAGGGCTTCCCTGGTGGCGCAGTGGTTGGGAGTCCGCCTGCCGATGCTGGGGACACGGGTTCGTGCCCCGGTCCGGGAAGATCCCACATGCCGCAGAGCGGCTGGGCCCGTGAGCCATGGCCGCTGAGCCTGCGCGTCCGGAGCCTGTGCTCCACAACGGGAGAGGCCACAGCAGTGAGAGGCCCGCATACCGACAAAAAAAAAAAAAAAAAAAAAAAAATGCTTTGGGTATAATCTAGGTTAGAAGTGGTCAGGAGCTGAACTAAGGGAGTAGCGGTAGAAATGGAAAGAAAATACAGATAAGGACGATATAAAGAGCCTGATGACCTACTGTGGGGCACAGAGAAGCTCTCAGAGTTGAGGAAAAATTTCTGACTTGAGCGTTTGGATGGATAAACTCGGAAACATAGTTTGGGGCATAGAAATCGAGAGAGACGCCTTTGCACATGCCGATTTTGAGGCCTCTATGGGAAATCCAAGTGAAGACGTTTCATTGCATTTGGATAGGTGGTTATGGAGCTCAGCAAAGAATCTGGGATGATAGATTTAGGAGTCCACAGGATAATAATGATAGTTGTAACTAGTGGTCTGGCTATGTCTTTCAAGGTAAGTTTAGATCATGAGAAGAGATGTATAGTCTGGGGAACACCCATATGTAAGACGTGAGTGAGCAGAGGGGCCTGTGCAAGGGTCCAAGGGAGGATAGATGGAGAGATGGAAGAAACCCAGGATGAAGTGGGAGAGGGAGGCTTAGGAACCAAGACGGGAGGACATTTCAAGGTGAAGAAAGTGATCAGCAATGTCAAGTGCAGACAAAGTTTCTTGGGAGCTAAGGGCACAAAATGATCCATTGAACGTAGCAGCGTGGGAGGTTTTCTGAGACCAAAGCTAAAGGAGTGAGAGGAAAATAAAGATGACAATGGATTGAGGGATGAAGTGGGGGGAAAACTAAAGGAGGAAAGCAAGTATACTCCAGCTGTAAAAGAAAGAAAGGTGAAAAGGATTAAATAAGGATTATTTGTTTGTTTAGTACAGAATAGACTTGACGTGTTGCTGAACTGAGTCAGAAAGGAGAAGTTAGTGATAGAGGAAAAAAGAGGTCTGACAGAGCAAGGTTCCTCCTGAGGAGGTAGGAGACTGCAAGATCAAGGTGGATGGATTAGCCTTGGATAGGATGAGGGACGATGCTTCCATGGAAACAGGAGGGAAAGAGGAAAAGATGGAGGCCAGTAAATTTAAGTTTGTATGTGTTGATTCAGCAAGTTAAAGGAGCTTCGTGTTTGAGACAGTTATTTTTCTTAGGAAAGTAAGAAGCAAGAACATTTGCTGAGAACAAGAGGAAAAACTATGATGCAAGGAGTTTGAAGAGAAAAGGGAATGTTAGAACAAACCACCGCAAGGACCAGGAGAAGGGCCGAAGAGGAACTTATAGAACAGTAGAGCCATTTAAGAGCCCAGCTGAGTCTGAAGACCATTGGTGTATGAGACATCAGTCCATGTGGTGATTTGATTTCTGCAACAGTAGTCCACACCCCAGAGGTAGGAGGAGGTGCAGGATAGGTTTGACGGCAAAGCAAGAAGACAAGGAAATCCAGAGTGATGCTAAAGGAAAGGTGGGCTAATTTAGGCTTCCAAAGGACAGAAATGACTCAGGAGGGAGGGGTCAGCTTGGGAGGAAAGAGACAGAGGTTTGAATTGGAAGCTCTGGGTGGTCAAAAGTGGGGAATCATGAGATGAGTGGTGGCACACAGGACAGGAGTTTGTTATCAGTGTGAAATCTTCAGCGTTGAAGATCTCAGAAATGTCAGTTAATCGTTGCCCAAACCAAGACCAAAGGCAGGTCCCCTAATTTAGTCACAGATTTTCTTTTCCTGGAATGCCTCTGGCTTCTCTGAAAAGTCCTAGAGCCATAATGAGAAGGCCAAACTTGTTATAGCCTGGCAAGAACTTTGCCAGGGTAATTTACCTTTGCCAAGGTAATTTATCCTCTTTTGTCACTAGAGTTCCAACTGAGGCTGGGAAAGATTGAGCATGTTTAATCACAGTGTTCTTTGGAGTCCGTTGCAAGGCATTAATAACTTGCTGTGATATTAGCAGCTTTACATCTTACACTGGCATCCTTTTGTCACATTAGTGTAATATTGCCATCATGTAGCTTAGTATTAACGCGACACAAAGTAAAATTACATGTGCACTTTTCATATTGTTGTGTTGAAATCCAGTACGTATGTGACACTAATACTATTCAAATTCCATAAAATATACAGTTCCGAATACAAAGACACTTTAATGTTATGTTAGAATAAGAATGCAGATCATTACACTTTCAGAACCGTGCAGTGGAGGAAGAACTAAAGGGCTTAACGTTTGTGAGCTCAGGGGAGAACAATCCAGGGATGGTTCCCACTCAGGACAACCCCACCCTTGCCTTCCTTGGCAGTCGGGGCAGTGTTCATTGCCCACTTGCATTAGAACAAGAGCCGGAAAACTTTTTTTTTAAGGCGTCAGCAACTAAATATTTTTAGTTTCATGGACTATATATATGGTGGCAACTACCATGGTTCACCCTGGTGGTGCAAAAGCAACCCTGGGCAATATGTAAATGAATAAGTGTGGCTGTGTTTTGATAAACTTTTATTTATAGACACTGAAATGTGAATTTCATATACTTTTCACATGTCATGAAATAGTATTCTACTTTTGATTTTCTTTTCAGCTGTTTCAAAATGCAAAAACCACTCTTAGCTTGGGGGCCATACAAACACAGGTGGAGGACCAGATGTGGCCCTCGGGCCATAGTTAGCTGACCCCTGTGTTAAAAGACGATGAATCCAGGGTTCCCTGGTAAGCATGCTCGGAGCCAAGCTCTCTTGCAGAGCTTATATAGGTGAGCACGAACATTCTCATCCTGGCCTTGAAGGGGGGAAGACACGTTGTTTTCTTTCCATGTTTTCTATTTCCTCTCTTCTCACCCCAGAGAGCTGGTGCTGCCTGTCACAGTAGCATGTCCTCTGAATGCCTGGCCAGAGCACTGAAGGAGGTGTGCCACGACCTTGTTTGTCAAAAATGAAAGGATCTAATTCTTCAGTTTAGACCAAGCCTTCGGATGCCCTACCCTTTCTATTTTTTTTAAAAAAATTAATTATTTATTTATTTTTGGCTGCGTTGGGTCTTTGTTCCTGTGCACGGGGTTTCTCTAGTTGCCGCGAGTGGGGGCTACTCTTCATTGCGGTGCACGGGCTTCTCACTGCGGTGGCTTCTCACTGCGGTGGCTTCTCTTTGTTGCGGAGCATGGGCTCTAGGCATGTGGTCTTCAGTAGTTGTGGCTCGCAGGCTCTAGAACGCAGGCTCAGTAGTTGTGGCGCACAGGCTTAGTTGCTCCGCAGCATGTGGGATCTTCCCGGACCAGGGCTTGAACCTGTGTCCCCTGTATTGGCAGGCGGATTCTAAACCACTGTGCCACCAGGGAAGTCCCTCCCTTTCTATTTAGTAGTAAAATATTTCCCAAGCAGAAGACCAAAATTATGCTAGTAAATGCATTACATTGTTTTCGAGCTTTTATGTATATATATATACATATTCATACACATATATACATATGGATGTATATATACTTTTAGAATTTTTATTCACTTTTAGTTAGATGTCATGTCAGGTAGCAGGCTTCAAGTCAAATCTGAGACCCTTTGAACCCATTTTGAAGTAACATTGTAAAACTTACCTATGATCTATGGGAGAACTAAACTACTTCCCTCACCTTCGTGTTCTTTGATTTAGATCCAAGAGAGTAAGACAGAGATAATCCTAATAGATTGTTGAATAACCAAAAGGACCTAAGAAAGGCTCAGTCACACTTCCAAAGGAAACCTGGACTTAGACTATCTGGAGCATTTCATCAATGGAGGAAAAAAGAAAACTACGGTCCATGGATACTGAAGGGTGAGGGACCATGTAGTGGAGATGAGGGGATGACGGAGGGAGGAAAAAGTCATGTGGTTCGCCTTATCCCTCTGCAGCTCTTTTTCTTATTTTTTCTTTCTCTTTCTCTAGTCCAGCCATCACAGACCTGGCCCTGTGCTCTTCTCGTGCTGAGGCTGAGGAAGCAGAGGAGGTACAAGGAGTGCCATGGTGGCACAGGGGCTAAGCAACTGGGGAAGCCAATCATAGGAGCAACGTGATTACAGACTGATGCTCTACCTCTAGAGATGGACATTTTTTCGCTTAGGCCTCAACCCACAGACAAGGATTTATTACCATCTCACATCCCCTGGACATACAGTAGGGAAAAAGACTAAGATCCCTATTCAAAGAAGGGAGTTAAGCTTTGGTTTCTGATTGTTTCAGAAGAGGGTGGATGGAATGCTACTACCATCCTGTAGGTCCGCGGGACCCTGAATACTTCTTGTCCAATCTAAGGGAAGAACATATTTCGGTAGTGGGTTTCAGGAGGTGTGAAGTAGACTTGGCACCATACCTTGTTGCCCCAAGCTTTCCTGGAGAGATGGCCATTGGGGCCATTCTCTCTGGAACCAGTTGAGTGTGGTCCTGATTCTTGTTGAAGGTGGCCAAGCTTAAGAGGGGAGGTTCCCCAGTTACAAAGAATCCACTCATCCTTTGAAAACATACATCTAACAGAGTAGGCTGAGTATAGGATCCTGTTTACCTGGGACAATCCCAGGCATTTATATTCTGACTAGTTATTAATGGTGCCCCTTCCTTTTAACTATGGCATTGGGTAGTAAATTATATGGTCACTCTAACTGAAGTTATTCTATTACAAGTCCAGCTTCCTGTGTCATAATCAAATCACAATCGCCAGCTTATAAATGACTCACTCTATATTGAACGCTTATGATCTTCAGCTACTTTCAGGGATAGTCTACTCAAAAGTGACATTTTGGGGGGCAGCAACCAATGTGAGGAGAGCCAGAGTATCTGAGGAACAAAGTTGAGTGGACCATAGGGAAAGGTATGTTCAACTCTGCTGGGGTCAGGGGACAGAAAAGACTTTACAAAGAAAACATTTTGAGGAAAGGGGGAAAGGTGTTGCAGGCAGAGGGGACAGCGGAGCAAAGGCTCAGAAGTGAGGAACAGCATTGAAACCACTGAGGAATTGAAAGATGATGAGAGTGGCCGAAGTGCAAGGAGCAAGCTGGGTGGATAAGCCATGAGGAAAGAGACTGGAGGGAGAGGTGTGTTCGGGACCACACAGGGCCCTTGGTACCTCGTTGGGGGACTTCAACTGAATCTTGTAGTCACTGGAACTTACATCTGGCTCGTCTTCTGAAAACCTGGAAAACATTTTAAATGAAGATTTATTCCAAGCCAAACACACACAACATTTATTTTATAAAATCAAGGAAATGTAAATATGAACTGAGTATTGATTATGTTAAGGAACGATCATTACATTTGCCATTTTGCAAAAAAATGAAACGCTTTTAATTTTTCCTTTGTGAGGTGTATTACTAAGTATAAGGGATCAAATGATGTAATGTCTGGGATTTGTCTTGAAATACTCCCGCAGAAAAAAAGGGGAGACTGGGGGTCTTGAAAAAAATAGGATTGGGTATAGGGAAAGAGTGTTGGTTGAAGTTGGGGGACAAGGCTAGGCATAAAGGAATAGATTTCTTGTATTGTCCACTTTTGAGTGTGTTTATATATTTTCATAACAAGAAGTTGAAAAAATAAAATGCATATTTCCTGGGTCTCAGCCCAGATCTACTGAATTAGGATCTTTGGGTAAGAGGATCAGATGCAGATGTTGGATTAAGGGGGGAGTGGGGGATGGGCAGGAGGCAGGGGCCCCATCTGGAAAGCCAAAGTAATGGAGGGTTGAATCTCAGCTGTGGAGCTGGGGAGAGGAAGATGGGTATGAGATGTCTGTTGTAGTTTGCTAGACAGGACCTAGTTTCTGATTAGAGGGAGAAGGTGAAGTTGAAGGTGACTCTTGAGAGACTGAATGAATGGTGCCATTACTGAGATGGGCAGTAGGGAAGAAGCAGATATGAACAATGAAACCTAGAGCAGTCACAGTTTCGAGTATTCCAAGTATTAAAAACATTTGAGTCTCTTCGGTTAACACCATTTCAATATTCTTGCCATATTTCTTATTCCTTAAAATCACTTAAAGACTTGAATTATATGCAGATAACAGTTTCTCTGCTCCATCTTCCAGGAATATGTCTTTAATCGGGGTTTCCAGCAGGTCTGCCTTTGAATTAATGTGACCTGATTCACTATTTTCAAAGGCGCATACCCTCCACCTTCCAGTGTCCACAAGCTTTTTTTTGTTTTTCCTCTCTGCTTTTGTCCACTGTCCTACCGGTCTTGTCCTTAGAAAATAGGAAGCAGCTCAGGGATTTGTGGTACACAAAGTACAGTGTCCTCTCTTCCCTTTAACCCTCCAGAAACTATGGAGATATGTGTAAACACACCCAGAAGCTCTGAGACCCCAAGGTCAGCTGCATCAGTGTTCTTGGAATTTTTGTCTTTTTCCCAGTCACTTCCTATTTTCAGTTTTAAGAACCTAAGCCTGAAATGTGACATCTTTTAGGAAATCCAGTTAAACCCCACACTTTCAAATAACTAGCTTTCGATTTGCCCAAGGGACATGCGGAAGTGGCCTGCAAGCTACTTCTCTGGAGACTTGGTCTTTCCTGTAATCTCCACGGGCTCTTTGCAGAAAGCCATATTTCTTCCAAGTCCTTCTTTTCATCCCTGTCTGAACCTGCCTTCGTCCTCCTAATGGCTAATTAAAAAATTACAACCAAGAGCATTAAATAGTAAACCTCTTCCGTGCTATTCTCTGTTTAATTTCTGAGGCCCCAAGCAAAATGCCTTGAACAGAATTCAAAAGAGCCACCTTTCTGCTTGCAAACTGCATGATAAACAGCATTCTAGTGGGGAGGGGCCTTTATTCTAATGGGTAACCCTTCTATGCAGGGTCTGCTTGGCCATTATTCACACCTTATTCCAGAAAGACAAAGTTTAGGGGGTTACATTCTCTCCAATATTGTGACTTTTCACTTGAGCTGTGTGTGTGTGTGTGTGTGTGTGTGTGTGTGTTTCCTCTTCCCTTGGTGCCTGATGTTTCCATTATACCTTGAAGCAACTAGGAGTTTTAAAACTCACAATTATTTTTTTCATTGAAGTTAGAAGTCTGAGCTTGATGAAAATTCATCCCAGTTCATGATGTGCCTCTCACTGCTGTGGCCTCTCCTGTTGTGGAGCACAGGCTCCAGATGCGCAGGCTCAGTGGCCATGGCTCACGGGGCCCAGCTGCTCCACGGCGTGCGGGTTCTTCCCGGACCGGGGCACGAACCCGTGTCCCCTGCATCGGCAAGTGGACTCTCAACCACTGCGCCACCAGGGAAGCCCCATGATGTGCACTCTTAAGTTGTTGCTTGATTCCATTTGCAAAGAGAGCTCTTGGGAGGCAGTGTCTAAATAATAATCAACATAGTGCTCTATTTGCCTTCATTTATACATTATCTCAACACTTCATTATGGATTTTAATAGGACCAGAATTTAAAAGCTAAAAGCAGACATAGCAGACTCGGTCTACTTTAGACTGTTCTTCACCAATTGTTTCTTCTTGTGATTATACAATTTTACTTTATCATCCCTTTGATAACAATTTCTGCATGAAAATTGACTTTATATTTCATTTTTCCCGTCTGTTATCTTCGCGGCATCCATACGCAAACACCCTTTGTGCTGCACTGGTAATATAACTGATCGGGTGAAGCTGTGCCACAAGAAATCAAAACCATAATAATCTCTTTGGATTTTGCATTTTAAATATTGCATTCATTGTTGCACTGAGGTTTCTGATCCCTTTCCAGACATTACGGAGATTACCTTTGGTAATGCCTATTTCATTGTACTTTGATATAAAATAATGTGTGTCATAAATCATCTGAGTGACTGTCGTTAAACAGAAAATCACCTACTTAGGATATGTAACAATTTGCTTTTCTAATTTGAAGAAGATTGAGGCATTTTAATTATAGAAGGTCTCTGTAAGAGACTGGAATTCAATATAAAATTGTATTCCTTATGGAATTGTAGATTAGAAATAATAAAATCTTTATTCATTAATTTTACATTCTTTTTTGCAAGTGCTAAATCAAAACATTCTTGGGAGGGTTTCCTAAATAAAACCCTACACTTTGGTCACCATTACTCTGAGAAAAAGTTGTGTTCACTTATTCAAGAAAAAGGCACAAGAGAATCAGCTGTTATTGCAGGTTAATTTGCACTTGTAAATTTAAGAAATTGTAACATTGAAAGCTGGGAACGGCATTGTCTAAAAAATTGAGAAAAGACAAAGAGAAGGCATAAAGCCACAAGGGATCGGGGAGGGGCTGTTTAAAATTATTGGTGTGCTTCAGAATTTCAAGACTGCTTCCATTTGGAAGAGGATGGAGGTGTGGTGCCTTCTCAGGGAAGAACAATTTAAAATTATTGGAGCCCTCCTCTTTAAAGGTCATCAGGGTTCTGCACACGGACAACGTAGAGTGATTTAAAATTATGAGAGCACTTCACATTGTTTAAAACATTGGTTTTTTATAAAATGTATTTCCACGTTTTATTTCTTCAGTGACTAGGTAATTACAGCAGCCTAGAAACTGAGGTACCTCATCCTGAAACTAGTATTTTCTCTTTGGATTCTTCCCTTTTCTTTCCTTCTGCCTTTTTTTTTTTTTTTTTTTTTTGCCCCCTTAATAAGTTTTCTAGTTTCCCTTGCTGCCGGGATAGACACATCATTCTTTGTTCTTGCCCATAAATCACCCTGTGACTGAGGAACCAGGAAGTTATTAGGGGTGAGGGGAAGGTCAGGTTGAAAATTCAGATTGATCTAACCTATTCTCGCAAAATAGCACTTGGCCTACCTCAAATCCAAAGCGAAGCCCCAAAGCCAGGCTGCCCCGAGATGACTTTTAGTCCTGCTTCGTGAGGGAAGAGGCTTCTGCAGCTTTGATAGTGAATGTTACAGAGAGTCACAGAAACGGCCAGTTTGTCCTCAGTAAGTATTTAGTTATAACTACATTGACCTAGACGTATCAGACACTTTTTTCCTTCTTCTCTCCTGTTTGTCCTCTCTCTCTTCCCCTCTTCCTTTGTCTCTCAATATGGCCAGCTAGGAAGGACATTCTAAAGATTCAGTGTGGAGGCTGATCAAATTGTTGAGGAGGGGGCCTTTTATTTGGGAATTCCAGATGTTTCTCTTCTCGTGTCAGAAATCCGTCTTGTGTACACACAACACACACACACACACATCAGGGGATGTGATGAGGAAATTAATTCAAGGACCCTAGCTGGGATAACAAATATGTTTCTTCCAGTCTTTCTCTCCATTTCCGAAAGAAAATCCCTTCCCTCGCCAGGTCATCTTCCCTGTTGGTTACGTTACTTGGTAAAAGGTGGAAGCAGTGTTCCACGTGCTTTGTAAAAAGCTGTATCAAAGTGAATTGGGGCTTCCCTGGTGGCGCAGTGGTTGACAGTCCGCCTGCCGATGCAGGGGACACGGGTTCGTGCCACGGTCCGGGAAGATCCCACATGCCGTGGAGCGGCTGGGCCTGCGCATCCGGAGCCTGTGCTCCGCAACGGGAGAGGCCACGGTAGTGAGAGGCCTGCATACCGCAAAAAAAAAAAAAAAAAAAGGACAGAGGGGGGCTTCCCTCAGGCCACAATGGTAGAGCACTTGATATATGTTATGGTTGGAAGAGGTAAAAAATGATCCTCCCTTTTTGCTCCTGCTTCACTTTAGCACCGTTGAAAGAGAGGTACAGAAGCCAGACAGATGGAAATTAACGTATCAGCTTTGAGAACGAGGCTTAGGTCCTCAGGCAACTGGGCTGGCTGACATTTTACCTCTGTTAGCATCATACTCACTGGGTCATGGCCAAGGGAGCCTAGGCTGTGGTTGTCTTCTGGACCAGGCACACTTGGCAAGGAGAAAACTCCTCAAGAGAGACCCAGCAGGTGCCGGCCATCCTGCTTAGTTCCTTCTCTCCAACTTAATATGAGAAAAGGATAGAGAGAAACCAGGAAAGCAACTCTACCTGTGGAAATGCCTTCCTATGAAGACATGGGGAGTAAGGAATAAGTGTTCCCCAATTAAATATGAAAAAACAATTATTCCTATTGAGCTTAAGGTATGATGATACCAAAAAAGTACAATGTAACAAATTCACATGCTAATAATTCAGAAAAATTTTTAAATGTTAAAAATTAAATTCCTTAAAGAACATTGACTAGCTCAAAAAATTCTTCAGTCGTTTAAGGAAGGACAAAGATTAACTTTTAAACTTACTTTAGTAACATGTAAAACAATGACTATGTCAATAACATTATTATTTCTTATTTATGAAAAGTTCCTTTAGAACATCTACATGATTATTACCACAGTAGACTTGTTCAAGGTTCTGTACAATTCTTGGAAGTAGAAGCAGACATTTTCTTTTAAAAAGTCTTTAATTCATGATTATGACAGCAATGAATTCAACAAGGTCCCTAGGCCTCCCCATTTGCCTGAATCAGCGATGCTTTATCACATTAGCTATTCCGGGCTGGTGATACAAGGAGAGAAATGTGGCCACCCAAGGACCTTTTATGATTTTTGTCGCTGGACTGCTTGTCACCCAGAGAGGTCTGTTTCCACTCCAACTGCTCCTTCATGAAACTATTCATGTGGCTGAGGCGCATAAGAGGCAGGTGGGCTTTTCAGGGCCAGTCTGAGCTGCTGGCCTTTTATGACTGGCTTGCATGGGAGCCCATTCAGGCTAACCTGAAACCCAGCAATGCTAGGAGTAGATTCAGTTCTGCTTTGAGTTAAGCTGGGTCTGAGAGATTCCCTTCCTTTACACAGAACATTTGCAAACATTAAAGAGTGAATTGGGCTTCTTATTTCAGGGGTAAAGCTTTATGGTGTTATGGGACAAAGAGGAAGGTAATTCAGTTAGGGAGTGACACAATCACCTTTGATAAATTGCATTTTTAGGTCATCTAGGATGCAAAAAGGATAATGGATGGGGGCGGGGTCGTCTCCTTGACTAATTTATTCCCGAAGTGTGCCAGTGCTGACAAGGGAAGGGTACCCGGCTCTCTGGCTGTTAGGTTCTCTCTGTTGGAACACACCCCGTTGGAGGGGAATGTTTTGCCCATTTGGATAGGGCAGCAGCCTCTCTTTCGGGTGATTTGTCGTAATGATGATGATTGTTGTTGGATTACTATAGTCGCCCACTGGCAGGATGATAGTTAAAAATTTGGCAGTGTTTGCATTATAAATGACTATTTTTACAGCTCAGCTATAAAAGTTTACTTAGGTCTGAAATTTGATATACAAGCTCTCCATCCAGGAGTGCTTTCCTTTCAAATGAAGTCTTAAAAAATGGTTAATAAAATTGGTCTGTCTAATTTTCCTGACTTATATGAGTATTTTAGAAAAACAGAAAGGTATCATTTGCAAAGGCTTTCTAACACTTTTTCTGAGTTAGCCTTGAGTTTAAACAAGATGCTATAAAATTTAAGTGATTCAAACTGATCTTGGATGGATTGAGGAAAAAATGATATTATGCACAGGGCTAGACTGGAGAAAAGGAAGTAAGCAGATAGTCTTTATACTTAACCTTAAAAACTCTACCTCTGGCCCAGAAATGGAAGCTCTTTTGGAACAATTATCACTGTGCATTTTCATTATGCATTTTATACCTCTGAGTACATAATCACCTGCTCATGTCTATCTGATAAATAATGAGGTTTTTATTTCACATTTGCATTGTTAATTACAGTATATTACAGAAGTAGGATACCAGGCATCTGTTATTAATAGAATGTAATTAAAAAAAAATAACCAGGGCACTTTAAATACACAAAAAGAAAGCACCCCTTATTAGAGGCCACCCAGATCTGTTGATAGCTTTTTATTTGGACTTTAGGGTAGTCGTGGCAGTAATGAAGGAAAAATACCACATGCACTGAAGCTATCAAGATAAAATATAATGTGCCTTACAGCCTGGCAAGAGTTTATGTCCTTACCCTTGAGGAAGGAATCACAGTTTTGTAAATGCAAAAGCAATAAGAATATATTTAATGTTGAGAAGATGAAAACTCCAACCCATGAGTTTCCTCTAAGTGTCTGACAACCGCTGGTGATGACATGAGGGTCCGGTTGGAAAAGTGAATTCTAGGGTCTCAGGATAACTCTCTTCACTACTGAAAGATGGTTCTTCTGAGTGGGGCTCACTTTCTTCCCTGACTTCCGTGACTGGGGTCTTGTTGAGAAGAGGTGTGGTGAGAAAAGCAATAGACTAAAAATCTAGGAGCCTGGGAATTCTCCATCTGCCTATTTCAATAACCACCCAATGGTTATTGGTCACTTCTGCGTAAATGAGGAGTACTGACATTGCCCTTCCAACCCCAGAGGGCTGTACTAGGCATCCAAGTGCAGTGAATACACTGTGAGAAGCAGATGCATGATAAATAAAATGCAAGTGATCAAGTAATGACTGCCCTTCGGGAGAGACTCTGCACAGGCCAGTGTTGGAATGTCTTATCTTTTGGGCAATAGATTTTATAGCCTTATCAGTCACCACAATCGGGATATAGAACTCTTCTAGCACCATAAAGAAACTCCCTCAAGTTATTCCCTAATATCATATCCTCCATCCAACTCCAACCTGATTCTTGTCCATTATTATAATTTGGTCATTTTGAGAATGTTATATAAATGCAATCATACAGTATGTAACCATTTGAGATTGGTTTTCCACTCGGCATAAAGTCCTTGATATTCATCAAGTTTTTGCACGTATCAGTAGTTTATTCCTTTATATTGCTGAGTAGCTTTCTATTGTCCTTATGTATTGTTGTCTATCTGTTCACTCATCAAAAGACCATTGGGTTGTTTTTAGTTTGGGGCTATTATAAATAAAATTGCTGTGAACATTTATCTACAGGTTTTTATATAAATACAAGTTTTCATTTCCTGAAGAGAAATATGCAGAAGTATGATTGCTGGGTTATATGATAACCCTGTTTAACTGCGTAAGAAACTGTTTTCCAGAATAACTTTGCCATCTTACGTTCCTGCCAGCAATGTATGAAAGATCCAGTTATCCTGCATCCGTACCAGCATTTGGTGTTATCAGTATTTTTACTCTAGCCATTTTAATAGGTAGGTAGTGGTATATGTCCTTGTAGCTTTAACCTGCATTTCTCTATTGGTTAATGACACTGGACAACTCTCCATGTATTATTTGCTGTCCATATATTGTCTTTGGTGAAGTGTCTGTTCAAGTCATTTGCTCATTTTCTAGTAGGGAATGGGGTTTTGAAGAAGTTTTGCTCTTTGTCATGAGCAAACATAACCTATGGTACCTACACAAGAGGCTGTAGTAATAAATTAAATTTCTTTCCAACTATTGTGAATGCTGGCCATGCTGTGATGGGTCAAGCATGAAAAAAAACAGCCTGTCATTTTCTTCTAATATATCTTTCCTTTGTTCCATATTACAGTCTATATGCTTGGAATGTTTCTTTTTGGTTTTTCACCAGGGACAGGAAAACCTCACTAATTCAGAATGATGAAGGGAAGAGGGAGAGTAGAGCCGGGATGCCTCAAGGAAAATTACAGGCGAAAGATGTTTTTAAAGAAATGCCGCGAGATTAGAAGTCTGCCGCGACTAGAAAGAAATCAAGAAAGTCTGATGAATAAATACTAAGCTTAAATTAAATAGTCAGTTTACGACAGATGAATGGATAAAGAAGATGTGGCACATATATACAATGGAATATTACTCAGCCATAAAAAGAAATGAAACTGAGTTATTTGTAGCGAGGTGGATGGACCTAAAGACTGTCATACAGAGTGAAGTAAGTCAGAAAGAGAAAAACAAATACTGTATGCTAACACATATATATGGAATCTAGAAAAAAAAAAAAAAGGTTCTGAAGAACCGAGGGGCAGGACAGGAATAAAGACGCAGACATAGAGAATAGACTTGAGGACACGGGGAGGGGGAAGGATAAGCTGGGACGAAGTGAGAGAGTGGCGTGGACATATATACACTACCAAATATTAAATAGATAGCTAGTGGGAAGCAGCCGCATAGCACAGGGAGATCAGCTCGGTGCTTTGTGACCACCTAGAGGGGTGGGATAGGGAGGGTGGGAGGGAGACGCAAGAGGGAGGAGATACGGGGATGTATGTATATGTATAGCTGATTCACTTCGTCATACAGCAGAAACTAACACACCATTGTAAAGCAATTATACTCCAATAAAGATGTTAAATAAATAAATAGTCGATTTAGGGTGGGACTAATGCCATTAAAAAATAGATTGAGGGCTTCCCTGGTGGCGCAGTGGTTGAGAGTCCACCCGCCGATGCAGGGGACACGGGTGCGTGCCCCAGTCCGGGAAGATCCCACATGCCGCGGAGCGGCTGGGCCCGTGAGCCATGGCCGCTGAGCCTGCACGTCCGGAGCCTGTGCTCCGCCATGGGAAAGGCCACAACAGTGAGAGGCCCGCGTACCGCAAAAAAACAAAACAAAAAAGATTGAGAATTGACCTTATAAAAAGAATCTTGCATTCAACTTTTCTGTGCGTTCAAAATATTAGTTGACTTAATATTTTACTTTTCCAGGTCTGCATCGTTTTCTTAAATTAAGATATTTCTGAAAATTCCTAGGAAGGTGCATTTAAAAATTTTTTACTGAATCAATACTAAAAAGTAAAGTAATCTAAGTAAAATGAAATTTATGATAGTCTTACTCTGAAAAGCTAATCAAAGCACAGAGTTCTTTTATTTATGTATTTAAAAAATTTCCTTCTTATTTATTTATTTATTTAGGCTGCGTCGGGTCTTAGTTGTGGCATGCAGGATCTTTTGTTGTGGCAGGTGGGCTCTTCGTTGTGATCTGCGGGCTTCTCTAGCTTTGGCGCACTGGTTTAGTTGCCCCGCAGCATATGGGATCTTAGTTCTTCCCCGACCAGGGATCGAACCCGAGTCCTCTGCATTGGAAGGCGGATTCTTAAGCACTGGAGCACCAGGGAAGTCCCCAGAGTTCTTTTAAAGAAGAAGAAATTGTGTGACTGAAGAAGTTGAAGGAATATTGAAAGACTCTTAATATGAGGAATATTTATTTTTGAGAGACTTTTATTTTGGAATTCTTCTACTTTAAAGCCGTCTCCTTCGACATGAGCATCCTGCCTTGTGTCCTACATGTTGGAGATCGTGCTTTGGCCCAGTCCATGTGCTTCCCTCCTTCAAGGAGAGGATTCTGAGCAGTCAGTGGAATGCCCACCTGCAGCTTGCCAGGGGTCACTGCATTGCAAGTGTAGCTGTGGACTTAGTTTGTGTCACATGCTGGTGTTTCCCATTCCTGCATGTGAAGCTCTCCCTGTCCAGGATGGAGCCAGAGGTGGGAAGAGATGGGGTCAGGCATCAGGCAGGGGTGGGGGGTAGGAGATGAGAAGCATTTGTACTCTAGCCTCAGGCCCCCAAACACAGGGCTGGGCCTGCTTATATGAGTGACCCTGCAAGCTTTCAGAAGAAATACATTTCAAGCTCCAACTGAAAATTCACCTTAACACCACTGAAATACTCCATTTTTAAAAAATTTGTGGGGTGTGTTTCACATCCTAACAGAGAGACTCTTTCTGACAACTCCTATAATACTTAGTCTGTACCGTGGAGTTTAGAACCTAATTCTATTCTGTCATTCACAGTGAGCGGTTGTTTCACCTGAGTTCTATTTTATTTTGTCTCCAACTAGACTGTAAGTCCCTAGAGATAGAAAATAAGACTTATGCCTCCGTGGTAGTTACCTACTATGTCTAGTAGAATTGTGAAGATAAAGTAGATAATAAGTACTTGTTGCTTGATGGATAAACCTATAATGCCTGATAAATATGTTAAACGAGACTTAGGCTAACAGTTTTAAAACCTGAGATGGCTGGGGCAAAAGGCAGTTTCTCAGGTATGAAAGAAAACAATATAAAATTAGTGAAGGGAGAATAAAGAAAAAGAAGTCATTTGAGCATCTGCCTTTGCTTGGGGATTGAACCCGCAAAAGGGGCCCGTGCAGACTGGCTCCCTTCCCCAAGCCCCACCGTCACCTCAGGGTCTTTAAAATTGATAGCCAGACCTAGGGAGGACCTAGTAGACAGGGCTGATTTCAACTGTAAAAACAGAGGTAACAAGGGATTTGAAGAGCTCTGTTGTTTCACAGCAAACAACTTATTTGTGCCCAGATCAACAGTAAATAAACAGAATGGTTTTGTGTGTGATTAAGAGGATTACATGTTAGAGAATCTGCTTTTGCTATTAAGGCACAATCCACAGTAACTCCCTCTGTCTTTCTGCTCTGAAACTACCATGATTTCCCATAAAAATATCAACAAAAGTCAGTTCATTCTTCTCAAAATCGGTTTCTCCTATTTTTCTAATGTCGAGAGCACGGACTTTTCAACAGTTAAAGGCTTTAATTTGCCTTCTAATGTAGCACAGTTTGATTTGGCTGTCTTCAGACTAGACTCGACTCCTTGCCAACTGCCTATACATCCAGGTCTACTCTGAGAATAGGGCCATGCTTCCCATAATGCAGAGGATCTCAGAGTGTGGTCCAGGGACCATGGGGAGCCTGAAGATTCTCAGGAGGCCTGCAGAGACTATACTATTTCTATAATTATACGAGTATGTTACTTGCTTTCTCATCTCATTCTCTCAGGAGCATACAGTGGAGTTTTCCAGAGACCACATGATGACATCATCACTCTGATGGATAATGGGCTGTATACTTGTATATTCTGGGGTCTTAAAGATTTTTCAGTCTTAATTTCTAGTAAAGCAAATACCTATAGATAGAACCTACATAAACAAAAGCTCTTTGGGGTCCTTAATTTTTAAGAGAGTAAAAAGGGTCCTGAGAGTATAAGTTTGAGAAGCACTGCCTTGAAGACAAAAATAACTACCTATATTTCCAGTTAATTCTTGAGTGGAAAGGAACCAAAATTTAGTGGAAAGTCACAGAGATGATTAAACATTAGAAAGTTGGATTTACAAGAAGAGGTGGAAGGAACTGGGATTTATCAGCTCAGCTCAGAGAAGCTGGAGAGATGCCACAATAATGATCTTCAGGTATGTGAAGGGTTGATGTACATACAGAACAAGAAGAAATTGGCTTCAACTGCGGTGTGTGAGATTTAAACTAGAGATAAAGAGGGGTTCCCTGACAGGCGCTGTTAAACAGCAGAGTGGGTGACTGACGGGCTTGTGGAATCTCCTGCACTGGAGGTCTTTAAAAACCGGATAGATTTCCATCTGTCTGGGATGATTTAAATGTGGGCTTGCCAGAAAGCCGAGGGGATGGAACAGATGATGTCTTAGGCTCCCCTTCCAGCCCCTCGGTTCTATAATTAACTTGATGAAAGGAGCCGTGGTGATTTGCAGTGAAGGGTTTAGACAGGAATGTGCTTGCTGATCTCGGGATAGGTCATGGGTAGGAAAGCCAGAGGTTTGCTTCATGGCTGGTGGCGATCCCATATCATCCTGTAAAATGACTGACGCCCGGAAAAGTCCATTTCAGGTCAGATTTAGGATTGGGCCCTAGGTCCCTGTGGAACCCTTGTCTAGGAACAGTGGGAAAAGGAACTTGGTAGGTTGATTGCAGTCAACTCAGGTGGGACCTGGAAAATTTCAAATATTAGATGTAGGTATTTGGGCATGGAATGATGCCCGTGATTCTAAAGGAAAAAAGAATGCAATCCTAAATTTTATAGAAGGATGGCATCAGAAAATCTGAATGCCAAGTGTAATGCTCTTCACAGGCACACTCTTTCAATTTTACTGCGTGTGGGCGCTCTATTTCTTTCAGAATTGGTGGAATTTCATTGCTTCCAGTTTTCAAAGATTTTGCATTTTAGAGATTAGAGTTTGAAGTTTCCCTGTACTGGGTCAGAGATCCAGAGAATCAACGAGATTCCAAGGTAGTTTGTTTCTTTTGCTTATCACTTGAATTTCCATGAACAAGAGGAAGGAAAGAATGCAAATTTGCTGTGGTTATTGTTGGATCCTGACATTAGGGACAACACAGTAGAAATCAGTAGAACCATCTGCGATAATGAGCTGGATTAGAGAATATAAATGAGATTTTATCTAAAGGTAGACCCAATCACCATGGTCTGCGTTGACACTTAAAAAATATTTGGATCATGCATTATCTTGGCTTGGGTTGACTGACAGAAAGCAGAGAAAGAAGACAGAGCTGGGAAGACTCCCTTGGGTACTTTTAGCGACTGCAGTGTAGTTTGATCAGATATCTTTCAGGAAAACAACCCTGGCAGATAGCAGATAACCCCACTGTGGGCAATGATTACCAGGCTCTATCTATCTCCAAAAGATTCTAAGAGGCTACTGACCTCTCCTTTGACAAAGCCTTCTAGTGTTGAATGAGGTGGGAAGACCAAGCCTGTGGCAACATGGTAAACATGCATTCTGTCCAGAGAAAAGTGGGAGAATATTATAGAAGCTGTAAGACAATAAGCCTCTTTGATTGTTAAGACCCTATCATGCAAATACTCAATTAAAAGAAGGTATCTTCCAACCTTCTTTTGTGTCTCACCTTCATGTCCCTTGATGTTGAAAGGTGGGAAAGGGAAGGAGGAAAAGAATTCCTGTTTTTAGAGAGCATAGAATAAACCTAGGAAAAGTATTATTCCAAAAGATATTTATTAATAGTAAAATACCACAGATGGGATTTTTAAATGAGCTTGATAATGTCCTCATTTCTTCTAACCACCTTTGCAGCTAAGTTAGCTAAAATAAAGAAGGTAAGGACCACTGGATAAAAGTGTATCACCTTTGTGGAGTGAGAAAGAAAACTTTTCAAACCCAGAAAACCTGTGACCATGAAGGTCTGAATTAAGGTTTTGTGGCTAGAAAAGGGAAACATCACTGCTTTGCTTTTTTTTTTTTTTTAGAGCCCCATTCTAAGGCAGTCAAAGACAGCCTCGCTAAAGGCTGTGAGTGTGCCTTTGGGGCATCACAGTTCGGTGCTTTGACCTTCCCTTCATTTATCCAAATTGTTCTTCAAGCAGTTACTTCTGCCTGCTGTGCTCTTCACTCTGCTTCCCCCAGTCGTCTTCCAGCCAAAGTTATACTCATTTTCCTAGACTCAGTTCTCAATCTACCGTGGCCTCCATACATTCCTAGAGCCCCAGAGTGCCCCCCCACTCTGGCATAACCCTATCCTAAGACTTACTACTATTCACTGTGCACTAGAGTTATTCGTGTGTGTGTCCATGTTTGTCACTGAAGTGTGTGCTCCCACAAGCGGGAGCCAAGTTATTTTTTTCATATCTGAGTCTTACACCTAGTAGTTGCTCAATTAATGTTTACTACTGAGTCAAATTTGACTGAACACATCTTTTCCAGAAAAAAAAAAAAAAACCAAGATCCAGATGCTACCAATAATGCAGTTCACTTCTGGAAGTATATTTATTAGACCTTTCAGCAAAACAACATAACTTATATATGCAAAAACAGAAGTAATGGGAAAACCTATTTCTACATGCATATTTATTCAGTGTATTGAATTCAATATGATAGTGACTGAAAGAGTGCGTGTACATGTACGCACGCGTATGTATGTATATTTATATATGAAAGCAAATAATTTATTTCTACATCTTAGTTTTTCAGCCATAAACCACATAAAATCGAGAAGGACTAGAATTGAATAAAACATTTAAAATGTCAGATTAAAATCCTTGGTGAATAATATTCTGATTTTCTTATGGAAAACAAGATAAGAGCAGAAAAACAAGTAAAATTATCACTCTGTATCTTCCTAACAGAACTTTCTTATTTTTATAAAAATTTTGTGCTTTGAAAGGCTGATATATTTTCTAAAAGTTTATACTAATAGTCACCTACTGAAAAAATATGTAAAGGTGACATCTGAAAAGTAATATAGTCACTGTTTTTATTTTTCTTCTGTCCTTTACGTAGGGAAGGTTACAAATTATTTTCAAGGGAAGAGCATGACATTTCTACATATGCTAACTTTCTAGCACAAAGGCAAACTACAGAGCAAATAATTTTTTTCCCCATTGAAAATGGTCTCTGTAGTTGTACAAAGCATACTTTGAAATGATAAGAAACATAAAAGATGTGAATAATTATTGTTGGAAGAGATATAATTGTGTTTAAGTTTCTGCATTACTCGTGTATTTATTCTCTCCCTTTGTTTCCTCCACCAAATTCCCTTTTCAAATCAGGTTTCAAACTTGAATTAATTTCTGCTTGGTGTGAATTTAGATGTGCGAGAGGGTGTGCACGTGTATTTTACACCACATTTTTTCAAGCTTCCTTTGAGATATTTGTTTTTGTTAAGTTCACTATACTTGAGTGCACAGATTTTTTTTTTTCTTGTTAGAGGCAGAAATCAGCCATTCCAAATGCTGTGCTTTAATATATGGAGCCAGAAACCCAAATTGGGTCCTACAGCCTGGCTGTGACAGAACTTGGACCGAATCTTGGGGTTATTTCCTACATTCCACTTTAAAAAATTGACACTGATTTGCTTATTTTTCAGCAAAATCATGTCCCTTGTAGAAATCATATTGATCACAATATTAGTGAAAAGTGCAGAATCTGTGATCTAAAGAACATAGGCTCTAGAAAGATTGGCTTAAAAGGATTTCGGTTTGATCTTTCAGTTCTCCAGAAGGTCTTGGGGCGAAGCACTTTCAACCTTGATATGAGCAGGATTCTCAATGTAGAATGGACTCCAAGTTTGGTTAGACCACAAAGAAGTGTGTTGAAAGCCATTAGCAATTAAGGGCATGGCTCTGTTGATTTGCTTTATGGTATATTTCATGATGCTCATGCACAGTAGGTAATACACATGGATTCAGCATAAATTTAGTTTTGCACATTAAGTAAAGTGCAATAGATAAATTATGCCTGAAGAAGAGCCACCAGCTGCTATAGCCACTTCAACTAATGTACCCCAGAGGTGCACGAACACGTCAGTTGTGTCGAACCACTGATGCATCCTGGATATCTGCATGGATACATTTGCTGTGTGGAGCCAGGAGTAGCCTCCTGTCTCTCAGGGAGAGGCCATACCTGGCCTCATTCAAGGGCTCGGTGGAAGGGTCTGAGACAGGATTTTCCCATGACCTGGGGAAGTGAGAAGGGGCAGGAAGGACCCCAAGCATCCCTCCCTTGGCTTAGCTGAAGGATCTAGAGTCATATGAAATGGGCATTCCACTGAGGATTCAGAAATCAGAAAGGACGCATTACCGCAAAGATGGCTGAATTAGAGCTGCTGGGGGAACACTTACTTTTGAATTTCTTGGCATCCTTGGACCTCATTTCTCAACCTTAATGCTCACTTTATGGTTATTATTATTATTTTTTGTATTTAATATATCTACATCCCATAGAGGGAATTGAAGCAGAACACTCTGAGGGCTTTAAGGAAGAAAACAGATCTCCAGTCTGTGGCAGGATTCATTCCTGTGGCCGCGAGTGGCGATGACATGTTTTAAGTTATTTGAGATGAGTAAGCAGTTACAAGTTCCACTGGAAATGTGGCTCTGATGGTTTTCAGCCAAACCCTGATAATGGAAGTTTCATCCTCTTGGCCATCCCCTCCTGGGGCCCCCGTGACTGCACCTGTTCCAGGCTTTTGCTCTTTCCCACAAGGTGGGGAGGAATGCCTCACAGGCACCTGTCATCGTGCCCTTTTGCCCATTGAAAGCACTCTGCTAGGACCGGCTTTCTCTTAAAAAGTCTTTTTACTGTACCCCTTTCTGGGGTGAATGGACTCTATCGGCTGCTGCTGCATCTTAGAAAAGGAAACCCAAACACACGGAGCCCCGTGACAAGGGCAGACCAGACCATCAAAGAGAAGTGACACGGGCAGCTTACCCCAAGTCCGACCCCAGACTAAGCCCTTTACCTGCATCACCTGAGTTCTCACGGAAACCCTCTTATCGTTTTCATTTTGCAGAGGAACAACCACCTGAGGTTTTGAAACTTAAGTTACTTGCCCAAGGGCAGATACTACGGGTAAAAAGCAGAGCCAGCGTTGAACCCAGAACGCTGGATTTGGGAGCTGTGTACTTTAAGCACTTCAGGCACTTTGGTACACCGCCTTTGAGCAGTGATTTTTTTTTTTTTTTTTCCTGCAAAGTAGCATAGATTTTCTTCAACTTGTTTTTTACAGACAAAGTAGGTCACTCTGCCTTTAAATGGAAACTTTCTCTTGAAAAGAAACTCAAGATGTTCTTCATATAGGATGTCTATTCATGATGAATGGTTTCATGTTCCAGAGGAAGAGTCTGACACAGGTGGACAGAGAGACTCTTATTACCCATGAGTTAGTCGACTGATTCGCAGAGATCAACCTCACTTTGGGGGTTTCCACGGCTCCTTCTAGTAGAAGAATGTAAGTCACAAGAGTAATGGATCGCTGGACCTTCTCTGAGGTCCCTCCTTGGGCCCAGCTGGAGGAGAGGGACCCAGGAGGGACCCTTCTGTTTCCCACTAGGGTCCTTGGACTCTTTAATCAATAGAAATTCATGACGCCAGATAAGGAATTCAAGCAAGGCTTTAATGGGACTCGTACTATAGCACGAGGGAGTGAAAACAAGAAACAGGTTCCCTTGCTCACTCGCTGAGGTGGGGCGACCTGGTTCCTTAAATGGGGTGGGTCGGTGGGAGCCGGAGGCGTGGCTTAGGTGGCCTGGCCACCCCCGTGGTGGTGCTGTGTGCAGGGATCATGCGTGGCACCCTGCTTTTGCTCCTGGCACCTCAGAAGAGGCAGTTGGTTTCTGGCTCTTTTGTATCTTATTGTTCATAATTGCCCCCACTGTGCATGTGTACAGTTATTTCTAGTCCTTTATAGCTTCTTTTTATTCTGTTGTGTGAGCAGACATTTGTCTCGGAGCAAGTCCAAGCACTCCGGTAGAGGGTCCCGAGTTCCAGCCCATCTCACTTCTAGTGGTGCACTGGAGCCTGTTTGCACCGGCTTCCAGAACCCTGTGTGCATTCTCTTCCCAATTCCACGGGCAGTGACATTCCATTGGTAGCTTGAAATTGCTCATGGTAGGAGCCTCAATACACAGAAATTTGTAAGCACTACAAATCAGGGCTTTTTCTTTTTTAGAGAGTGAGTTGTGACACATTTACCAGGACACCACTGGGCACATCCCCATGGCCTCGGGGGACTTTGGGACTGTTCTGGATACCTGGTAGTTCTTGTTCTACTAGCTCTTCAGTCCAGAACTCTTAAGGGGAGAAACAATTTTCAGCAGCAGCACAAAACTCTTTATAACATATAAAGCATGATTCATGTGTTGGGTTTTAGCAATGTTGAATTCGGGCATTATTTACTAGGACAAACAGAAGGTGTTATAATATTAAGAACAATGTTACATCTAACACTGAAAGTGGGTATATGGTAGTAGAGTGCTCCAAAAGTTTGCCTAAATACACCCATGTCCTACACAGGGAAGAGAAGATACTAAGAGCTTTAATGAAGAAAGAGGATCTATATTCTTTGGTAGAGATTATTGCTGTGGACAGAGATGCTCTTCACCAGTGACTATTTCTACTTTGGATCCAGTTTGCACCGAGTAGGATCACAATGGCTGTAAACTTGGTATTAGATTCTCAGTGTTCCACTTAACTTTACCCAAAATTACCTCATGAGGCCCAGACACATTATTCAGTCCATCTGCATTTGAGTTGCCTGTCCTACCTGTACTTCATTTAGTGTTCTGTAGTTGTAGGCAACAGTTGCTAATTTAAGCAGGGAAGAAATTTACTGGAGGATCTTTATTTTATTTTTATAAATTTATTTATTTATTTAGGCTGCATTGTGTCTTCACTGCTGCGCGCCGGCTCTCATTGCGGCAAGCGGGGGCTACTCTTCGTTGTGGTGCGCGGGCTTCTCATTGCAGTGGCTTCTCTTGTTGCGGAGCACAGGCTCTAGACGCGTGGGCTTCCGTAGTTGTGGCTCACAGGCTCAGTAGTTGTGGCTCGTGGGCTCTAGAGTGCAGCCTCAGTAGTTGTGGCGCATGGGCTTAGTTGCTCCGCGGCATGTGGGATCTTCCTCGACCAGGGCTCGAACCTGTATCCCCTGCATTGGCAGGCGGATTCTTAACCATTGTGCCACCCGGGAAGCCCCACTGGAGGATCTTTAAATGGCTCAAAGAACTGATGGGGAAGTGGGAGAACCAGGCTATGAGAAGAATTGGAACAAGGCATTACTATGAACCAGTCACTTCCTTGGTAGCACACTCCCACTGGGAAGGAATCAGCCACAGCCATTTCCCTCTTCTATTATTGCCAATCTGCATAAGAGCCAATGTTGCTGGCAACTAGGAGGGCCAGGGACAGAGCACCTTCACACAAATAGGGGATAGGCAATTCCCCAGAAAACAACCAGGATGTGTTAGCAAAGCACTGAGTAACAGATGCAGTGTGGTCAACTTTTGCCTCCCTAGTGATTGCACAGCAGTCAGTGGAGGAGACTAGAAACCATTGTCTACTTCACAAACGAATCATTTATAAAATGTTTTAAACTTCCATGATAAAGTTCTGAGAACCTCCTTTTCATGAGTCATTTAATCTTGAGCAGGTTTTTGTTTTTACCTTGAAACTTAAGAGTGTAAGAGTCAAATCTGTGCTTCATTTGTAGAAGTTCACTAGCTTATATTCGTTCCATTCCTGGCTCCATTTATGTCTTTATCCTGTGTTTTCTCTTTTGCTTTATGCTTACTTCTAATTTATGCTCTGTAGCTATTTTTTATATATGCTCCTAAGCTGCTGAGACGACTTTTTGCAACAAGGTAGTGTATAAATAAGTAGACACATGCAGTCATCTCCTAGGATTCTTTTCTAATTTTAATACCCTACTGTTTTCATTCAGAAAATTGGATATTCAAGTGAACAGAATATGTTCACTGAAATTCAAGTATATCAGAGTCACCTTGTCTTGACTGATACTTACTCAAAACACAGAGTTGCTTTTTAAATCTCTTAAATTCACATGCAGAGGAAAGCGATACCATCGGAGTAAGACGAATGGTAATTATTTCCCTGGAGAACAATAATTTTACAATAAATTTCAAAAACAGCACGATTTAGCAAATTAAGCTTAGAGCCAAGGATATTAAATAGAGTTAACTTTGTAGAAATAAATTCTGATACCACAGGCTTCAAACATTACTTTAAATCTGTTCATTTTGAAAACAGTTAGTGAAGGGGCCCTTAAGGTTTTGGTTTGGGATGTTGGATTTTGGTTTTAAAGGCTGAAGGAGTGAACCTTTCTCATGCCAGGCAGGATATAATGAATATATGTCTATATGTGCACTGTATTTTGATACTGCTAGACTGCTGAGTAAGCAATATTGATAGCAACATCCCCTTCAAAGGAAACTTGTACTTTGCAGCCATGCTTCTGTGCTTTGGCAACTCCACACGGAAACAGTATTTCTTTGATCCTATATTTAGTGCTGATATTGTTTATGTTTAAATGTTAAAAATAACTCTTTAAAGCCACATGCCCTACAGTTAATAATAAAAGCACATTATCACCTTTTAGAAGAGTTTACGAGAAATCTTGGGCCACCTTCTGTAGCCCTATACTAAGCTACAACGTCTGCGAAGGCTTGAATTGAGTGATAATTTGTTATGAAAACCTCCCCTTTTAACTCTCTCCTCAATATATGTTCCCTAGCCCACTGAACTGCTACTTGGACTTTCTTTTTTTCTTGGACCAGTCTTTGCTGAAGAGAATCAAAGCATCCATCTTTACAAAAAAAAAGAAAAAAAAAGAAAAATAAGAAAAAATACATACAACAGACAACACATACATACCCTATCTATCTATCTATCTATCTATCTATCTATCTATCTATCTATCTATCAGATACTGTCTTTCTCTCTGCTTTCATCTGAAGGAACAGTTCATAAATGGAAAGACAGAAGTTCAGCCTATCTTGCTCGAGTTAGAAGCATTCCTCCCAAACTGCTGATGCTGATCTATTGTCAGACTACACTGCACTCTCTCATTAATTTTAACCCTTTCCTCTGAAGGGTCTTACTCTTTGAGTCACTCTGTTTTAGGGAGCCATTGTTTTTATGTGGTTGCTAAGTCACCATCAAAGAATTCTAAGATCTGTGAAGCACGAACGTACAGGAAATCGACCTTATCAGTTCCTTGGTCTTGGCAGGTCGTGTGAAGTAATTTTTGAAAGATGTGGAGAAACTGTGGTTGGGTACTTCTAAGTTGAAATACATTCTACCCTAGAAATTAAATGCACTTTGCTGAAGGATTAACCACACTGTTATCAATGTTGCTCTGCTACAGTACACACAGGTCATTACCACCGAAGCCTATCTAAATGACTCAGTGTATCTGTGTGCATGTGCGTGCGCGTGTGCATGGGTGGATAAAAATAACACGTTCTAGTTATAGCTAAGATATTTTTGTAGAAGGAAACAGACTATACGTGGCCACCTCTAATCAATTTGAGTATTAAGTTTCTTCTCAATCTATTTACTCATTGATAGGCTAGTTGGCTGCAGGTGGGGAAGGAAAAGTCTCTCACTGTTTAGTTTTTGTTTTGTTTTGTTCTTCAGTGAAGTCGAAAAGGTGACTGTGTAGCTTAGTAATCGGAGATGAAATATGCATGACAGTGTCTGGTCGAATGCTTTCTTTGATTGCTACTGATGAATCATATCTCTTTAGTCTAACCTTGGCTTCCAAACCCCAAATCACTCCAAACTTGCTTCTACAATGCCACATGGGGCAAATCTGTGATCTTGCCAAACCACCTGAAAAGAATTATTTTCCTTGCACACACCAAAAATAATCATCAGTTCTTTAAAGTTCAGATTGTAGAGGTTTTGAGTAATTAAAACCTTTTCTATACCTCGGTAGCGCTCCCAAAGGTTAAATACGTTTCTGTTCTTGCATCTACAGAATAATTGTGGGAAAGCAAATGAGTTTCTTCTCTGAAAAGACATGGAAACCAAGTAGTTATTTGTGCCTGCAAATCCTTTTGGGTAAAGAACCAGCGAGATAATAAATTGTTTTGCTAAAAACAGGAAGTTTGGCAAAGATGCAAAAGTACAGCTAAACTTTGGCCAGGCAACCCAAAACATTGTGTTCTTCTTTGAAAGTATTTCCAGCAAGAAAAAAAAAGTGCAGTGCCTTGAATACATAGTTTAAGAAACAGTGAAGGCATCTGGCAACATGAACTTCTTGCCAAGCTTGTGGTTGTGCTGTGCTTGCTAATGGGAAGATGTGCCAGTTTTCAATGACTTATGTCATGCACAGCTGGAAACCCACGCATAAATAAGACCTCGAATGCTGTGAAGTCCAAAAACATTCAAGAAAATATCCCCTCTTTTCACTCCCTTCATCCAAACTGTAGAAAATATTAAATAGAAAGGGAATTACTTGGAGTTTTGATAGGAAAAAGACAACTTCAGATTTCTTGAGGAAACCTGTTTCAAGGCAGGAGCATTCAATCAGTCGAGACATTCTGGAAGTTGTTAGTTTTTTTTTTCTCTCCCCCTCCCCTTCCTCAGATTCTTCATACCCACGCTTGCCAGCTTTATTAATATGATTGTGATTATGTGGCATCTGTTTTGGACAGACCCGATAGGACTGTAATTTCCACTTCAGTCCATCAGGCTGGAAAGACTTCAAAATGTGGGCCAGAAAAAATAAAGAAATTAACCCAAGACGTCTGGAAAGAAGCGCATTGTGCTTCTGTCAGTTCAAGCTGCAGGGAACCCTGGGACATCTTGATTGGAGGAGAATGTGCTGCAGAAACGGTGCTCCCCGGGCTGGTGGGGCCCCTTCCAGCTGGCAACAGCAATGGGACTCTTTTTGTTCTCCTTCTACACTGAGCGATTTGGCTTGCAGTTTTGATTTTAGGATTCAAAGAGAGGAACTCCCAATTTTAGTTCTTACCACTTATTTGGGACTGGAGGCAATGGTCCATCTCCCTGAGTTTCTTATTTGGGCAGAAGAAGCAGGAGGCAGAGGGTCCCATAAAGTTCAGCAAAGAGAGTCAGCAGCTCTGGCTCCCACTCTGGGGACATCTGTGCTGGGGAGACGGGAGCAAGCACTGAGAAAAATAGCTCCTTCCTTTTCTCTTGCGAGATGGGCTTTCTCTGGTCGCTGTTTTCTCTCCGCCTACCCTGTGAGTGTTGGTTTTTACCTCTGAGGCACCTCGATTTTAATTGCAAACAGTTTTCTCTTGGGGGAAACACTGAGGTGGCCAGCAGCCTAGTGTAGCCCATGGAACAGGGATATGAGCCTCTGGCCCTGGCTCTGCAGCTGGTGACCAAGACGATCCTGTCTCTCTAAACAGTGGTTTCTTCATCTGTGGATGAGTCATTATAATGGTAACTGCCTCAAAGACATGTGGAGACGAGGGAATAGGTGAATGTAAGCAATGCATGGACTGCTATCCTGGGTTGCACTGATCTATACGTGATCAACAAATGTCGGCTGCTTTGGGGATGGACAGAGCCCACCATGTGACCCCTCCACCGAGGAGCCAGGTGGAAATGCTTTTGGCTTTCCCAGCATGACTTTCAGCTCTTAGACTATTATATTAAAAAAGACATAAATATACAGACTTTGTTGATTGGATGTTTATTTTAGATTTTGTAGAGAGGCAAAGAAACAAATCAAAATACCCTTTAATTGACCACTTAGAAATAACCATTATTTGAATGTTGACGTAATTCCTTTCAGTCTTTTTTCTACGGTTTTGTTTGGAATTATTAAATTGGGACACTATTATACAAGCATTTTACCATATATTATTTTTAAACATTTTCCCACTTCTTTAAGTATAATTTTTTTAATGCCTTAAAATGTTATTTTAAAGGGCTTCACAACATTCCACTATATGGTTATTCTTATCGGAGTTAGGGTTTTTGCTTTTGTTTTTTTTAACATCATGATGACTATCTTTGCATTTGTATTTCCTTAGGATAGAATTATTGGATTAAGAAGAGTCTTTTCAAGGACTCTTAATAAGTGTTGGTTATTCTTTGAAATTATGAGGGGCAAGGGTGGAGGGAGAGATCTTTACCCCGCATGAAGCAGGGAATCCTGGCCAATCAGACTGGGAGTTGAAGTGGCTTCTTGCAGAACCGGTGAGCCAGAGCCTCTGCTTTCCCTCTAAACAAACAAACAAATAACTAAACACACACACACTATACATACACTATCTATATATACTATATAGACATATATGTATATAGCGTGTGTATGTTTATGTACACATGTTATTGAACAGGGAGAGAGAGGCAGAAAACTCTGCTTCTCGCCACCCTACTCACCTCGGATTGCTTTTGAGCTCCAGAGGGGAGGGAGTGCGGCTGGAAGATGGAAGAACTGGCTTTAGGGCAGACCTAGTGATCATGGGCATTAGGAACACTGCCTGGGAGAGCGGGGCAGCAGGGCGGAGGAGACAGCCTTTCTCCACACTTCTGCACGGAACCTGGCTCCACGCTGGTCCCTTGAGGACTGACGGCTTAGGCAGCTACAGCAGGCAGCACCCTGCCTAGACCTGACTTTTTTAGGTTAGCGCTGGCAACAGTGAAAACTGTGAAGCTTCCTCCAGAGGCTTTGCCAGTGGAGTTCCCAAAAAGAAGGGCGCCTGAGCCGTGGGAAGCATGCAGAGCAGATGCCCGCAGTGATGCTCCTGGCAGACACGTTTGCGAATGCTTGCGAGATGCCTCTTGGGGAAGAGAGGGTCCCAGAAACAAAATCTGTCAGGGTGGCTGCGGGGACTGGACTTCCTGTTTGAGCATCAGAAGCTTCTTTTTTTTTTGGCCAGTTGGAGCTGGGTTTCACTGCTCCCGTGGCTTTATTTCTGCCCACAGCCTGGCCAAGCCCAGGGTTGCTGGCTTTCATACGTGGAGTGCTTCACTCAATGAGATGAAAAAAAAAAACAGAGCAGAAACTGATAAAAGAGAGGAAATTGTGATAAAGGGTAAAAATGAAGCCGTGCAAATCTCAAGTTTTAAGAAACTGGAGCCTGGAGCTGAGAAAGGTACTCAGAGTTGCTGAGCATGTGGGCAGGAAGGAACAGAGGAGGTCCTCTCCCATTTCAATGTCCTCATTCTGCACAGGAGGCGCTGTGGCCCCTGGGGAGTTGTCGCTTCTTCCCGGTCACTTGGTGAGTCCTCTGAGCCAAAGCAGAGGTCTGCAGGCGCTTCACTCAGAGCCTCTCCCGTGACCTCCCACTGCCTCTCTGGTCAGGACCTTGAAGCATGGGGGTGCTATTGATGAGGTCGCTGGTGCTCACCAGTTGTTCCCTGTCATGGTCCATTTGGGCTCCTATAACAGGGCACCATAGACCAGGTAGCTTCAGCAACAGAAGTTTATTTCTCACAGTTCTGGAGGATGGAAGTCCGAGATTAAGTGCCAGCATGGTCTGGTTCTGGTGAGAGCACCCTTCTGGGTTGCTGACTGTCCACTTCTCATTGTGTCCCCCTAGGGCAGAATGAGAGAGAGAAGAAGCAAGCTCTCTCTCCAGTCTTCTTGTAAGGGCACTAATTCCATTCATGGGGGTTCATCCTCATGACCTTATTTAATTCTAATCACCTCCCAAAGGTCCCACCTCCAAATACCATCACTTTGGGGGATAGGGTTTCAACATCTGAATTCACGGGGTGCACAGTCATTCAGTACATAGCATTCCCCCTAGGAAGCACACAGGAACAGGCTCCAGCATTAGGTCAGTGTTCTCCTGGCTGGTTTCAGAATCCCCTGGGAGCTTCCACAGTCCTGATGCCCAGGCTGCACCTCAGACTGTTGAGATCGGCATCTCTGAGCGTGAGACCCTGGTATCAGTATCGGGTACAGCTTCCCTGGGGATGGCAGCATCCGGGCCCCTGTGCGAGAGGAGTGGCATGTCACTGTGTCACCACAGGTCCTGGATCCTGCTGTTCACCTGGCATCAGGGGCTATGTCACTTGCCCCACTGGCCTGTTTGTTGCACTGTGATCACAGGATGCAAAGTCAGGGGCTGGACTGGCTGATTTCTGAAGTCCCTCTCAGTTTGAGAATCCGAGAGTCCAAGTAAAAAGAAATAGACATTGTGTTAGAATAGCCATAATTAAGCACACCTTTCCATATCTTGTGGTACTTCTTTGTTCTCTGCTTCCTACCACAAAGATTCCCATGAGCTCTTCATCATTTCGGAAAGAAAAAGAAATGGTAACGCATTGGGTTGGTCTTGGAGCAGTTACAGCCGAAAGAACACAGCCCGTGCAATCAGAAGTAATTTGGAAGTAAATCAAGTCCTCTACTTGCACTTCTCAGATGCCCTGTGTGGGCGGGAAGAGGGCCCCCAACGCAGCCCCGCTCTCCCTTCTTCCCTGCATGCTGCCCGCCCCCGACCCCAGCCCCAGGCTGCAAGGCTTTCCAAACACTCTCCCAAGGCCCTCCAGCCTCTGCTTCACCCACTTCTTCTTCTTCTTCACCCATTTTGACCCAAATCTCTATCCGGAAGCCCAAGAGTGTCCTCCCAGAAGGCAGGCTGACCTCAGAGGGCAGAAGGAGGCAAACAGTAAAGCTCAGAGTCATCCTGAGCAGCACAAAGGCAGGGAACACTCAGGTGCTGATGCTTGTTACCCACTGTTCGCACAGAAGTAGTGGGCGAGGCTGTCAGAGCTGGAACGGGTCTGGCTGGGGGTCAGGGGCACCTGCTGCTCAGGGAGTCGAGGATGGAGCGAGGGAGCGCGGGCCTTGGCTGCCTGGAAGCAGAGAGCTGGCTTGGGTGAACTCTTGAGTATCTTCCCTACTGGGAAGTCTTCATCCTCTTGCTTTTCACACACAGAAAGGCTATTTGGCAGCCGCTCGCTCACCTTGGGCTCTCCAAGTGGAGTATTGCCGTCTTCAAACACAGCTGGCTGTAAAACCCGAGCTCCGTTAGGCTCACTGACTCCAGTACTTTGTGAAGATGTTAGAAACAGAGGCCGAGTGAACTTGGTTTAATGTTTCCTTGGAGTTCTCCTGAATGCAGGGCATAGAGCTCTCTTTTTTTGGGGGGGGGGGTTATTTATTGCCCACGTTTTCTTTTTTTTTTACTGTGGCACTTGAGGTCAAGGCCGAGGGGCTCCAGAGAAAGCTCTATTGACGTGACGTAATTTTAGGGGCAGAACGTTCCATTCTCCTCCTCTGTGAATGTGGAGGATATCCTGCAGCGTGACATGGGGCCAGAAGACGGCTTGGAGCCCTCTTGGCAGTAACGCAGCCTGGAGGGACCTGTGCGGAGAGTCAAAGTTCCCTTTATGTAAAGGGAAGGAACTACTGAACTGTGGGCGGGATAGTACATGTTAAAACATATCCCATTCTGACGTGGAAAAGGGGGAACTGAGCCATCGCTGCCGATTTCATCCATTCTGTGTTTGGACCAGTTTCATGTTGCCCAGGACATTTTTTCTCCTTGCTCCTCTGACAGCAGCCTCGGCACCAGGGTAGGAATCCCAGCGCTTACAAAGCCACTCAGGAGGCCCAAAGCAAGTGACCACAGGGACTTAGGGGAGCAGGAAAAATGTATCCTACAAAAACCTGTTCTGTACTTATTAAGTCTTTCAGGGAAATGGGGGAAAAGATGGGTTTTGGAGCCAGAATTATTTGGGCTTACATTCTGCATTAACTTTGTGAGTTCAAGCCTCTAAGTTTTTGCACTGGTACAAAATGCATATGAATAATTGTTCCTACTTTAAGCAGCCATTTGAGGATTAAATGAGATAACACTTATAGCGGGTCTGGCATGGTGCCCGGCTTACAGGAGATGCATAATAAATGTCATGTTTCTCTCCTTCCTCAGATGCACATAGGCACACACCTGGAATAATACTTCAAGGGAGTTTTTTCAAAGGATCGATTACTTTTGTTCTAAATCACCAGTTCCTAGCAGGCAGGAATAATGAGCGCACAGAGTTGAGTTCTTTCCAAAATACGGGTGAATGTGTAACCTCTAAGTAAATAACCTGGCATTAGGTGTCTTCGCTGTGGAGAGCCAAGGATGTGGAAAGCTTGCTCCTGCCCTCCCTGAGTGTACAATGAAGCTGGGAGGACAAGGTACATACGCTGTCGACACTCCAAGACGAGGAATAAAAAAATGTGTCCTGTCCCCGATGAGTCTGGTTATTAAGGCTCGCAAACACTCCACTGGTCACCCCCAGGCAGCTAGTTCCCACGCCCCTCTTGCATGGGGCCAAGTGCAGCCTCTCTTTCCCTGCGTGACTCAGCTGCTTCTGGGAACACCATCCCCGGTAGCCCTCCCCCAGACAACCCACACCACCATTGCTGCGGTCTCTAATCTGTCTCCCCAGCTGCCCTGATCTGGAACAGCCGACCTTTGAGGAAGCTGGGGCTGAGGAATCCACCCTGCCTGGGCTCCAGCTGTTCCACGGAGAGCTGCCATTTCTCCCCTGCCCCAAGTAGAAGGTTCAACATGGAGCACCTATTTCACCCATCCTTAGATGGCGGTGGTAGTGATTACTAGCTTTGACTGTGGAGTCAGAATGCACGGGTTCAGATTCGACTTCCACCACCTCCTAACTATGACTCTGTCCTAATCAACAATTAAGGCTCAATTTCCATGTGTGGAGAAGTGGGGCTAATAAACTAGTACCCACCTCATTTTGAGGACTAAATGAGGTGACTTAAATTTAGCATAGCACAGAGCAGTCCACCAGGAAGTGTTTGCTATTATTAGCTAATGATGGCAGTCTGGGGATGTGAACTGTGTGCTGCATTTACCTTTCTTTCTCGTATTTCCCCCAAAGGCTGGGCCAGTGGTCCTCTCTCACCTGGTTTTCCTCCCCGACTCTCTCTTTGTGTCCCGGGATGGGACACACAATCTTCAATTCAACCCTGCAATTGGGAAAGCTGCTTTCTTGCTTCTGGGATCATTTCCTTTCAAACCAAGGTTTTGCCATAGTTTTTCAAATCCCTGTGTTAGTTTGAGACTCAATCCTGGCATCTAGTAAAATACTTGAAGTACTCAGCATCAGTTCTTCCAAATAGCCCGGGGTCTGGGGTCTTTCACACAGCTAGGGAGCCAGAAATCTGCCTGACACCTTTGAAGTCCAAGCACACCTGAGATCCTTATTAAAACTAACAATGGCAGCCATTTTCACAAGAATGACGCCAATGATAAACGCTCTGCGGCACAGAGAAAGAGCTTTCAACTCTGCGGAAGGTGGGCCCAATGTAACAATCTAGGCTTTGAACTGCATCAGCCATGGCCTCCGAAGAGTCATTCCTGGCTGTAATTTTCCAAGCATAAAATGGAGATGCCTGGGAATGGCTCATACTGACTAGAGAAATCTTCAACCTTGAGCTGCCGGGCAGATTTTTGGACTGAGCTCCAGATGGGGAACAACAGGGGCTGGGGGTGGGAAGAATTTGGTAATTTCACAGGGGCTAGGAATGTCCATCAGAGAAAGGGCACAGAGCCCTGGAGAAAGAGGACAAAGTGGAGAAGATGAAACGGAAAGCAGAGGAGTAACAGGAGAGAGGCGACGGGGAAAGAAACATAAGAAACTAAGGTGGCTTTTTAAGGTAGTGAAGAAGGCTGCACACAGACTGAGAAGAAAATGTGCTCTGGTCTCTAAGATTACACAACTGCAATCGACCGCAAAGCACAACAAGCATCTTGAAAGCATCTTGTCTCGAGGGCGTGATGCTTAGCAGTAGAATTTAACGCTAAATAAGAGCACATAGGTAAAACATTGTGGGACTTGGAAATAACATCACAGGCATCCAGTTTAGACCCTTGCCCTCTGGACATTCAGACTTTAATTTGATGAAAATGAAAGTTTCCTTGATTCTCCACTGTGATCTCATCCTTGACCCACAGTGGCACTTTTTGGAATGACTTCCATAGGTTTTCTTCTGCCATATTGTAAGACAAGACTGATTTGCTTAAGGAAAGTGATTAAAAAATGTATCATTGATCTAGGAAAATCTTTTAAGGTCTATGACATTTTGTGGCTCAGCAAGGCCAATTTTTGTTCCAATGTCTCCAAAGAAAAACTCTTCTCTCTAAAGGTTTGACTGATTTATTTTAAATAGCAATACCATTTCTTCTTGTACCCTGTAAGCCATATTGGTTTTAAATTTAGTTCCTGAAGGTCTCCAAACTCACTGGACTCATAAGAAAGAGCATCAATCTCTCTTCTGTAATTCCTTTTGATGGCCTAAATCCTTCAGGTGCTCCCACAGTCTTGTTAAGAAGTAAGGTGGCATTGCCCCAAGGAGCGACTGGACACTTGCTTGGAGCCCTGTAGAGTAACCTGTACCTTTTGTACTTTTCCAGGTAAGAGAGAAGATAAGAGGCTACCTTGAAACTCAGCCTAGTATCTGGCCTCTGGAATGATGTTAAAGCTACTGTATAAATATTGAATACAGACAACGAGGAAATTGTTATATCACTTGCTTAAGTGACAGCAGATTAGTAAATCAAGGATGTACTAAATGCTAAGTGATGGATTTGATATTCAGAGTTTGACTTCCTTCAGGGTTCCTGGGCCTTTGCCTGTCCAGCCTTCCATGGTTCCCTCTACACACTCCCTCATTCTTCTCTGCCCACAACCGGAGCATCTCGAGAGCAGGGGACTCCTCCCAGACTTTTATACTGCACCAGTTGCGTGAGAAACCAAAGCTCCATCCCCTACCATGAAAACCTCGTTGTGATCTTGATTTACTTAACCCGTAATCAGAGTTCCCCCTGCCTAGAAGAGGTAAACCAACACTACCTATTGTCCATGTGATTAAGGATATTTCCTCGAACCGCCAGGGACTCAGTGTTTGTCTGTTTGTTTCTGCGAGTTGAGGTGATTGGGAGGATTTGATGATATCATGTATGAAAGGGCTTCAGAAGTTGTTAAATGCTAAATCAAGTTAAGACCTGCCCCTAAATAGAATGGAGTCTGAGGCAAGAGAACTGCTAGAGGCCCATACCCCACATATCTAAACGTTTAAAAGTCATAAAAACTGGTAAGTAAAATGTTCCATCTATCTGCTTTCATAAAGACTAGAGAGACCTAGTTTAAACTGAGAATTTTTGGATTCTTTGGACTTCCTGGACCCCTTCCCACACCTCTCCCCTTTTCTTTCTGCCCTGCCTCTGTCCTACTGCATCTTAGTTCACTGGTTCAAGTGCTCGACCTCCCCTCCAAGCAGCTGCTTCTTGGCTAACTTCATGGCTGAGAGGTGTGCCAGGGCTCAGAAGAGGGAATTAAGAGTGTTTCTGTTTATGATGCTTGTGATGAGCCATGGGGCCTTTTCTTTTCTTTTTTTCCCTCCCTTCCCCACATCCCTCCCCCCTCCCCTCCTACCCTTCCCTTCCCTTTCCTTTGAATATGATCTAAATTTGTCAAAATGCAAGGGCCATTGCTCTGAGTTCCAAGAAGTCAGTTTATTGAGATCATTATCCTTATAACATTTTCCTAGCATTTTCCTAACAGATGACCATATACCAAAAATATTTAATGGCTGAAGATTGAATTTTGTCTTTGTGATTTTATTTTTTTGTACTTGTGGAATTCCCCGAACAAGTTTATATCCTCTGACCTTTTCCCTCCTTTCCCAGTTTTTGTGTCTATTTTAAACTAGCTGCAGTTGAGTAATACAACTGAGACCTGCTATAGTCTCAATGCAAAATACTATCCACCGATGTGTGGTGTGAGTAATAGTACTATTGCTATCAGTTATTATATTGAGTCAATAAAGTGCTCTGAGAATACACACAAGGTTTGGAGCATGAAATTTTAACTTTACCTGGAGACTGCTTATTCCCTTATCAAATATTTAAGTGGCTTCCTATCCATAGTATGATGGTTTAAGATCCAAAAGGTACAGAAAGACATGAACATAAGAAAGTATTGATCTGATGCAATTGAACCTTTGATTACTACAGAGGAAGTTACCACCACAGTTAGCAAGAATTGGGAGACTGGTTTTAAACTAGAGGTCACAACTTAGAAAATGAAAGATCATTTGGAATTGCTGCTTTTAGATGTTTTGCCTTAGTGATATCAATCCCTTGCCTACTTACATGGTATCTGGATGCTTAACATAAAAATAAGTCTTAACTTGGAATAGCACAGGCCATGGCATGACTCACCAGGTCTCCCATGGAAGAGACTTAGGAGGTGGCAAACAGATAAACCTTCTTCATTACACGTAAATACTATATATCCAATATAACATATATATAATATTCAGGATATAACTTCTTCAATATATAATAACTATATCTTAGTTTGCAGGAAAAAAACCAAGAGATACTTAATATCTAATGCAAGACACATGGGTTGACTGGAAGAAAAATATTTGAAACTGTATCTGCATGTATTGACGTTAAAAAAAAAATTCACCAAAGTAAAGTAAGTTCTCTTGTAATTTCCTCAGCCTTTTTGAATCCCAGTCTCATCTTTCAGACAGACTCAGTAATACCTACCTCACTGGAATGCCATGAAGATTAGATGATGTAGGCCTTAGAAAGTGCCTGGCACATACAGGATGTGAGTAAATGAGGCTTGACTCCCCCTTTTTCACTTTCTTCTCCTCTACCCCCAGGATTCCCTTCTCTAGGTCCTAATCTGGAGTCTCATCCTGACAGAGTTTAAAAATGTTGTTAATCAGAGTCTAAGGTGTTACCTGTCAACAACTGTATTTGCATTCAAATCGTGCAAGTTCTGAAAACTCTCGCATCTTCTACATGCAACCGAACGGATCTCTTAGTGACGGAATTTCAGTCCCATAGATGCAATTCTCGAGGAGGGAGATATTTCTATAGACAGAAAAAGAACACCATGCAGATTATTTGTTAGGTCTGAATGGGGTGCAGAAGAACCCGCGTTTGCTGTATTCCCATGAAGAGTTGTCACTTCCTCTGGGCCAAGGTGTTTACTTTCTGACATATGAGGCTGAGATAAAAATCTATCAGGATCTGCAAAGAAATGTTTGATGGCAAAAAAGGAAACCAGCTACAGCTACTCATCTAGAAATAATCTAAGGGAAGTGAAAGCTCCTGGTTTAGTTTTGAAACTGGGTTTTATTTTCCAGTGGACTGGAATGCACAAAGAATCCTGGCTTGTAAGAATCTCCCACGGGCCTCCCCGAGACCCTTTGTGAAAATTTAAGTTATACTTATTCTCACTCAGAGTGAGAGCGTTGTGTATTGTCTGGAAACAATTAGAGGTATTTTTCCATCTTGATCTGACACCCTCAGACACACAGGCAGTTGGGGGTTGGAGGGTGCGGTAGTTCGAAGTCCAAGTTCTACTGTTAACTATTTAAACAGTTAAAGTATTAAAACTAATTAAGAAAAATATGCTTGGAGCCCCAAAGGGTAGGTGCTGATGGAACAGAGAGGCTCAGAAAGGTTTAAAAATCACCAGGAAGAAAATCCTTGGAGCTCTGGAAAATATTTTGTCACTGCTAATGATTTTCCGAGACTCTTCAGGAAAATAGTGGGACCATAAAAGGCCATTCAGGGGAATGCCTGAGCTGACATCTGAGGCTGCCTGGGGACCTGGGTGACTGCCGGTGAGCCTGGCATCACGTGGTTGAAGGAGTGACACCAGTGCAGCACCCCCTGACCAAGCTGGACAGAGGGATTCCAGAGCAAGAGGCTGCAGAGTGATGTCTTTTGGTCAAGACATGCCCGTCCCCTGAAGCCTGCATTTGGATTATTAGGAAGAGAAATTATGCTGGTTTACCTATCGTTTTGTTTTGGAAGAAGGCGGGAGTAGAAAGAATTCAGGGAGGGGGAAGCCTGAGAAGGAGCTCGGGTGGGGGGAAGGGGGCCAGAGGGGGACAAGAGATACTCAGAACCTGAGGCTGCCTCATCTGGCCAGTTTTGTGAAAAACCTTTTAAACTTTATTTTAAAACTGAAGTTGGAGGCAAATGTTCCCACCTTTGCTTGTCAGCAAAGTCCAAATTGCCAAGTGCTGCGGAGGACAATTGTGTCAACAGCACAAGGCTTTGCATCTGCCAAATGGTGATCAGCAAAGAGGCCTCACATTTGTGTAGAGACCTAACACTCTGCAGCGTGTTTTCACAGCTACGGTTTAGTGGATCCTTATGGCAAACTCGGAGGGAAGCAGGAAGGTGTTGCCATTTCAAAGATGGGAACACGGGGGCTCGGAGAGTGGGAGGACTCATACAATATCGCAGGGTTAGTGAGCAGCGGGGTGAGGATTCACACCTGGTCCTCCCACTGTACTCGGCCCCTGTCCTCACACCAGGTGTGCCTGCAGGGCTGCCTCAGTCGAGAGCTTGGGCTGCACAGTGAGCTCAGGGACGTGGGGTGGGGGGAGGTGGGACTGTATCTCGTTAGGCCACAGCTGTCCATTTCTTTTCCTGCCTTCCTTCCCCTTCCCCCTTCCTCCTCTGCACGTGTCTGCAGCCTCCAGGTGGAAAAGAGCAAGATGGGCATGGCTTCAGCCCTGGAGCAGAAGCAGAATACAAAGGCTATGGTGTGAGATGCCTGGGGTCCTAAGGCTCGTCCTGGGTGAGGCAGCACGTTTCAACTGGGCTTCAGAATCAACTTTCTAAAGTACAAAGCCAGAAAATCTCTGCAGTAAATTGGGAAGGCAGCTCACTTTTCTCCGCTGAGCATCACTTAAGACCTTAAGAATCCTTGAGAATATACCCTCTTCTTTAAAAATACCAGCTTTTTGTTCAAGGATAGAATGAGTATTTTTCTTATGCAATACGAAGCAAAGTAGCAATAAAGACTCAAAATATTAATGACATTGACTCTATGCTGAAGAAAGCTGGTCAGTCTTTTCTTAGAAGATGGATTTACGTTTAGTCACAGAATCTCTTAACTTTGATCAGAGATGAACCTTAGAGTTGATATTATTCGTGCCTATGATTTTGAGGTCAGGTTGATAATAGACCGGGGCTTTTGCCAACCACGATGCTGGAGCTGGCAGTGCTGCCCATGCCAGCCCCTGTGGAAAGCTGGGCAATGGTAAGCAGTGCAGGCTTCCGAGAAGAGAAATGCAGGAGTGCCCAAGATCAGGTACTGAAGCTCAGGTGATTAGCAGGACTTTTGCCTGCCTCTCGATTCTGCATCTCTTTATGTTCATTTTATGTAAAACTTGAATTAATGTCTAACACATTTTCTCATTTCCTTGAAAAATTTGGAGGAGGTAAGAGATTGGCCCACAGAAAAGAAGTGAGAACTCAGAGACAGACAACAAAAGCAGCGTTAAGACCCACAAGACACAGGCATGAGAACCACGGATCTTCATCATTCCAGGGCCATTTGTCTAGTGGCAAATACTACCACCCGCCTCAACAGGCTTTGAAGTCAGCACCACCCTACCGCCCTGTATAATATTTGAACTTCCAAAGGAGGAGCCAGTCAAATCAGATATGGCACCTACTACCGGAGAAAATAGGAAATGCTTAGTTTTACTGAAAAATTATTTTAATCTAAATGACAATAACTCTGTCAGACTCTATTCTTTTTTTATTGTGAAAAATACATAAAATTTACCATCCAAACCATTTTTATTTCTTTATTTTTTTATAAACTACTGTACTTTTGATATCTCTTTTACATTACAATCATCGTTTTGAATCCCTTTAAATATATATATATTTAGGGGGAATTCCCTGGTGGCCTAGTGGTTAGGATTCTGGGCTTTCACTGCCATGGCCCGGGCTCAGTCCCTGGTCAGGGAACTGAGATCCTACAAGCCGGGTGGTGTGGCTATATATATAAATTATGTTATCTATGACTTTTGTTTCTGGATTGAAGGACGGTTGTTATAAGAATAATTGTTTTCATGAGGGCTAGTTGAGTCTAAGATGTTTGAGGTGGTCCCTTTTCCTCACAGGTGACATGGAACACTTCGTTAATGTGGGCCTCCAGTGCTTTAGCCAAAAGCTTTACAAGTTGAAGGAAAAGCCCTCAATCAAAGAGCAAAGAGGAGTTGATGAAGAACTCATATGTAAAGAAGTTGATGGAGGACACCAGTAAGCTGGTCAACGGTACACTTGATGAAATGGGATGTCTTTTGAATATCCTTTGATCAAAGTGATTCCTGGTGTAGAGCTCTCAAACCCATGGAATACTCTGAATTTTGTATGATCAATAGGACTTGGGGGGGAGGAGCTTAGGTAGTTTCACATGAAGAATCAGTATCACCTATGTACAAAAAGTATGTTAAAAACAAAACAAGGGGCTTCCTTGGTGGCACAGTGGTTAAGAATCCGCCTGCCAGTACAGGGGACATGGGTTCGAGCCCTGGTCCAGGAAGATCCCACATGCCACGGAGCAACTAAGCCCGTGCGCCACAACTACTGAAGCCCGCGTGCCTAGAGCCCATGCTCCACAACAAGAGAAGCCACTGCACTGAGAAGCCTACGCACCGCAATGAAGAGTAGCCCCCACTCGCCACAACTAGAGAAAGCCCACGCACAGCAACGAAGACCCAACGCAGCCAAAAATAAATAAATAAATTTTAAAAAAAGATTTAATGTTTAAAAAAACAAAACAAAACAAAACCAGTGACTGGTTTGGGGGTGGACATGTGACGTAATTTGGCCAGTGAGATATGTGGGTATGTCTGCTGGGGGGCTTTAGGGAAAGGTTTCTCTTCTCCTAAAAAGAGACCCAAGGAAGAGATGGCCTCTTGTCTACGTTGGGGCATTATCTTCTTTTATTGTACGCCTGGCTCTCACAGCCATGAGCAACCGAACAATTTTTAAGTATACAGTTCAGTAGTGTTAGGTATACTCACATTACCGTGCAACAGATTGTCAGAACTTTTTCATCTTGCACAACTGAAACTCGTACGCCCCTTAAACAACTCCTCATTTTCCCCTCCCCCAGCCCCAGGTAACCACCACTGTACTTTCTGTCTCTATGATTTGGCTACTCTTGGTACCTCACTTAAATGGAATCATACTGTATTTGTCTTCTGTGACTAGCATTTCACTTAGCAGAATGTCCTCAAGGGAGGTTCATCCACGTTGTAGCATGTGACAGGATATCCTTCCTTTTTAAGGCTGAATAATATTCCATTGTGTGTATAAACCGTATTTTGTTTATCCATTTATCTGCCGATGGACACCTGGGTTGCTTCCGCCTCTTGGCTATTGTGAATAGCACTGCTATGAACGTGGGTGTGCAAGTATCTCTTTGAGACGCTGCTTTTATTGTTTTTTAAAGAGGTAATTCCTCTACCAGTCAGAAAACATGACTATCAAAATTCACTTTCAAATGGCCCCCTTTTTATTTAAATTATTTACAGGAAGCTGAGTTTTCTTTACAATGAATGCTTTTGTGCAGGAGCCTAAGAGTTGAGCTGGGGATATTCCAGGACTGCCAATCTTCATCTCCGTCTCTGGACAGGGATCCCATTCTCAGCCATAGCTGGCTTATTTTTATTTGCCCCAAAGTTTTGAGCATGAGTATTTCATTCTTTCCTTTCCACGTGCCTCTGCTTCCACCCTATGACCTTCCTTTCCCTAAACAGAGAAAAGTCCTGACCTGTCCAGGGCCCAGCCCTGTCCTTACCTGGAGGGGACCACCCCCTCCCCGCCTCACCTCATTGGTTATCATTATTATGTCATCCAGATCAATCACTGGGCGCTCGTACTGTTGTAACTGTCGCTTTGATCATTCGTTACACTTTGTTACTCTTCATCAGATCCAGGCCCCACTAATCGGAAACAGCGGCCTTCCGAAAGCCAGGCAACCGGGGGACTAGGGGCAATTACCACATTGTTTGGTTTTTAAATTAGTCCCTTCTTGGTGCTCTGATCACCGCCAGGAGGCTGGTGATTCAGAAGCCCAGGGGGTGCCCACTGCTCGTGCCGCCCGCAGCCGGCTTGGATGCCCGTACACCCTGCCTGTGGTCCCCAGTTGAGGGCGACCCCAATGAGCTGAAAAACACAGTCCATGACCCAGAGGCATAGCCTCCTCGTGCAAGGGAGTCCTTGCTGGGCACTCCTACCCATTGGTGTTTACGCAGAAGACGATCCCCGCTGTAGTGCACTTCCTCTGTAAGGAGCTGTGGGACCTTATCACTGGGCCCCGGGCGCACAGCAGCAGAGTCCAGGGCTCAGTGGAAGCCCGTTCTCTTCTGGCCTCCACCCAGGAGGCTGCCAGACGTGAGGATGAGGTGGGCGCAGGCGGATGTCTCTGGGGTTTCCATATAACTGAGTGGGAGCTCCAGCCTCCAGCTCAAATGCCTGGGGCCTACAGAAAGGTGTGAGGGGGAGCATTTGGCGGGAAATTAAAGGTCAACCTACGCATCTTCCAGCACATCATTTTCTTTAAGGTCAGTGTTTCCCCAGACTTCAGGCATTTATGTACTACGTTCATGATGTTTTTGCCATGCACAATCCTCTTTCTTATTTTGAAAGAATTATTTAAAAGGAACTATTTTATACTTTGAATGGAAAGCAAGTATTTCTTGTCTTCCTTTCAGTGATGACCTTCAAAAATGTCATTTTCATAAGCACCCAGCCCCACTGGTTAGCCCACAGATGAATACCCCTCTTACCCGTGCTGGTCCAGGTATAGCTTCTGTCATGATGGGTGGGACAGCTTGGTGGCCCCTAAATAGTACGAATTGGATTTGGCGGACTACTATTGTTAATGAGCAATTGTAGTGTATTCCTGTTAAGGATTTCTTGTATGTAGGTGTAATAACGCCTTGTCTTAGAAGAGTGACCGATGGTTCACTGACAGGCTGTGTGGCATAACAGGAGGGCTGTGGAGGCAGGGCGCTGCCTTAGCTCCCCCTGGCTCGTATCAGGCGGTGTCTTATCTTCTCACGCCTGATGGGTACGCACCGGAGCTGATGTCCATCCTGCTCAGCCGCTCTCTACAGACTCCGTCCCTTCTCTCCTGGGACATGCATCAGCTCTCATACATTTATTGTCCAGAAGAGTAGCATTCTTCTGTAACAAAGCTTTTACTCCCAAGGTATCCACTTGAGGACCTGCAAACTGTGTCCCAGCACATCTCAAATTTGCTGTCTTAGATTTCACATGGTACAAATGTGGCCAAAATCGGAGCATTCTTAAGTTAACTCTGATGACCCCTGAGATGGAGGGGTGTAACAGCAAATTTCACAGGAAGCATATAAGAAGAAATGCATATAGCTCCTGCCTTCCCTCCTCCATCTCAAAAGCCACAGTTATCAGGAGGAACATAGCTCAAGCATGCCTTTTGATTTAAGGTAAAAAGGAGATATTTTGTTTTTCAGTAAGGCGGAATATATCTTAATGTAGTAATTGAATTTAGTTCTATTTAGTCTAGTTTGATGGGGGTAGATCTAGAGTGGGGAGGGAAGAATTGACATCGTTTAATACTTAACAGATGGATAGAAAACAAAAAGTTTAGGAGATAAGAATGTCAGAAGGTTACCAGCTGCTGTGGGTATATAGTAAAATGGAATTTATTTGAAAGGTCAGTCTTATGTTTATTAATACGTCTCTCTTTCTATTATATTTTAGATTTACAAATTAATCAGAGGGAGAGGCGTCATTTTGGCTAAATCTTGAGTGGATCGCTGTGTTCCAAAAAGGTATCTTTGTGTTTCATGTGAGCTGTACCTTATCATGCAGGAAGTTTCTGCTCTTGAATGGTGGAGAATTTGGAGTAGTAATTTGTTAGCATGTTAACTTTATGAAGTAGCAGTCTTTGCCTTCTATTCTCAAATCTGGATGTCTGAAGATCATTAAACAATTATAGGAAGAGGAGTCAACTCCTTGACATGTGCATTAATTTTCACGTCGTGAGACGTGAAATTCTACTTCTGAGAGAGCTTATCAGGCAGGGGCCACCTTTATACTCTGGAAAGGATAAATTCGTCACTGAAAGTGGAAAGAATGATTACTCCATTGAAAGTTTCCTAATAGAAGCCTCTTGGCACCAACTCCTCTTGCATTGTGTCTTGTACTGAATGTGGACTCGTCAAAATGACTGCAGGTGTTGAGGGGTGATGTAAGCCTGACAGGAGGAGCTTGGCCTTTGGAACCTTCACAGAGTCTGAGGCAGTGACTTCCTCAGGGATGTTGGTCAACCCTTAACCCGTGGATTCAGCCTCCAACTTCCTGGTGGAGATTCAGTTGCTTAACTATTTAGCAGGGGTTCTTTAAAAAGCAGTGAATTAGTTATTGCTTGAAAATCGGATTGAAGATATACTAGGTACTATTATGGTTAACTTGAGGAAGGCTACTTTTATGCACACCGTCTGTAAAAACCATTAGATAATTCTTTCGGTCAAAAGGACAATGCATTAGGATAAATAAGTAGGAAATAAGAGAAGCCATCGAAAAGAAAGTGGAACTCTTGACAGGAACTCCACGTGTGGTAGGATGGATTGGTTCTAGGGTTACCTGGGATTGCCAAAGGAAAAGAGATTTGTGGGGAGGGCTGTAGGAGGGGGGAGAATGGGCGGGCTGTTGAGGAGAAGCTGGCTAAATAATTGAAGCTCCAGGAACTTAAATATAATACCAAACATGATATTTCCTTAAGGCATCAGCTTTTTCTGTCTTGGAAGCAAGTCGTATTCAATCAACAATTATTTGTTGCGTGTCTGCTACCCATTTATTACTATGTTAGGATTTGTGAGAAAAACTAAAGGGTAAGAAATCAGGAGTCCCAGGCCTCAAGGAATTTATAAGTCATTAGGGGAGCCAAGGGTTAGATAAAGTAGGAGACTCTAAGAAGGAAATACAATCAAGCAGTGTAATCAAGGGCAAATGCTAAGTTTTGTGGGAAAGGTCCATCAGAGAAGGCCAGGGCTCTTATTAATGGAAACTTGGGGTAATTGCCAAAGGCTTTGCAGGGAGGTAGTGTTTGACCTAGGTCTTGAAGGGTTTTATTGCTCACCAATTTTAGATGGAAAATTCTTCCACTTCAAGCCATTTCCGTTTCAGATTAAGATTGCTATTTCTCACTCTTTCTTTGCAGATTCTTCTACTTCTTCCCCCTTAAATGTTGGTGTCTTTCAAGTTTTGTACTTGGTCAGAGCTCCTTTTCTATTCAAAAAACCGAACACTATCAATATGATGGGTTGAAAACTCAAATGAGAACAGGAAATTAAAAGGTAACACAGAATATGAGTCTGGTAGATAGGATACAATAAGGAGTTATAGAGCTTGTGGTAAATGAAGAGTTTTTGCCTGCCTAAAGGCATTCAAATTTAAGTTAAAGAAAAATATATATCTCCATACTGTTTTTGCTCAATCAGTTACCTCTACTAGCTGGATTCTGGTTTGCCAGTAGGTGGGCTATGAGCCATCTACTGACTTCTCCTAAACTTTGCTAAACCTGAGCTCTTCTCCTGAGTTTCAGTTTGATTGTTCTGGGTATTAATAGTCCCCTGCATGGAAGGCCCCATGCATGGAATATGTTAAACCAGGGGTTGACTCCTGTGGGCCAAACCCAACCCATACTCCTACCCCGTTCCACTGGAACACAGCCATGCTCCTTTACGTATTGTCTAGGGCTGCCTTGACCCTACAGAGGCAGAGTTGAACAGCAATGACAGACAGCACACGGCCAGCAAATCCTAAAATACTTACTATCCGACCCTTTTTAGAAAAAGTCTGCCAATCCCTGCCTTAAACCAACATGTTCCCAAATGAACTCATCCTTTTCTCCCCCAAACCCACCATTTACTCTGGAGCCCCTCTGGTTCCTTCCTCTACCTCACCTCCCTCATTGTAGATGTCCCGAGACCTGACATTGCTCATACCTCTATGCCCTCTACATTTCTCCCACCACAGCCCTAACCCAGCCGTCCCTATTCTCACCCATCTTAGATCTTGCATCTCTACATGAACATCAGATTACATTTTTATAAAAATAAATCTGATCATGTCACTTCACTATCTAGAATCCTCCAGTGATGCCCATTTCCTCCTGGATGAAACACTTCTTCCCAGTTAGGCAATGATACAATCCCCTTTCTCATTTATATCCCTTCCTACATGTTTAGCATCATCTCTTCCATTCTCTCACTTGCTCTCTTAAGCCTGTCTTGCTAATGTATTTATCATTGCTTTGAATGAACTATCCTCTCTTTCATGCCTCTGAGAGATGTACATACCATTCTCCTTTTATCTCTTGGTTTTATATATAAGAAACTTAACTGCCAAAATTCAACTTCAGCATCATTTCCTCTGTAGCACTGTTCCACCCCTGATCTCTCCTCTGCCCTGCAGCCCGGCCCACCAGAGTTAGGGTCCCTTCTTCTGATTCTGTAGTGTATTCTGTATAACTTGTTAGAGTACATCTCAAATTACATTTATTTCTAATTATATATAGTTCTCTCTTTCTCTCTACTTGAGGTGCGAACTCCCTGAGGGATCCTATCTTATATATTTATATCCCTAGTAGCGATCATAATGCTTGACAAAGCTTAGGAGCTCAATGAATGTTCAGTGAATTCCTGAAGCTTATTACAAGTCACTAAGTCTTTAATAAACAAGGACTAATCCCTTGTTGATACACAGAACATTTGCTGGAGGACCACTAAACTTGGGCATAAGTTGTAAATACAGGTCTATGACTGATTAAATGGATTAAATGATGCGTTAACTCAGGAGCAGGGAGACTCTTCTGAAATGCAAATCACACCATGTTGTTTCCACCCTTAAAACATTCCATGGCTTCCCACTGCACTTACAATAAAGCACAAAATCTTTTTAAATTAATTAATTAATTAATTTTTGGCTGCATTGTATCTTCACTGCTGCAGGCAGGCTTTCTCTAGTTGCGGAGAGCGAGGGCTATGCTTCTCACTGTGGTGGCTTCTCTTGCTGTGGAACACAGGCTCTAGGTGCGCGGGCTTCAGTAGTTGTGGCACACGGGCTTAGTTGCTCCGCGGCATGTGGGATCTTCCCAGACCAGGGCTCCAATTCATGTCTCCTGCATTGGCAGGCGGATTCTTAACCACTGTGCCACCAGGAAAGTCCCTAAAGCTCAAAATCTTTGATTCAGCAGTCCAGCCTCTTACCACCTCCCTCTCGATTCACTACACTCTGAGTGAGAACACTGACCTTTCTCCAGTTCCTCAAAAGCACCACTCTTTTCTGCCTTGGGGTCTTTGCACCTGCTTTCCATCTTCCAAGAAGACTCCCCTACTCTTCCTCTGACCAAGTCCTATTCATCCTGCCTGTCACAGTCCTAAAGTCACATCCTCTGAGGGGCTTCTCTGACCTAGAGTTTTCTGTTCATAATGCTTGCTCTTTTCCATTAAAGCACTACTATTTATAGTAGTGTGTTTGTTTGTTGGATGGTGTGTTTAACATTTGTCACTCTTCCATGTAGATGGAAAGCTCATAGAGCAGAGGTCATATCGGGTTTATTCACTACTGGTATTGCCTGGCACGAGCTGGGTGTTGCATAAGGATTTTCCAAATAAACTAATAAATGAAAAAGGGAACATTCTGGATATTTTTGAATAGAGAGGTGATTAGATCCATCAGCAGTATGTAGGATAGATTGGAGTGAGGAGTAACAGGAGTGGGGAGAAGGATTAGGAAGCCCTGCGTCTATGTGAGGCAAACGTATTTCAGAACAACTGTGATGACGTATGGATGGAAAGGAAGAAGTAAAATTATCACTCTTTTCAGATTCTATTCTACCAGGAAAACTCAGGAGACAAACCTCTAAAGATGAGTAAAAATGTTAAATAGGTTGGCCATTTTCAAAAATATGTATACTAAAATCATAGCCTTCTTACACACCAATAACAACTAGTTTTAAAAGATATAATGGAAAATAGCAAACAAAATAGCAAACAAAATTTTTAAAATTATGAATAAACTAAATAAGAAATATATGAACAACCTTAAAAATCATAGTGAAATTATAAAGAAAACTTTATATAAAAAAAAATTTGCTTTATAAAGAAAACTTCAATAAATCTTCAAATTACCAAATTCTTTAATGAGAAACCTCAACCTTATTAAAAGTGAATTATACTTATAATTATAAATGTAAGGCAATTCTTTTCAAAGTACTCAGGGGAGTTTTACAAAATTTGAGAAAGGTGATTTTAAAGTTCACCTGAATGAATAAATGAGAATAGCGGAAACACTATTAACAACAATTTTAAGCTATAATAATTAAAACAGTATGGTAATGCAAGAATAGCCAAAGAAACTATTGAACCAAATGGAAACTCCAGAAATGGATCTAAGTACTTATAAAAGCTTTTAATGTGAGAACCAAGATATTCCAAATCACTAAGACAAGGATTAATTATTCAATAAACAATTTTGATACACTGTAAAAGCAGTGGGAAAATTGAAATGAACTTTCTACCTACACCAAAAATCATTTTTTAAAAGTATTTAAGATGTTATGGAAAAACCCAAATGAACTTTTTGACTAACCCAATATATTATATCACATATGCTATATATTATATATATATATGATGCCATTAAGATATTATGAGAAAATATCCATATAAGCTTTGGGGGGAAAGTACCTTCCATAATGACATCAAAGATAGAAATTGCACAGGAAAAGACTAATATGTTTAACTATATAAACATTTAAAATTTCTTTGTTAGAAAATAATATTAAGGTTAACATCTTTAAATGGCTAAGTTTCTCAAAAATGGATAATAGGAACAGGCAATTAATATATATACACATACAAATATACAAGAAAAGAAATACAGATGCCTCACAGCGTAAGAAAAAGTTTAATTTCCCTAGTCATTAAAGAAACACAAATGATAACAATAGCAAGATGCAATTTTCACCCACCTACCTGACAAAATTAACACTGAACGATAAATTAACATCCATTAATATCCATACTACTGGGGGTGATATAAATTGCCAAAACTTCCTTAGTACATGTCAAAAGACTTAAAAAAAAATATAAAAAGTATAAGCTTCTTGAATCATAAATCCCATTTTGAGAAAACTTTTCTCCCCAAATTAAAACTACACTCAGAAAAAGAGATCAGATTTGTGGTTACCAGGGGCGAAGGGTCGGGGAAGGGGGAATTGGATGAAGGCAGTCAAAAGGTACAAACTTCCAGTCATAAGTAAGAACTATGGATGTAATGTACAACATGATAAATATAATTAACCCTGTTGTATGTTGTATATGAAAACTGTTAAGAGAGTAAAACCTAAGAGTTCCCATCACAAGGAAAAAATTTTTTTCTATTCTTTAATTCTGTATCTATATGAGATGACGGATGTTCACTAAATTTACTGTGATAATCATTTCATTATGCTGTACACCTTAAACTTAGATGTTGCTGTATGACAATTATATCTCAATAAAACTGGAAGAAAAAAAATAAAAACAACTTTACCCAAAGCCTTCATGAATAAATCATTTATAACTTTTCATTTATGCTCACAGTGTGGGGAGATGTGGATACAATGCAATAACGGCTGTAAAAATAGACACACTTTCCCACAGTCATGCACAAATTCTCTCTCTTTCTTCCCCCTTCCAGTCTCAGCCTGTCTCCAACACAGGCTAATCTAATGTGTCTAAGCACACATTAGATTTTTCTCTTTCAATATTCCTTTGCTTTCCTACACCCTCATAGACGACTAATACATCAAATGTTTTTCAAAAAAGAGATGCACACCAATATTTGAACGTAAATGTTTATAGAAGCTTTATTCATAAATTCCCCAAACTGGAAGCAAACCACGTGTTCACAAATGGATAAGTGAGTGATACAAATACATCAGTGTATGTATATCTACGACAGAAGTGTACGCATGGATTTAAAGGAATTGGTATGTGAAGCAACATGGATGAGTCTCGAAAGCATTATGCTGAGTGAAAGAAGTCAGATTCGAAGGGTTGGATAGTGTATGATTCCGCCCATACGATGTTGCAAAAAGGCAAAACTATGGAACTGCAAAACGGATCAGTTGGGGCTGGGGCTGGGGAGAGGGGATTGACTACAAAGGAGCATGAGGAAAATTTGGGGGCGATTTAAATACTCTGTATCTCCATTGTCACAGGACTGTATATGCTTCTCAAAATGCAATAACCTGTATATCAAGAAAGAACGCATTTTACTGCATACAAGTTAACCTCAATAAGCTGAAAACTTCTGGCAGATTGGTTTTTGTTTTTCTACACACACACCCCCCCCCACAATACACACACATACACACACTCACAGAAAGCAAGAGAAGACACAAGGGAAGAGAAGGGGAGAAGAAAAGAAACGAATAAGATGGAAAAGGAAGGGAGATTTTTTGTTCAGATTCTTTGGTAAAGCAATGTAATTCCTAGTTGACCATAAGGGAAGTATGGTGCTTAACTGCCTAAAATTGCCAGCAACGTGTCAAGAACATATTAGAGGAAGAAAAGATCTCTCATAAAATTTGAGAGCGTCCCCAAAATAAGTAAATATATTTCAAATAAAAATTATATCACTTTAGAATAAAACAAAACATTGATGCCTCTCTCCACTCAGGACAGCCCTATTCTGAACAGCCTCCAGGCCAGAAGGCTTGTGTTTATCTCTGTAGCTGTCTTAGAATCAAACAGGTATATTCAGGCCATTCCCTGCCCCCATAACCTGAAAGGCAAGGAGTCAGCAGTGGCTAACTGTTTCCAGCGCCATCCTCTTCAGAGACACAGCCATTTACCCAGTTCAGGTCATGGTCAGTGAAACAGAAGGAGTGACTTGGGTTTCTGCCATCTAGACAGTGTGAGTAAAATTAATACACAGGATTACATGTGAAATCCACATTTGGCATTAGATTTATTTTCCAATCAGAATGGGGAGCCCCACTGGCAAAAATAGTTGGGCCAGAGAGTGTGTGTGAGTCCAAAGACAGCACGGAAAATCTTGGTTTTGAGGCAAATAATGGTAATTAGCTCGCAGAAGGAGGCTGGCTGAATTATGGGAAAAGTGATTTCTGGAAGTCCAAGTCTTACTGCGTAAAATCCATCCCGGCTCAATCCCATCTCCCACCCCCAACCCCAAGCCTCACTTCTGAACACTCACATTAGTGTTCTAGTTTCTTGCCCGAGAACTTGAAAATGAAAGGATAAAAAGTGAGCCTGATGTTCTCTGCTAGGCATAAGTAAGTCTCCTTTCTTCTTCAACACAGGCCCAGGATCTCTGCCGGGGATTAAAGAGTAAGAATCCAGTAGTTTTAATAGAATGATTTGAGTGCAGCATCATAAGGATTTAGTGGGAGCCATAAGAATACGGGCCCCCTTTGGTCCTTGGGTCTGTTTCCCAGACTTTGGCCATGCTGTTTTCACATATGGGAAAAGCAGGTAGAGTTTTCTTTCCAATCTTAACGTCCTCTGGTTAAACCATATGCTTGCATTTCTCAGCCACTTCTGTCCAAATATGTTTTCCTAATGAGGCATTATATTCCTATGAAATGAAGCTGTTTTCCCTCAAAAAGAATATTTTGTTTTTAAAACCCCCCACAAACCCTACTAGTGTGTGGACAACAGCATTACGTTATTTTAAAAATTAGTCTGTGATGATACTCCCAAATACCGGCAGATACCAAGTACAATTTATTTGTGTTCCCCAAACATATTTTTGGAACATGTTTCCCCATAGAATTTACTACATGTGATATGTTTCCAGGCTACCCCCTACAATTGTACCTAATTAAATGAAAAAAAAAGTTTGTAATAATACTGTTGTAATGGTCAAAGAAAAATACAACTGAAAGCTCTAGAAATTCTTAAGATAAAATGACGACACAAAAGAAGAAACAAAGCCCAAAGAGATTACAGAAAAAAACCCCAGTAATTAAACACATTAAAGCAAACTAAAATCATAGATACAGAGAACAGATTGGTGTTTACCAGAGGGAAGGTGGGGTTAGGCAAAATGGGTGAAGGGGATTAAGAAGTACAAACTTCCAGTTATAAGTAAGTCACAGGGATACGACGTACAGCATGGGGAATATAGTCAATAACATTGTATTACCTTTGTAAGGTGACACATGGTAACTAAGCTTATTGTAGTGACAACTTCACAATGTGTACCCACGTTGAATCACTATGTTATACACCGGAAACTAAAAATAGTATTGAATGTCAATTATACCTCTATTAAAACAAAACAAAAACAAAAATTCCGAGTCATTTATCTTAAATATGGGTAGTTACGAAAAAGTGAATAAATTGGAGAAAACGTTTTTGTGTCGAGTTATAGGGAGATTTTGAGGGGGATTTCCAGGCACTTTTAGGGGTTAAGAAATTAATGGCATGATTTTTTTTTTTTTTTTGCGGTACGCGGGCCTCTCACCGTTGCGGCCTCTCCATTGCGGAGCACAGGCTCCGGACGCGCAGGCTCAGCGGCCATGGCTCACGGGCCCAGCAGCTCCGCGACATGTGGGATCTTCCCGGACTGGGGCATGAACCCACGTCCCCTGCATCGGCAGGCGGACTCTCAACCACTGCACCACCAGGGAAGCCCCGGCATGATTCTTTTTTCGATTACATTCCTATCAAAATGAACAGATTTTCTTTTCCTTGGTGCTGCAAATCGCTAATATTAGGCTTCATTTGGGGGCTCACAAACGTGAAGTTGATACAAAAATACTGAGGGGCAGTGGTTTTCCTGAGGCAAGAAGAGATAGTGGGTTTTTTTCAGTCTCCTCTCACTGTATGAGAAACAATGTCCCTCCCCATCCTCTGTACACATTTCCCCCAGGTGGCCTCTTTCTCACCCTTGGAGAGACCTTCAGACCTACCCCATGCCTCCCATCAAGTTGTCCCACAGATTAAATAAGTGATATTTGTCCAACAAGTACACTCACTCCCCTAAGATTTCCTTCCCAATCCCACTCACCCCCAGAAAACAAAAGAAAAAAAGAGCCCTCCTCTTAATGATAGCACCCCTCCCATCACCTCCCCAGTCACCTGGGCCAGAAGTACTAGGGGCGCTTCTCCGCAGACCCCATAAGTGATCAGCTCTCACATCCTCTCAAGTGTCCCTACCCAGTGTCTCTCAGCTTTGCTCCCTCAGTCCCACCCCCAGCACCACGGCAAGAATGCAGTTATTACAATAACTGCTCTCACTGTCCGTGGTCTTCCCCTGGCAGTCCATTTTCCAGACTGCCAACGAAGTGATCATTGCTCTGTTCAAAATCCTTCAAGGCTGTTCAAAGGGAGACCGCCTGCCTCAAAATCAGTGCAGGGTGGTGGGAGGTGGTGCAAGACAGTGCTGGGTAAATGCAGGTTCCTGGGCCCTGCCCTGGGACCAGAGAATCTTGAGTCTTTGGAGGACGGAGAGCTGGTAAGACCTAGAAATTTGCATTTTAACCAAGCCGAGATGATTTTTCACATACAATTATGTATGAAAACCATGGATTTAGGAGAAGACATCCACTCCCTGGAACAGGGCGAAAGGGCAGCTGTGCTCTTCAGCCTGCCCCCTTTGAAGCTTCATCTCTTCCCCTCCGACACTCCCCTCTCTTCTCCACACAGTGCCGTCTCCCAGACTCCTTTGCAAGCGTCTCTGCCCTGCCTGGAATGCCCCCTCTGGCCCCCATTCCCCTGGTGAGCATGATTCACCTTTCAAATCCCAGCAAAAGCTGGCAAACTGAAGTAGAAGAAAAGTAATAATTTGTCCCAAGGTTTCTGAGGGCACTTATGGCAATTCTTAGGGTACATTTTAATAGCCATTTTCTACACCCTTTGGTTACCATTAAAGGTATCAACAGAAATCCTCTCTTCCCCCAATCCTCATGTCAGAATAGAACCAACCATCTCATTGGAAAATAGGACATAAAAATAAGCCCACACCTGTCCCAACTGACACTTATACCAGGCCCATGGCTGAGCCACGTGGCAACAGGCATTTTTAAAAAATGGCTTTGTAAAAGGGAAGACCCTCAAAAAGCAAGAATAATCATTATTATTTGTTCTAAAATCCAAATGTATATTTTCCATCCTTTTTATTTACAATATAAAGTGCTTTTCTCAGTAGATCAACAAATATGAGTATTCATGCCACCAAGTGCTGATGATTAAAAATAATCACTTTAATGGTAGCTGGCCCAATGCCAAGCACGATCAGGCTTTGCATTTTAAGCATGATCATGGATAATTTACATCTCCTTTTGCACCAACACCCCACTACTCTTAATGGATTCTCTTTTAGTTTTTATGAATTAATAGAAATTTAGTGCCTAACTCCCTATATTATAGTCCACTGCTTGCTTTTAGAATCCACAGAACTATATATATATAGATATATAGATATATAGATATATATAGATATATATATATTTTTTTAAAGTAGGATGGCTCAACATCACATAATTCTTCAAGTTACTTAGTTAAAATGTTTAGCTGTCTGCTTTCCGTGAGTTCTGAATGGAGGCCCAGGAATGGAGCAAAATAGAAAGGAAAAACAGAACCAGATCTCATGCCTCTTACTCAGGAGAATCTCTGTGGCCATGTTGGCAGGCAGGCTGTCTCCTTCACAAACAAAGCACAGGACTCCTCAAAAGTCCTAGTCAGAGCCTGAGGGGCCTGGAGCCTTAACCACAAGGCGGCTACCTTTCAGTGTCAGAGAAGATGGGGCCATTTCTTTCCCTTTCTTTCTCTTATTTCACTGAGGTTTCATAGGCAATGAAGATGTGTCAAAACAGGGTTACAAAGAACTGTAGCAAGTTTTTACATGTTTACATTTAACAAATTAACACTTTTACCAAAAATGTAATATAATTCAGAAGATAATTATAGATTTATTAACAAGATATGTATTACTATGTGGTACCCTAAAGGCAGTGTTGCCCAGTAACAGGAATCTGGTTTCAGTTTGTATAACGTTTTTCAATCCTGTCTATGTATCTCAGTGACACTATATGGACAAACGACAGTACAGAGTCATTTGAAGATAATGTCAAAAGTAAAGATTTGATGTCCCAAGTGAATGCGAGGTCTGGATCAGATGGCCCTTTGGTCTCCCTGCTGGATAGATTTGTAAATATGTGTCAGGTACATGCACTTTAAAACGTACTCATGGCTGGTAAGGTCAGGGGAGAGATGCGCGCCTCAGGATTTGGCTCAAAAGATGCGGCTGTAGCAAGCAAAGAAGACTCAGAAATGTCACCAGGTCAAGAGGAGGCTCTACGGGCGCTGGGGAAAGGGAGCAGAGGGCTAAGTGAGCAAAGATGCTCCAGGCATATACAAGCCGGAGGCGACCTATTAGAAACATTCCGGGCATAGCTTGAGTCCTGCTAGTCAATGGCAAGCGTGGAGAAGACACGGCTCTATTTGCTTATTCTGATTTATGTGTTACTACGCCAGTGTCTTTGACAGTGGGGAAAAGTAACTGTAGCTTGGATAATGCCTTCATTTGTAACATCTCCTTTGACCATTCTTATGAAAACTCATGATAACGCCGGAGGAAAGAACATTGGCGTCTTTTTGCAGGAAGACCTGATTCCAATTCAAAATGTGGGACTGGGCACATTTTTTATATAGTAGGAAGAAATGACTGAAGCTGTTTCATTTGCTTTGGGAAGAAAACCACTGCATGTCAGGTTATGTGGTTGGCCACAAGGGGACAAAGCCCTTTTACACAGTAATTACCCAAAAAAAAGTTACCCTATCCCTGAGGATCTGGGGGCTCTCCCACCTTGCCTGGCCTAGAATGTACCTTTTGGTATGAAAATGGCCTTGGACAGTGACACTCCTTATTCCCCAGCCTAGCCAAGTTGCAGGGCTGGTGACCTCCCTGCAGTTGGACAGTCAGTACATACAACAGAGCCCGTAGGCATTCGTGATAGTTAAGGTGAGACAGGTGTGGAGTTCCAAGCCAAAGCCAGCTACGTGTACCTTCTGCCAAGGCATCTGTACCTTCTACAAAAACCTCTCCAGTCTCTGGAAAAGTGACAACACACACACACACACACACAAAAGAAAGAGAGGGGTGTGTGTGTGTGTGTGTGTGTGTGTGTGTGTGTGTGTGTGTGTGAGAGAGAGAGAGAGAGAGAGAGAGAGATACCGGCTACAATTATAGTATTTTCTAGCTGACTTTCCTGTGGATTTTCAGACTACCTCTGATCAACGCAGCAGGATGCATATAAGTCACCTGTAAGAATATTCTAAGAAATACATCTTATGCAATAATAGCACTTAATTTTTATTTATTTGCATTTCACTCAATAAACATTTATTTACCATCTACAATACTATTGGCGTCATGCTAGGCATTGGAGATACAACTGGTCCATAAAAGTCTTTACTCTCAAAGAGATGGCAATTCAGTGGGGAAAAAATTCAGATGTGAAAACAGACCAGGACAGCATAGCATGGAAAATGTTACATGTCCAGTTCTGTGCAGGGCAGGGAAGGAAGGGCTATGGGAGCAGGGGTGGAGCTGGACCAGGAGAGCGTGGTCCGGCAGAGGCAAGACTCATGACCTTTGTCTAGGAAGACCTCACAGTTCTATTGGGAGAAGGACCTAGTTAATTGATGAGCAAGCAGCATTAGATAAGTACATCCTGCACTAATAAAGTGAAGCTGGAATTGTCATGGTCCAGGCAGTGAGAAGAGTAGGGCCATGCCGGGGAGTGTACAGGGCAGGCAGACACAGGTGGGACCACTGCTGTGCTCTCAGCAGAGAGCCCTGAACTTTTTCTTCATAATAATGACAAGAGTTAAGATGAATTGAGTTGTTACTGGCCTAGCACTTTAAATTTATTATCCCATTTAGTCCCTACAATCCAAATTAAAGGTAGCACAATGATTACACCCATTTTAGGAAAGGCCTAGTGAGGTCTGCAGATGTCTTACAGCTGGAAGTGATGGTGCTGGGATTTGAACATGGGCAATCAGACATCAGAACCCAAGAGCCCCTTTTCTCTAGTCCCATGTGATCCTAAGCCCATATCCCTGATGGCTTTGCAGCTATTCCCCGAAGTCATGAAATAGCATCTGACTTAATGGCTCAGGGATGAGGAAGGAAACAGTGGCTCATGCGCACCAGCGCGTCAGCGGAGGGAGGTTCCTGAGCTTGTGGCTGCTGCGGCAGCCTCCTTCGAAGGGAAGAAGTGACCCCGGGTGACCCGATTTGTATGGACCAAAATTCTACTCTCCAGCCCCCTCCCCTGCCGTGTGTGTGTGTGTGTGTGTGTGTGTGTGTGTGTGTGTGTGTGTGTGTGTGTGTGTGTGTGTGTGTGTGTGTGTGTGTGTGTGTGTGTGAGAGACTTGCTCTCAGAGCCAACTCTGCTGCTGGCTACACTCCTCTCCCCACTCCCCACTGGGCTGGGAGAGCCCGGAGGTCTGTGGTCCTCAACTCCACCTCCTCGGAGCACCGTTCCCTGACTCACCACGATTCCACTCCACATACCCAGAGATCTCTGTCTCCTTCTCTCTGCATTTTGGTCTGGTTGCGTCAAAGCTGGGGGCCTATTGCTGACCCAGAGGTCAGCTCTCAGGTTACCCCGGGGAATGAAAAGAAATAAGGAAAGGAAACCACAAACTGACTTGGTAAGCAAGGCCATTCTGAATACACAGTGGCAGATTACAGCTGGGTTGCAAGTGCCCTGAAACCTATTATTCAAGTACGTGACTTATGTAGGTCAGTGTCAGTAACCTCGGGCATAAAATGGTTAACTTTTATGATGGGTGAGGCAACCAATTTAAGTGGATGGTTCAACATGTTTATTGCAGTTCAAGCCAATTTTTGATTAAGAAAGAGACACAAAGATTGGGGTAGCAACGGAACCTCATTCCTCCTTGGTGTAAAAGAAATCCTCGGGATCACTCAGACTTCCTAGGAGTGCCAATTTTGCCGATCTTGACAGAATTTCAATGTCCCTTTGGGCACTTTACAACTGGGAGAAGCTGCTTTGGTGCCTTAATTATGGCTTTGTGGTCTGAACTGTCAAGTATATAGAATATATGTTTCACTGGAATAGAACTGATGATGCTTCATTTTTAATAGTCTTACTAACCTATTAGCAACTGCAATTATTAATCTCTTTTAAAGTGTATTCAATTAGAACACGATTCAAAGATATAGTAAGTTCTACTGATCGGTAAGCTATTTGCTAACTGTTTATTCATTGACTCTTATTAATTGTTGTTCGATAATATTGTTGTTTTATATAAACCAGCATAGAGAATGTCTTTCAACCCATCATTCTTATCTAAACAAAATCAAAACCTTTTCCAGAGGTATTTCTCTTAAACTCCAATTGATGGCAATAGCTTCCTGTAAGTTCAGACACTAGTTCCTGATCCTGGTAGGATAAAAAGAATCCGAAGTCCATGTACTGTCTTGCTCAGAATCATACTGCATTCAGTGCTGGCTGCTGCCTTGCTTCTAGGACTTTCCCTGAACAATCCATACTTGGCTACACACCCCCCATTCCTGTCCCCAGGTATCTCCTGTTTGTGTGACGGCTCCTGACAGGGTCATCTGCTGACCTTTGGCTCAGGTTACGGATCTGGTGTCTGGACCCCTAACCCATCCTGCAGAGAAGGTAACTGATCATTTGAGGGACTCTTGCCATGACCATCTGGATGCTTCTTACCTCCTTGATGAACTGTACTCTTTTACAATTTCCCTTAGGTCGTTCTAGAAATTCCAGTTTTCCTGATATATCCACACTGGGTATGACAGAGATAGAAAAATATAACAAGTGATGCGATGTTACTGATTCTCCACCTGCCCACCTCTCATCTTTGTCCTTGGAAAATTTAACTTAATTATACTGATGAATGTATGTTACATGTTCCTGTAGTAATCATCATTGTTACAGCCTTCTTTGGGAAGTTTCTTTACCCTGCTTTAATTTTCTTGATAACATTTACAACTACCTGACACTAAATTTTATATTTGTTTATTATCTGTTCCTACTATTGGATGTAAGTGCCACGAGAGTAGGGATTATACCTTGGGTGCTCAGAACAGTGCCTGGCACACAGGTGGCAGGCAATACATATGTTTGTTCAATAAATGTTGAGTGGATAACTTAGCCATATACAAGGAGGGTTTGCAATACCAAGGAGACGATATTGCTGATTATCAATATAATATGCCCTCTACAGGAACCTTTAGGACTAGTATGTCTAGGAGGTTTTGCTATTGTCTTGCCTGATATTAGGAGGTGGATGAGATATTGTGTCATACTGGTTAAGGGCACAGATTCTGGATTCAGACTGTTGAGGCTTGAATCTGGTTTCAACTCTTACCATCTGTTCAAAATTTCTTGCAAGGTACTTAATTTGGACTCAATTTTGCCTCCTTAGAATGGGGGGGAGGTGATAACAGTGCCCTTTAAGGGCACTCAAAGGATTGTTGTGAAGATGAAATAATATATCTGAAGCTCTGGATATAGTGATTTCCTCATAGTAAGCACACAATAAGTGCTATGTATTACAAGTTAGAATGTGGTTACAAATAACAGAAGACAGCTCATGTTGACTTAGTTGACTTAAAGGTTCATGTAACTGGTTCATAATTGCTTCAAAGGCAAAATGTGATTCAAGATAATGACTCTACTCACAGTTTTCTACAATTCACTCCTTCTACCTTTCTCCCTTTGGAGATTTCATTCTTCATGACTGGAAGGTGTTGCAATAATTTTTGACTTTACAAAAACATAGTGCACTACCGAAAGGAAGAGAGATTCTCTTTAGATAGTGTCGATGGAAGGCTGGGGAAGTTCTTGCCTACAGCAATAACTGACATCTCTCTGGGAAAACTGCATCACATGCCCATCTTGACCCAGTTGCTGGGACCTCTGGGATTGGATATATTGACTGACAGAAGCTAATCATGTGTAACTTCTTGGACTGGAGATGGGGGTCAGCTTCTATAGAAGGAATAGAAACCCAGACCAAAACTGGAGCACTATTAATTAAAAAAAGGGAAAATGGATGCCAAAAATAGCCAACATATTATATTGATGAATCATCTATAGAGAACTTCTTCAATCCGATTGATGCTATAAAACAGGCAGAAGGAGAAGAAGTTTCATCAACATCACCATCACCTTCACAAAACATTTATTTTGGAGAAATGGTTTACCTGATACACTGTGATGGACAGTGTTCCTCTGTCTGCTAAAAATATTTTTTCACTCCATTCTCTCCCTATTCAACAGTCCCTCCACCAAAAAATACATTCTGTTATTATTTATTTTCTGGAATCTTTTGGATGTCTTTGCACACAATATGAATGAGAAGCCTTAATCCCTTATGATATTGGATTGTATTCTTAATTGTATAAAATAAAAGCATCTTTTGTGGTCAATTCTCTCATGTAAAACAAAAAAAATAATAGTGAATTTAAAGTGGGAAGATGATAAATTTTATGTGATTTTTTTCTTATAACTCTTAACGTGTCGATTTGCAGAGGATATTGAAATATAATCCTCATTTTACCATGGTGACAAAGGTTCATGGCACAGTGTCAAGTATCTTGTTTTGGAAATGTTCAGGCCATTTCTTATTCTTGCTTTTTTGTTGCTGTTTTCTTAATGTTATGCACAAAAGACACTACTTTCATTGTAACCTTCTACATAAAACACTATTATTGACATCTGAGGATTAAGTTTTAATTGAAGTAAGATTTCAAATGGTCTGTTATCTGTGATCCCTATATAATGATCACAAAGACATCCTAGAGCAGGCAATGAAACAGATAAATATGTTGAAAAGACAGCTAACAGCTCCATTTAGCTCACCCATGCTTGCCAAACTTGACACACACAATTTATCCCAGACTGATGGAAAGGGAGCATAAAATATAGCCAGATTGTGATACTGTATGTTTCTCAGATGGTGTTTCCTTGGGCTGAAAATCAGGTGTCTCATATGCCCAGATATGGTATTCAGATAGGTGGAGACGGGCTTTTTGCCCAAACTCATCATATTTTTAATGTTTTAGTTTGGAACTTGCTTGAGAGCAACGTTAATGGTGAGTCTCTCATCTATATAACATCTTGGATGACAAAGAGAGAGTGGAGAATATCCACTAAACCCCAAACCAACCCTTAGGGGAGAAGTGAGAAGTGAATCCAACAAATATTTAACAAACAATAATATTTTGAGACCATTATTGTAAATGATAGGAAGTAGAAGGTTTGCTGTAAAAGTGACTCCAGTGATTTTTTTTTTTAACCTCTAGATTTTTAAAGATCTTCAACAAAAACTCAACAGTTTTGCCAGGAGAACGTGTCAGAAGGAATCAGCTCTGGGCTGATGAGACTGAATTTGAATCTATTCTCAAAAGTGATTCAAGGGCTTCCCTGGTGGCGCAGTGGTTGAGAGTCCGCCTGCCGATGCAGGGGACACGGGTTCGTGCCCCGGTCCGGGAAGATACCACATGCCGCGGAGCGGCTAGGCCCGTGAGCCATGGCCACTGAGCCTGCGCGTCCGGAGCCTGTGCTCCGCAACGGGAGAGGCCACAACAGTGAGAGGCCCGCGTACCGCAAAAAACAAAAAAAAAACCCCAAAACCCCCCAAAACCCAGCAATTTCCAAACAGCCTCTTCAAGTAAGTAAAAGCAGTGACAAGTCTTGGCTTTTGCTTTCCAAAGGAGCACATGATAAAAAGGGTAATAGACACAGAGATGTTATGAATAGGCAACACACCATGCTAAAATGGTATGAACCACAGGTGACAAGGAAAACTTACCGTTTGGTATTATTTTCAAAGAGATCTGAATATTTGTTAGGAGGACTGGCAGCAGGACCAGGATATGTCACTTTGCTCAGGGGTGGCAGATTGGGTGTGTAGACATAAGAGAAAAACAATGTTTTGTTTTCTTTTTCCCATTCGCTTTCATAGAGGAAGCTTACCCGCCCTCTAATGCAATCAGTTTCACCACTTTCTTGGAAAAACACTGCTGCCTCTCCTGCTCTCTTGGCCAAATCTCCCTTGCTGGGAATGTGGCTCTGCTCTCTAAGCTCTGCAGTGCCCCAGGATGCCCCCAGGAGAGCTCTCTAGGACTGTCAGGTTGACTAGAAGAGTCCACAGCATGCAGCCAAGGGCCAGGGCACAGCGATAAGAGCAGGCTTCAGCTGAACAGAAGGGAGTGAGGCCAGCGTTAGGAAGACAGCGTCAGGACTGCAAACCAGAGAGGGCGCGTCCTGCAGCCTGGAACCACTTGATCCGTTCTCTACCTGGAAGATGCTCCCTGAGTTGCCCAAACCCGGCTCAAAATCCTACTTCCCTCCTCCCCTCTCCAGACTCGCCCAGTCAGAGGTGATGGCACCTTTTCCCATTACAGCCACTCTCTCTTCCCCTTGCGTTGTTTACCCGCATGCTTTCTCTACTCAGACTGCACTTTTGGAGGAAAGAGGTCCTGGCCTATTTATTTGTATGTTCCCCAAACCTGGAATCACAATAGTACGGAGGATGATGATGGAAGCTAACACTCATACAGCACTAACTACGTGCCAGCCATTGTTCTAAGCTGTTCACGTACTTTCATTTATTAACCTTTATAACAATCCTATGAGGCAACTTCTATTAGCCCACTCATTTTACAAACAACAAAACCAAGACCTAGAATGGTTAAATAGCACTTTAAAGATTACGTAAGAGGGACACGCAGCCTCTGAGTGTTGGGACTACTGGCACACGAACTCAACATTTTTTCTTTTTAAAAAAAAAATTTTTTTTCTTTATTGGAGTATAATTGCTTTACAATGGTGTGTTAGTTTCCGCTTTATAACATAGTGAATCAGCTATAAACTCAACATTTTGACTCTGTCCTTTCTCTACTGCCCGAGCAAATGGTAGGGAGTTGACAATTTTTTCATGAATGAATAAACAGACTGGGGAAGGAACCTGAAACAAATGCCACCTATGAATGGTTTAGATGAATTTCTTTTAGTCCATGAAATACATAAAGACCATATCTTGTTCTCAAATCTTAGTCTAACAAAAATTTGATTTCTTGAATAATGAGTTTCTTGAATTTTTTAACATGTATCCCCACATCTGATTTTGATGCAGAGGGCCTTTGGCTTGGGCTTCAGGAAACACTGCCTGGAATAAATAAGGTAGGTGGAAACACTGTTTTTGTACATAGCTCACCATTCTTGATCATCAGAGTGAAAGATGTCAACTAAATGGTGACCATTTTTTTGTAATGAAGGCCCAGAGTCACACTGGTTGGTCAAACTACTCTGTCACAGCCACAAGGACATGCCCCAAGAAAGCCTACCGGACTGGAGAATCCAGTCCATACGCTTCTGTTACAGGAAAACTTCAACAAATAAAAATATTCGGAGAACAAACGATGTAGTGGACATATGAGTAGCACTTATCATTGAATTAGCTAGGCCAAGGTGCCATTGATCTAGGTTCTGCCTCCTCACAAATGGCATCTTCATAAAATGAAATGGTGCTCCGAGGCTGCTGCCAAATTAGTAGCACCCCTGTATTAATCTGGATGGTCAGAAAAGCATCCAGCTCCCTTAGGGTCCGGAAGAAAAGTAGCTACATTTGAGAATACCCAAGACCCCAGAGTCACAGCTCTGTTTTTCTAATCTGTTTTCTTCCCAGAGGATGTGCAGGGAGCACGTCAGAGAGGTCAGTGTTCTCCTCTAAACCATCCAGGGGTTACCAGTAAAGAGCAGGGAGAACTGGGAAAGGAGGATTGGTGAGACATGTGATCTCTGCATAAGGAAGCTGAGACCAAGGAAGCTTGCAGGTTGATTTCTTGAGATGCTGGAAGGTGGGTAGCATAAATATTTCTTAGAAAACCAAGAATCCAGTCTGCTTCCAGCTCAAACAGGCAAAAGGCCACTGAGCTCCAGCATGTACTAGGGAAAGCAAACGAGTAGAATGTGACCTTTCTTATTCTTACACCATGTGTGTATCACCAGTGCTCTTGGCCCATCACACATGCTCATATAATTATTCCTAAATGACCCCGCTGTGTTGAAAGCTTGCTAAAGTTCTGGTAAGATGATGAAATGAAATCTGTGCTGCCTAGGGGGAAAACACTAAGGAAACACAAATTTTAAACGTGGATGGTGTGTGTGTACAGTTTTGTGATGACTATGTGTTGGAACAATGTGACTTTTGCTATCTGGATAACTGGCGATGCGCCAGTAATATCTGAGATATAAGATCGCTAGGGGGATTATTGCAAAATGTGCATGCGGGAATCTTTGATAAATGATATGCACATCCACACATCAGCAGAGTTTGTACTCTTTTCACTCCCAACTCCTCAGCGACGAGGCAGGCTGATTGGATATGGTGATAGAGGATCAAAGGAATTTTCAGGGTGGCCATCCTCTGACCTTTCCAAAGCAGACAAACACTCAGGGTTGCACGGAGACATAACAATATACGGTGACATGGAGATTTTTGTAACCAGACACAGACATAAACAACCAAAATTGTGCCCAACTTTGCCCCCTTGATTAGGGGTGGCTTCATCCTTTTTTTTTTCCCCAAACTAATTGATATTCCTGGGTATTATGAGAATCAGTAGGCTTCTTAAGAAAGAACTTCCAGGGACTTCCCTGGTGGCGCAGTGGTTACAAATCCGTCTGCCAATGCAGGGAACACAGGTTCCAGCCCTGGTCCAGGAAGATCCCACATGCTGCGGAGCCATGAAGCCCGTGCACCACAGCTACTGAGCCCAGGTGCCACAACTACTGAGCCCATGTACCACAACTACTGAAGCCCACACGCCCTAGAGCCGATGTTCTGCAACAAGAGAAGCCGCCACCATGAGAAGCCCGCACACCGCAATGAAGAGTAGGCCCCCCCGGCCGCAATTAGAGAAAGCCTGCGTGCAGCAATGAAGACCCAACACAGCCAAAAAATAAATAAATTAAATAAATAAATAAATAAAAAACCACTTCCATATCATTGACATTTTGGGACCATATAGTCCAAGCCTCACAGTTAAGATAGCTAAAAGCTGAGGTTACGTGGCCTATTCAAAAATCACGTTCAGTTGGTTGCAGAACCAGAAAGCTGAGCATAAGGCTCTAGACTGTACCTTCTAAACACAACTGGCTCTTGCCCTGCCCATCATCTAATCACAGAAATATGCAGGATTTGTGTCCTCCTGGTTATTTAACTGTGACACATTTATTTGGATGATGATATTTCTAACTTGTATCACCTACATCCTCTGGCCTGGAAAAAAGTAAACAGAAAACATTTCTTATAATATTTGCTGAAAGCAACAAATGAACGAATGAGTCATATATCAATGATCTTTTTAGATTTTCAGTGTATTTTTACATCAGTGTATTCTTTTTTAATCTAAACTGTGATTTTTAAAAAATATAAACCGTTGGGCTTCCCTGGTGGCGCAGTGGTTGACAGTCCGCCTGCCGATGCAGGGGACACGGGTTCGTGCCCCGGTCCGGGAAGATCCCACATGCCGCGGAGCGGCTGGGCCCGTGAGCCATGGCCGCTGAGCCTTGCACGTCCGGAGCCTGTGCTCCGCAACGGGAGAGGCCACAACAGTGAGAGGCCCGCGTACCGCAAAAAAAAAAAAAAAAAAAAAAAAAAAAAAAAAAATATATATATATATATATATAAACTGTCATTTACATTTCTGTTTTTTACACACTGCAATCAACAACAGCATCACCCATGGCGCCATCATGGCAACTCATCATTAATGCCAGCAGAGTCTACATTCACAGCCATTCACCTCCAGTTTTCCATTCCAAGGGTCAGCTTCTCAGGAGGACCAATTACAAATGGCAAATAAAGATAAACACTTACACAGAGACCTTAGAATCCATTTTCTCCAAAGGTAGTCTTTCTGATTGGATTATTACTCGTGGCTGTAGCTAAAATCAACCACCACAAATGATGTGAAACCTTCTACCTTTCTCATGCTAGACACACACACACACACATACGTGCACACACAGCACAAAACATGCCTGTGTTTTCTAACCCTTCTGTTTTCAGTTTTAAAACTGATGCGTTATTTGAACAATACATGATTATTTCCTGCTGCTTTTTCAGCTGCCTGTCTGGTGCCCCTGATTGCTATGTGCCAGTGCAGGCTACCCCGTCACCCAGGGCCTGCCTTATTTTCCTCACTAATGGATGGATGTGCAAAGGCACGGTTTTAAGATGGAAAGCTAATGCATGCAGTTTTTCTTCCTTTGAGCTCAGAGAAGCCGGTTCTGAATTGAACTGGAAAGTCTTTAGCTGCCCCAGTAACTCTCTTTTGATTACCTATTGGCCCAGGGCATGGGATGTGCTGCTCCCAACCCAGCGAAATAACACTGTGGAGAAAACTGTACAGAGAGTGGGCCCCTGGAGAGGAAGATTTCCGGTTCCCCCTCCTCCCATCAGCCCATGTGCTACCCTGTATTGGTTGTGTGTGTGTGTGAGTGTGTGTGTGTGTGTGTGTGTGAGAGAGAGAGAGAGAGAGAGAGAGAGAGAGAGAGAGAGAGAGAGAGAGAGAGAGAGGGCGTTGAAGCAAAAGGGAGGTACACTTGAGCTTATTCTTTATTCGTCGGTATTTGTTAATATTGCTTTGGCCAGAACTGCATGACTGTTGGAAAGTAATTTTGTAGCCTGAAAGCCCCCTTTACCAAGATGATGCCTTTTATCTAATCTGAGTCAGGTGCACTATCTGAAGATGCCCTTGTAAATCCTCCACGATGCTAATTAGAAAATCCAACAGAAAAACAAAACAAAACCCACAATCCCTATGGATACCAAGAAAAGTAACCCCAGAGTTAGATTTGAAATGCTAAAAATATTTTAAGTTAAACAACTCAGTCTCTGTAACTATATGTAATATACTGTATGATTACAAGTGTGTCTGCAACTCTGAAAATATATGCTTATCTCAGTGGTGATAGCACATCAGTTTTTACTTATCTGTCGACAACCGAGTGTTCTCAATATCCCAGTGCAGGTTCTGATACAGAAAGCAGAGTGCAGAAAGGGAGAAATATGTGGTCAGGGGCCCTGCAGGTCTGATGTGGTGCAGCTCGGTATGCAGGGGAGCTGAGGCCTAATGAAATCTGAGAGCTGTTTCTACTCAGTTTCCTTGAAGTGCTTCCTCTGAATCATCTCATGGGGTCCTTGGACCAAAAAGAGATGGCCTTGACTCCCACCTACCACTGCTTTGAAAATGTAAACCTAAGGGGTCCCAGATGGCCCAGCTTTGGGAGCTTGCTTTTGGGTTTTCGTACTTTCTTTTGAGGCCAAGCACGATAAAAGAAATGGCAAAAGGACTCTGGGTTGTTTGATAGGCTGGCACATTCAGGTTGGGACAAGCCGTTTGTGAAATACTCCGCCCGCCCCTCTGAAGCACCAACTCCGCCCTTAGCAGAGGCCGCAGGACAGCTTCAGGTGCACGACTTTAGCTAATTTCCTTGCTGGTCTCACTCCTTCGCCCGGAGAGGATAGATGAGGCGATCGTTGCTCCCTGTCATGATGAGCCAGTGCCCTAGAGAACATTTCCTAATCCAAGCTCCACCCTCCCTGAGGATGAGTTTGACCTAAAAAGTTCTGTGAAGGGGCGCCAAAGGAGTCCTGAAAAACCACTCAGAGGGAAGGGATTCCAACCTGCTGATGGAAGGCCACAGGGAAAGGATGGGATGGGGTAGAGACACTCCTTTATCTTGATGGATGACTTAAACACACAGATGCCTTTTTAAAATAAATATACATACTCAGTGCCTCCTTTCCTACCCCCGTCCCAGGTGCATACACATTTTTTTTTCCTGTTTTATACACACACACACCCCCACCCCCACTACCATGACCACCCCATAATCACGTGTAGCATGATGAGACAGCTCCAAACTGGAATCCTGCTGCGCCTTGTGAGAGTTGGTGGCCCTAGACAGGTGATTTGACCTCACATGCCTCAGTTTCCTCAGATGATAAGAAGAAATACTGACAGCTCCCTTGTCTGGGAAGTTGCTGGGATTGGGAAAGATGGCATTGCTCACCGGGAATCTTGCCCAGTGCCTGCAACTCTATAAAGGTAAAAACCAGTCCTCCTCCCCGGCTCTCTACCCTCGTTTCTGCTTGAGTGAGCCCCGGACGCTGTCCTCATAACCTCTCATTTTCAGAGGTCTTCACATTCATAAAACATCCTTCTTTCTTCATGTCGGAAGGGATTTTGCCTTCTGGGACCATAACAGTCACGCTACACCCCCTCAAATGCCTGTTTCTATACCTGAGAGCCAGATACTTGGGAAGTTTTCCTCCCTTCTCCCCTCCGTCACTTAAAAGATACTTAGATGAAAATGGCACGTAGCTGGAAGCGCTTTCCTCAGCAAGACAGCTTTCCCTCTGGGTCTCTGCGAAGCCATCTAAACAGTCTTCACAGATTGAAATTGAGCTCCACCAAGGAGCCCTCCCAGCAACGCTCAGTTGCTTTCCTCTTTGGGGTCCACGGTCTGTGTTCCCTGAGCGAAGATCCCTTTGACTTCCACAAATTGGAATAACACCTACCTCAAATATATTATCTGATGAAAGCGGATGTCAGCAGATACTGCCTATGTAATTGATATTTGATTTATTCAAGATTTATGCATGCTGTGCCTTAGATTTATTAATGATAATCCCCAGCTCTTGTGTTTAATATAGTGGAACCAAAACATAATTTGCTGGGATCAGTCAGAAATGCATCAAAGTGATTAACTCTACATGCAAACCATTACCCAGTGACATCCCTACTGTGCACAGTGCAAAAAGAGGCAATAATACAGTAATTGGCTTCACTTACGCAAGTGAGATATTTGCCGTGATTGCTAGTAAAATTTGGTCCCTTTTATCTCTGATTCTGCATCTCTATATCCCTTGTCATCCTTTGATGCTCCTTTGCCAGGCAGGATTTGCCTGAAATGAGCAGGCGCGCGCGCGCGCGCGCACACACACACACACACACACACACACACACACACACACACATATCCCACCCCAGCAATTATGTGTGAAGGCAGGCGCAGAATCTTGCTAAAACAGACAGGAGAGTAACTGCCCTTCTCAGGAGGCCCCCTGGTGGGGCACTGCTTCCGGTGGGGATGAGGGACCACCTCCCTCTCCCAGGGGAAAGCCAGCAAATGGGAATCATATCCCGACATCGCTCCTTATCCACATCTGTCACTTTTACCGATACCCAGACAGGCTGCAAAACCATTGCTATCTTGGAGTGGACATTTGGAACTATGCAAACAATCACTGAGATAACTTTTTTGGGGGGGAAATGCCTACTCATTTATGTTTGTTTTCTGTTTTGTTTCAGCTAATTAAAACTTAATTGGATGGACAACCCTTTATTATAAGACTATGCCCTTCCCACTTCTTGGTTTTAAAATATTTTTTCTATTATGAATTGTTGATGATAGTAGATGAGAGCAGTTTAGATTTTAAAAATTTAAAAAGATTTTAAAAATTCACAAGCAAAAATAATATACATATGTGGCAAAATATTCAAAGTCTATGAAAATGCGTGAAATGAAAAATAGAAATTTCCTTTCTCTGTTGTATCCTCTACCTCCAGTCCTTCTCCCCACTGGTAGTCACTGTCATACCTTCTAGAGTAGCCTTCTAGAAAATGTAAACCTAGTATACCTACATATATATGCACCATGTGCTTTTCATTTAATAGTGTATCTCAGAGCTGTTTTCTGGTTTGCACCTGAGAGGAGAGCTATCTGATCGTCTTCCATGGGTATCTATGATCATTTTTAATTGTTTAAAGTACTGCCTGGCCTGGCAGTGCTGTACAGTAAGACTGCTATTTGGAAATCATTTAAATATTCCAGCTTGGGAATTGTGGCTGCAATTCAGAACAAGGTAGCATCTCGTGAGGATTTACAGCAAGAGGGCAACACACTGCATCCCGCATTTTACAGCAAAACTTGTAAATAGTCCTTGATTTCTCTGTTGCCTGGAATGTGCCATCTGTCTTCAGGGCATCTGGTGGAACGGATCAGTACATCAGCCTGGCACCTTGATGGGCAAGGGCATCTCTGACTCCTGCACCTAATGCCAGGTTTAGATAGGATTTTAGTGTATTCAGTAACACGTTGGTAAACACCGCTTACACCATCTACCTCATGGATCTAACGTCATTCACAGCTAATTTAAAATGAAGCAGTCCCAGGAGGCGTATTGTTGGTTCCTTCATGGAAAAGCATTAATCGTTGTGTATCAGTTTCTCTTTTGCTCCCTAAGCAGTATTAGAGGTATGGTAAGAATATACAGGGACAGCTCACAAGGGGCATTCTTTGGCATTTTTAACGCCATTAGGGAATTGCCCTGAGAATCAAATGGGTATCTTTTGATGTTTTCTTAGCTCATCTTTTTCAATCGTTGTGAACAATGCCCCGAGTTGTGAATGGTGTTCTGCGTGGGCTAGGCCCACCAACGCACTTCCCAGGACTTGGTCGCCAAGCACACCCTCTGCTCAGCAAGCCTACCTGGCTCCTGAGCCTGGACACAGTGGTCCCCTCTCTGGACCCGTTTCTCTTAACTGCTACAGAAGCTATTCCTGCTTCAGCAATTCAAGTGATCTATTTTTCCTGTCCCCAAAGGTAATCGATTCCTGCCTCTGAACGCCGTGGATGATGAAGAGCTATGTCTTTGCCGGGCAGCAGTCGACCAGACGAGGTCCAGCTGGACTCACTTCCAAAGGCTGTCGCTGCCACAGCTCAGCCCAGCCTGAGGACTCAAGGCCTGAAGTCTGAGAGAAATCAGCACGGGGTTAAGAGAAGCCTGAGGGAGTGACTTCCAAATGTGAAGTATGGCTGCCACTCTTCAGAGTGTAAGTCTTCAGATTCTCAGGAGATAAGGGGACCATGGCTGGTACAGCAATGGGAGGGGAGGGATGCGTGGGCAGTTTGAAAGCTGATAACCATTATGGTGAGCTGAGTCTTCAGCAAGGCTCACTTGGGTGCAAATACCAACTACATATGCTTCTTCTAGCTAAGAGGCCTCAGAAACGATACCGAACCTCTCTGGACCTCAGTTTCTTCTGGAGGAAAAACGTCTACCTCGGGTGTTATGGAGCAAACTAGGAAAATGGGTATGAGGAAATGTATATTGGGAAAATGACATGTGATGCTAGCAGAGTGCTTGCAACCAACACCTGATGGACAATAACACTGATAACAGTAATAGTTATTACCATTCAACAAGGTCCCAACATTCAGGACACCAGCAGTTTTCTCAGTGAAAGGCTATGAGGATTTCAGAAACCTCAACAATGCTCTTGAGGACATCTGAACTCTACCAGGTCACCACCTGCTCACCATCTACCACCGTGGTCTTTAGGCTCACTAGCCTTAAACTCTCTTATGTCTCCCGTGAGCTACTGATATTGACAACCCCAAAGGGGTGGTTTGATGGTGTCTATTAAATGCAGGTCCAACACCTAGATCCGAGAAGTATAAGGAGGAAATAAATGGAGACCCTGAAGCAGCAAATGTTTCATTAACTTCAAAGTACCAGGGAAAGGCTGACTGGCTACTTCAATTTCGAAAAACATTAGCTCCCCTCCTGGAAGTGAGTCCTTTCTGTCCAGAGAGCAGTGTTCATGTTCAAGTTATTGAAATGACACATGATGCTGAGTTTGGGTGCTTTAAGGCTTATGAAACCTCCTTTACTTCTGAGCCGCTCTTAAACTTGAGGAAAGCTGGTAATTTGGGGATTATTCATGACACTCTATTGGGTTTGCACAATACCAGGATATCAAGATGAAAGGATGTTCAAGGTTCTTCTGGACCACCAAGTCACAGGTATTTGTAGAAGGTTGGAGTCTGAAGGGATCCTAGAAATCCTCTTAGCCCTTTGGCTTTCAAATGTCTTTGGCATGGGTGCAGAGCAGGTTCTGTCAAATAAAGTCCTGTGCAGGATACCGATAAATGCAATTGATAAAAGTGCACTGGAGGAGGAGAAGAGAACTCCCCTCTGGACAACTCTGGGATTGGAAACACCTTTGAAAACCTCATCTGTTTAATTTAATTTTCACCCAGTAGAAGAGGACTATGAGACAGTGCTATCTGCAAGCATGGTCTCCTGAGCACCGCATCAGCCTCACCTGGGAACCTGTTAGTAATTCAGGTTCTCAGGTCCATCCCAGACCTACTGGTGGTGGAGTCCAGGCACTTGTGCTTTTACAATCTTTTGAGATGACTCTCATGCACATTCACTCAAGTTTGAGAACTGGTCCTCTAAGAGCCTTTCAGTGAACACTGTAGGCTCATCTAATAAGATTCAGTTTTGGCAGATGGCAAGGCTAGCTCTCTACAAATCTCATTGAGATTCTGGGGTATGCATGCTATCCTGGGAATGGTTCTCTTCCATTCCATGCACTTTAGTAGCATCGCAGAGAACTGTAAGTCTATTGCACTTTGGAAACAACTCAAAGGTGGTTCTTTTAAACAAATGGCTTACAATCAAGAGATGTTGATTCTCATAGGAGATTAATTTAAATGGATTTGACCAGCAGCCCAAACTGTTGCAAGGGGATTATACACAAATATATGCTATTCCACAGAAATTATAATTTGTCAGTTATAAAAACTGAGCACACCTTGAATTTAAAGAGTGACTTTAATTTTCAAGACATGTTTCCCACGTACTATCTTGTTTAATAATGCCCTCTCCTGGCATCCTACAAGTTAGGGGTGAAAAAACGAAGATCAGAGAGGTTAGATAAGCTTTCCTAGGCCACATGCCTCCACAGTGGTACAATAAATATTCAAATTGTGTTCTCCTGATACCTAGTCCGTTATTTTTTCTGACGTTCCAGGAAATATATTAGATAATTTCCTAAGATGTGAATTTTCAACCAGATAAGTTTTCTCTATGGGGTTTCACCCTTTTCTCTCTTCTGTTGTTTATAATGGATAGTAATAAACTTCATAAAGGGCCTGAAATTGTTGAATCCCTACTTCAGTAATTAGTTAGGGAGCTCTCTGCCCCATCCTGGTGACAGGTGAGATGTGAGGTGTCTTAAATAAGGCAACTCTTCCCTTCTGATCCTATTGGTGGGCATCTGTTTCTAGTTGTAACTGACCAAACACTCCTGTTGCAGGGAAACTAATAACATCTTAACATATGGTCTTGAATCTGGGCCGCCTAATGACCTTGCATGGAGATTAATTGAAGGTGTTAATGGCATTGTTCCCAGCCAGGAATGTCAAAATACTGGCTTGGCCTCCTATGTACATGTTTTAAGAGGATTTGCTATTGATACTGAACTGGATTAATTTTAAATATAAAGAAAAATACTGTAACTTCAGCAAGCACCTGTGAAGCAAGTTTCTGTAGCTAAGGAGTCTGGATTAGTGCTCCAAGCAGGGTGCAGGATAATGAATTTGACACCCCATTTTGACTCCCTGGGAAAAATTCCCAGGATACAATCTTCTTAAGTGGGGGTATTATAGAAAGCAAAATTCTGTTGAGGGTGAAAAATTCATTCTATGACCTTCTATAATACTGTGCATGGAAAATACCATTAGAGATTAGAGTTGATTTATGGGTGTTCTGTGCTATTATCGCCCCTCCCCCATCTCACCCGGGCAGGAGAAATGGGCAAAAGACCAGTGAAAAAAAACTATAGTTTGAACTATATTTCCTCAAGTATTTACATAGAAATGTATTTAACTTCCAGGAAGCTTCAAGCTTAGTTATCATAATTACCTCATGCGTTGATCCTGGTACAATCGTCCCTTCTCTCTATCGGTTCTATTTTCTTTTTTTTTATTTCTATTTTAACTACCCTAGCACTTGTGTGCTTATGTACGTGTGTTTATTATAATTCACCTTAAAGGCTTCTTCAGGAATATAAATTATAAAGACATAAAAGTAAACACAGAATAATTTCCTTTCATGCATATATTTACAAACCCGTAAACTCTAAGGAAGAGTGAACTGGATTTTAAAAACATTGAGAATTACTTTTACTGGGTTTTTCTTTGCTCAGTTTATTCAGGGATTTTGGCCAAAGGAACCATATAAAATATGTCAAAACCAGATCCTCTTCTGGCTGCACAACTGGTTAGAAAGTAAAAATTATTGATTCAGAGCACCACCAATTCAATCATGCCTGAGGGACCAGACCCTTGAAATGACTATTTCACAAGTCCTTTTTGAGGAATTACTCAGTGCCTAGTTCATGGAGTATTCCCTCTCTGTGCTCTTGCAACACTGTACATACAGCTCCCTTACATCATTTTACAGATTTGTGTGTATCTTCTCTCTTCCCATTTGTCCTGACTGTGAGCTTCCTGAGGGCAGACTTGTGTCTTATTTACTGTTTAAATACCCAGTTTCCAGCAATGACTGACATACAATAGGCACATAATTAGGTACAGATTTTTGTGGACGAATAATTCTGTGAGGTATGCAGAAAGGTCTTAGATACCATCCTGATTGCAAAGAGATTATCATATTTTTGTGGTTTTAGTACTTATTGTTCTGAAACAAGCAGAATGGAATTCATCCATAGTATTACCGACAACATTAAACATATGGTTTCACAAACTCACTGAAGCCAGAGAGGTAGTTTTATTTAGGTCTCCCAAGAGCACACGTTTGTGCTTATTGAGAAACATTCTGTAGCATATGAAAAAATTCTAAATGCTTAATTAATCATTCTTACAAACAGCGCATTTTGTGCTCGTGTCCTTGTGCCAACGAGATTCCACATGTGCATTTTGATTTTCCCCTAAATAAAATTTTCCAAACCCTTTAAAAAAAAAAGCTTAACCCATTATATTCAGATAAAAGCAGTAAAGCATGGAGTGGGCCAGCTTTATCTAATTTTCCAAACTGAATAAAATGAAGGACAAATAAATGGATGACGAAAAGCAATGTATGTCTGATTCATTTGGCTTTCCTGTTGGCCAAGCCACTCAGGGAATTCAGTTGGGCAGGCTGAAATTCCTTGCACATTTGGCTTTCAAGGTCAGGTAGAATGGCGCACCATCCACTGGGCAGCCCACAGCAAAGAGAGCCACACAAACTAAAAGGGAAGGAATGCCGAGCTGAACTGTCATTGACCTGCCAGACTCAGGTGTCTGTGAGCTGTGAGACACAAGTAGAGTTATGAAGAGATTATGTGGCCCTGGGTATTGCAAATGCACCATAGACTGTTTCCCCTCACTAAAATGAAGTGATGGAGAGATACCTCAGTGGAAAAAGCAATCAGTGGTAGGGAATGAAGTTCCTTACTTTTCTTTCCCCAGCCTCTCCCTCCCAATCCTTTCAAATCTCCCTTGGGTCCAATTTGGGAATTCTTGCAAAGGCTAAAGTCCAGCAGTTTAACAGCTATTAAACACGGTCATAAAGTGAAGATGCAGCCCTCGAGTTGGGCTCTTGGCAGTGTCAGAGGAATATGGCGAGCCATAGAACTCTTCTGCTGACGGGAAATAATGGAAGAGATGAAGGGAGGGGGTGTGGACAAACCAGATTGGGACTTGGAGATGACGACCCATGGAACATACTAACCCACTCCGGTATTGCTATTTAGTACCTGTGAAGTATACCATTATGCATTATTAAATTCATGTATTATTGAATCATGAATCCTTGTTCCCTGATAAAAAAAGGAGATGATTTCTTAGTTTAAATTAAAGCCCTGCCTCCTTATTTAAATAAAACTGCATTACTGGCTGCCTAGCATGCTAATCAGAAAGCTACATTAAGCAGGTAGGACTATACGCATTGAAAAATAATGAAACAAGACTTTTCAGCCAGACATTGTTCCCTCGCCTGCTTTTCATGACAGCGGATTTCCTACTGGCAGTTGATAAGACAACGGCAAATGAAGATAACAACATGAGAGGGAAATCATTCACTCTAATGGGCTCCACCTGTGCAGACTTCAGCTCATTTACATGGCTGCAGAAAAATTAGAAATCATGCGGCAATTAGTCTGTTCTAGATTATGCAGTGTGTCAACTGATACCACTCAGGAGAGCACTAGTGCTAAAATGGTTTCAGAAGATAAATCTGCTCTCCTATACAAACAGTTTTAATTACCTGGAAAACGGCATTGCCTATTGAGAAATCTCCACTGTGAACCTGGGCTGCTCTCCCGCTATTGGAATCAGATGTCGGGAAATTCCAGTGTTTATGTAATTGACTCATATAATATTTGATGACTTGTTGAAACTGAAATTGGGCCTTTTGGTCGGCTCCCCGATTGTTCATCAAATGCCCCTTTAATGTCTCGGTTATGGTTGGTCAGGGGAAGGGAAGTTAGATTTTTTTAAACGCATCTGTTTACTGGTACCCTTTGCTTCTCGAAACTTAGCTCTTATAAGTCTATACAAATCTGAGAATTTATCATAAAATAATTTCAAATATGGACCCTGAATCAACTGATCAAGCAACTATGAACAACTCCTTATGAATAAAATGTTAAGACCATTAAGGTTTTGGATTCTTAAGATAGTGGGGTAAATTTTTCTATTCATTTGGGCCTTGAAGTATACCTTTCTTAAAAACCATCGAAGTGTCTAGAGAAATAACAGTCATGAAAACCCAGCTTTTGTGTTTATAAGGGATCATTTAAAGGTTTTACTTTGATTTGCTTATAGAAATGCTTATATATTTACACCCACTTTATTTATTTAGTCATTTTTGTTTTTACAATTGTTTCATTGGATTTGGAAGTAATGCAATAAAGTCCGGGTTAATGGAGGCATCCTTTGAGAGTTTCAGTCCTTGGGTAGGGACAACTTCTTGGGATATTGGTAGAATGTTTGTATTCTGCCTGCACCTTTAGGGAAGACAGGATCAAGGGTTCTTTTGGAAAATAGCAGGCAAGCACTTAGCATTGTCCACTAGAGTTTGCTTCCAAAGCAAACCTAAAAAATGGCTTCTGGTTGGTGGATGGCAGTAAGAGTGGGGCATGCCTTAAAAGGCAGGCAATGTGCACCTTCAGTGACGAAAGCAGGGCCAATCTTACCTACAGATAAAGAAGGCAATCCCCTCATATAGATGGGCTTTCAGCCAGGAAACCTCTACTGGCCAAGAGATTTCTTCCAAACTTGCTCTCTGAGACTGACTTCAAGATTCTAATCCTGACTAAAGATATAGAATATCCAGGGACACTTCACACGGAACTTTACTGGTTTCCAAGTTTTGTCCCAGAAGCTTTAGTCTAATGAGGGTTCTCTCAACAAAAGACCTGCAAAGACTATCAATTTAACAAAAGTGGCTGTAGCCCCTTCCTAAGTAACAAAATGAATATAGTATGCTAAGGCCCTGAGATGTCCTCCGGTAAAGAAATTTGTTGAAGCCAGCATTTTCCAGATTTATCTGAAATAAGTAAATTACTCCTTCCCACCCTTTTGTAATGGAGCACTCATTCACATCCAGTATCCAAGAAAACAACTTTGGGTCACACCCCTGCAGTCCCAGTGAATGGCCAAAGAAGGCTTTGCCTATGGACGGGAGGACACAGGACTTTAGGGCCTCGGTTTATGGTGCTAGAGAGCACAGAGGCCAACTTCACTGGCCATGTGGATTTCTTTGGCTTATTTCAAAGGCAATTTCCTCTCATCTCAACTCTTACCTGCACAATAGATACACAAAGGCACACAGACACATACACACACAACCCCAACCCCATCAGGTCCATCAAAGTTTAACACAATTTTGCAACTGAGGTTCCTTATGTGAGCCACTGGACACAGAAAACGTTCATAATGACAATATTCTCATTCTCTCAAGGCTGGTATTTAATCAGTACCATTCTAGATGCGTAGGAGAGAAACTAATTCATTACACACAATGAATACCTTATGGCATTAGGGTATAATTCTCTCCTAGAACCAGAGCACAATGACAACCTAGCAATATTTTTAGGATAATCTATATGTTTCTGGCAATACCTTTTCTTACTCCACCCTCCCTGAAAGAGAATGTAAAGTGCCGTATGATATTGAATCAAAGAATAACGGACTCTTTAATTTGGGAGGGACCTTAGAGACGGTGCGTTACAGGTGAGGACAGCAAGGCCCTGAGGGATGGCCCAAGTTGCTCTGGGTGACATACTGAACCAGGACGGAATAGGCCTGTCGTTCAGGTCTTCAGACCAGAGACTGGAGTTTGTTCTACCACATCCCTGTGCTCTGCCATCACCCGGGGCCCTTCGGTAGAGGAGAGGGCAGGCCCCATTCAAGAGTCCTAACCACAGACAGGTGAGTTTATCACCTCAGAAAAGTAGGTCACTCAGGACCCTGACATTCAGAGAGACATGAACAGTACTGAGAATAGCAAGCCACAGAAAGTCCTCAGGGGAACTGTGAGTGTCCTGGAGAGAACAGGAATCTGGGTGTAAGGCGAGTGAGTCAGGATGTTCTAGAGTCAGAGTCCTTTCATGGGTGTGAAAACTTGTCCCCTTCCACAGAGCCAACACATCAGGGGTCATTCTGTTTCTAGAAGGATGTTAATAAAGTTGGAGAGGGTGAGACGCATGGGGTGGGGGAATCTGAGCTCAGGATGGGGACTCCAGCCAGTCCTTCCCATACACAAGGGCTGTCCCGAAGGACAACAGTTGTGTTGTAAAAACAACAACACAACTAACTTTCTGCTTCTTGGTGCAACTATTTGATGGAATATGGAATATTCACTAGAAATAATGGTGATTCTTAAAATAAAAACCTAGAAGTAAACTGGATTGAGAAATATTTCAAGCATAAGAACAATGGAAGAAATGAAAAGAAATATCTATGGATTTGATTACATAAAATGTAAAATATTTGTACGTTAGGAAATGTGATAAAGTCAAAGGTAAGCTGGTTAAGCGGTTGGGCATCAATATAATAGGCATGTGTTTTAACACCTTGTTGGAGGTGGGAGGAAAGGTACGCTGTGCTTTCAGAATAGGCAGCACTTGCTGCATCAGCCACACATCATCCTTTGGAAATTTGTTCTTGGCCATCACTGTTCTTTGCTCTTTAAATCTCCTGAGGTCACAAATGTGTCCTCTCACAGTTTCTTTGAGCCACTGTTGACTACAGTTATGAGATGATCCCCACAGGCTGCACTGATATTTATAGCACATTTCATAAGATCAAAGGGTTTCAGCTTTTGCCTGCTAACTTTTATCTTCATTTCCTCAGTCACTTCAGTGAAGGCACTTGTAGTGACCTCATAATTTGCATTTAACACCCAGAATGACATTCTGCCTTTGTTTCTTTGCTGCAGGCCCAGTGCCAATACTCGTATCCCCTTTTTTTTTAGTCATTATAAATCAACGGGTCTGTAGAATACAATAAATCACAGAAGAGATACAGCAGATAAAGCCACACCTTTGCAAACACCCTTGATTTAGTGAGTACTCTTGAGCAGGAGTTGACTGAGGGAGTTCCCAATATGGTTCCCAGAGTACATGGTAGATTCCACCATACCAGCTTCCACTGACTAAGAGCATAGTGGAGCCCTCAGAATATGGGACAAAGTTAACATATGGACTGCTTAGCTCTGAGCCAAGGGAGGCTCAGTCCTTCATCTTCTTCTCTATCTCCACTCACTCCCTTGGTGATCTCACCCTGAATTATGGCTCTAAATACCAGATAGTGTTGACTACTTGGAAATGTATGTCTCCAGCCCAGACTTCTCCCTTGAACTCCAGACTCATATATCCAACTGACTAATTGACATCTCCACTTGGAAGTCTAATAAACATCATAGATTGTCACCTCCCAAATGGAACTCCTGACCTTCTCATGCATGGACCCCTTCCCCATCGCAGAAAATGATAATTTCATTCTTCCACATGCTCAGTCCTCTATTTTTCTCATCCCTACCTCTGACTGAGCAGGAAATTCTGTTGACTATTATCTTCAAAATATATCTACAATCTGACCACTTCTCACCACTTGCAGGCAATTCCACTGGTCCAAGTCCCATCATGAATCACCTCAGTGATTGCAGTGGTTTCTAACTGACCTCTCTATTTTGCCTTTGACATCCACAGCCCAGGCTCATCATAGCAGCCAGAGCCTGTCATGTCAGACCTTTAACAAAGGCTTCCCCTGATTCGGAGGAAAAGCTCAGATCCTCACAATGGCCAGAAGGCCTTACTAGTCTGTCACCCACACCTTACCTCTTTCACATGGTCTTGAAATCACCTCTATTTAACTCACTCTGTTCAAGCTATATTGGGCTCCTTGAGTGTGTTTTTTGAACACACCAGGCATGCTTCTGCCTTGGGGATTTTTAAACATTTGTTTTTTCTTGGGCCTGGATCATTCTTCCTCCAGATATCCTCACAGTTCTCTCATCTCCCTCAATCTTTGCCTAAATGAGTCCTTCTCAGTGAGGCCTTCACAGACCACACTATTTAAAACTGTAACCCTTATCCTGATATTCCTTATTTATTTCCTTACTTTATTTTTGTCCATGGCACTTATTCTATATGAAGTTATAACTTTACTTAATTATGTAATGTCAGTTTCTCTGCCCTAAAGTATAAACACAATAAAGGTAAAGGTTTTTGTCTCAGTCTTTCACTGCTATAAACTTAGTGCCTGGAATAGTGCCTGGAACATAGAAGACAAACAAAAAGTGTTTGTTGAGTGAATGAATAAAGGAAGGAAAAAAACAATTACATATTTTTTATTTACACAAGATTAGATATTTGGGAGAGAAATATACTTATGACAAATCAGTGCTGTTTTTGCAAGTAAGGTTGACATCTGTGACATCTCAAAATCTCAATGCATTTATGTAAAAGTTTCTTTTTCATTTGGACAGTCTATTGTGGATGTTCCTGATGAGGCAGGTATCCTGAATGGCTCTCCTACAAGCAGTAACTCAGAGATCTAGGCTATTCCATCTGTCATTATCTACATCCTCAGAATCCTTGACTTACACCAAACAGGAAATAGAGGCAGACAGACAGTTATTGCATGAAAGTTTGCATGAGATACTGCATGCGATCAGTGTGCAAATGACATACATATTTTTGCTCAATTTCCTTTGACCAGCACTCAGGTATGTGGTCTCACCTAGACGCAAGGATGATGGGGAAGGAACTGGGAAAAACAGCTTAGCTGCATGCCCAGGAAAGAGTAGAACTAGATATTGGTGAACATTAGCAGTCTTTATGATGTATAATTAGATCATATAAATTGACAAGATAAACAGTAAGTCCCTAAGAAACCCTAAATAGGCAACTCGTAGGAGAGAACATCTAAAATGCTAAGGAACATATAAAAGAATGTTTAACATCAGGCTTCCCTGGAGGCACAGTGGTTGAGAGTCCACCTGCAGATGCAGGGGACGCGGGTTTGTGCCCCGGTCCGGGAAGATCCCACATGCCGTGGAGTGGCTGGGCCCGTGAGCCATGGCCGCTGAGCCTGCGCATCCGGAGCCTCTGTTCCGCAACGGGAGAGGCCACAACAGTGAGAGGCCCGTGTACCGCAAAAAAAAAAAAAAAAAAAGAAAAAAGAATGTTTAACATCTATGTGCTGATTTTTGCGCAGACATAGTTTTCAAATCCTATAGGGATATACCGAGAAGTGAGATTGCTGGACCATATGTTAAGAGTATGATTAGTTTTCAAAGAAGCTGCCACTGTCTTCCAAACTGGCAGTAGCATTTTGCATTCCCAACAGCAATGAATGAGGCTCCACATCCTCACCAGGATATTGTGCTATTAGTGTTCTGGATTTTGGCCATTCTTTTTCTTTGTTTGTTTAATTATTTATTATATATATTTCGATTGGAGCATAGCTGGTTTACAATATTATATTACTTTCAGGTGTACAACATGGTGATTCAATATTTTTATAGATTATATTCCATTTAAAGTTATTATAAAATATTGGCTATATTCCCTATGCTATACAATATATCCTTGTACCTTATTTATTTTATACATAGTAGTTTGTACCGCTTAATCCCTTCCCACTCCCCCCTTCTCTCTTCCCACTGGTAACTACTGGCTTATTCTCTATATCTGTAAGTCTGGTTTTGCTTGTTATATTCATTCATTTGTTTCATTTATTAGATTTCACATACAAGTGATAGCCTGAAGTATTTGTCTTTCTCTGACTTATTTCACTAAGCATAATACCCTTCAGGTCTATCCATGTTGTTGCAAATGGCAAAATATCATTCCTTTTTATGGCTGAGCAATATTCCATATATATATAATCACATCTTTTTTATCAATTCAGCTGCAGATGGACACTTAGGTTGATTCCATATCGTGGCCATTGTAAATAATGCTGCTAGGAACATTGTGGTGCATGTATCTTTTCATATTAGTGTATTTGTTTTCTTTTCTTCAGATATATACCCAGGAGTGGAATTGCTGGATCATATGGTAGTTCAGTTTTCAGTTTTTTGAGAAACCTCCATACGGTTTTCCACAGTGGCTGAACTAAACTTCATTTCCACCAACAGTGTACTAGGGTTCCCTTTCCTCCATCCTTGTCAACATTTGTTATTTGTGGTCTTTTTAATGATAGCCATTCTGACAGGTGTGAAGTGATATCTCATTGTTGTTTTGATTTGCATTTCCTTGATTAGTGATGTTAAGCATCTTTACATGTGCTTGTTGGTCATCTGTGTCTTCTTTGGAAAAATGTCTATTCAGGTTTTTTGCCCTTTTTAAAAATTTAATTAATTAATTTATATTTGGCTGCATTGGGTCTTTGTTGCTGCACATGGGCTTTCTCTAGTTGCAGTGAGCAGGGGCTACTCATCATTGCAGTGCGTGGGCTTCTCATTGTGGTGGCTTCTCCTGTTGTGGAGCATGGGCTCTAGGTGCACGGGCTTCAGTAGTTGTGGCATGCGGGCTCAGTTGTTGTGGCTTGCAGGCTCTAGAGTGCAGGCTCAGTAGTTGTGGTGCACCGGCTTAGCTGTTCTGCAGCATGTGGGATCTTCCCAGACCAAGGATCAAACCCCGTCTCCCCTGCATTGGTGGGTGGATTCTTAACCATTGCACCAACAGGGAAGTCCTTTTGCCCATTTTTTAATCAGGTTGTCTGTTTGTTTGTTGTTGATATTGAGTTATATGAGCAGTTTATATATTTTGAATATTAATCCGTTATTGGATATATAATTTGCAAATATTTTCTCCCATTCAGTAGATTATCTTTTCATCTTGTTGATGGTTTCATTTGCTGTGCAAAAGCTTTTATTTTTAATTAGGTCCCATTTGTTTACTTTAGCTTTTCTTTTCCAGCCTTAGGAGACAGATCCAAAACAGTGGACAGATCATCCAAAATGAAAATAAATAAGGAAACAGAAGCTTTAAATGACACAATAGACCAGATATATTTAATTGATATTTATAGGACATTCCGTCCCAAAACAAAAGAATACATTTTCTTCTCAAGTGCGCACGGAACATTCTCCAGGATAGATCGCATCTTGGGTCACAAATCAAGCCTCAGTAAATTTAAGAAAATTGAAATCATATCCAGCATCTTTTCTGACCACAATGCTATGAGATTAGAAATGAATTACAGGGAAAAAAACGTAAAAAACACAAACACGTGGAGGCTAAACAATACATTACTAAATAACCAAGAGATCACTGAAGAAATCAAAGAGGAAATCAAAAAATACCTTGCATTCCTATACACTAATGAGGAAAAATCTGAAAGAGAAATTAAGGAAACACTCCCATTTACCATTGCAACAAAAAGAATAAAATACCTAGGAATAAACCTACTTAGGGAGATGAAAGACCTGTATGCAGAAAACTATAGGCACTGATGAAAGAAAATAAAGAGGATACCAACAGATGGAGAGATATACCATGTTCTTGGATTGGAAGAATCAATATTGTGAAAATGACTACATGACCCAAAGCAATCTACAGATTCAACGCAATCCCTATCAAATTACCAATGGCATTTTTTATGGAACTAAACCAAAAATTTTTAAAATTTCTATGGAGACACAAAAGACCCCAAATAGCCAAAGCAATCTTGAGGGAAAAAAATGGAGCGGGAGGAATCAGATTCCCTGACTTCAGACTATACTACAAAGCTACAGTAATCAAGACAATATGGTACTGGCACAAAAACAGAAACATAGATCAATGGAACAAGATAGAAAGCCCAGAGGTAAACCCACGCACCTATGGTCAACTAATCTATGACAAAGGAGGCAAGGATATACAATGGAGAAAAGACAGTCTCTTCAATAAGTGGTGCTGGGATAACAGGACAGCTACATGTAAAAGAATGAAATTAGAACACTCCCTAACACCATACACAAAAATAAACTCAAAATGGATTAAGGACCTAAATGGAAGACCGGACACTATAAATCTCTTAGAGGAAAACATAGGAAGAACACTCTTTGACATAAATCACAGCAAGATCTTTTTTGATCTACCTCCTAGAGTAATGGAAATAAAAACAAAAATAAACAAATGGGACCTAATGAAACTTCAAAGCTTTTGCACAGCAAAGGAAACCATAAACAAGACGAAAAGACAACCCTCAGAATGGGAGAAAATATTTGCAAACGAATCAACGGACAAAGGATTAATCTCCAAAATATAAACAGCTCATGCAACTCAATATTAAAGAAACAAACAACCCAATCCAAAAATGGGCAGAAGACGTAAATAGACATGTCTCCAAAGAAGACATACAGATGGCCAAGAAGCACATGAAAAGCTGCTCAACGTCACTAATTATTAGAGAAATGCAAATCAAAAGTACAATGAGCTATCACCTCACACCAGTTAGAAGGGGCATCATCAGAAAATCTACAGACAACAAATGCTGGAGAGGGTGTGGAGAAAAGGGAACCCTCTTGCACTGTTGGTGGGAATGTACATTGATACAGCCACTATGGAGAACAGTATGGAGGTTCCTTAAAGAACTAAAGATAGAATTACCATATGACCCAGCAATCCCACTACTGGGCATATACCCAGAGAAAACAGTAATTCAAAAAGACACATGCACCCCAATATTCATTGCAGCACTATTTACAATAGTCAGGTCATGGAAGCAACCTAAATGCCCATCAACAGATGAATGGATAAAGAAGTTGTGGTACATATATACAATGGAATATTACTCAGCCATAAAAAGGAACGAAATTGGGTCATTTGTTGAGACGTGGATGGATCTAGAGACTGTCATACAGAGTGAAGTAAGTCAGAAAGACAAAATCAAATATCATATATTAACGCATGTATGTGGAACCTAGAAAAATAGTACAGATGAGCCAGTTTGCAGGGCAGAAGTTGAGACACAGATGTAGAGAACAAACTTATAGACACCAAGGGGGGAAAGCCACAGGGGTGGGGAGGATGGTTATGTGATGAATTGGGCGATTGGAATTGTCATATATACGCTGATGTGTATAAAATTGATGACTAATAAGAACCTGGTGTATAAAAAAATAAAATAAAATTCAAAAATTAAGAAAAAAAGAAAGATTGCTTTGCCAGTTCGGATCCTTTCTGGTTCTATATAAATTTTAGAATTGTTTATTCCAGTTCTGTGAAAAATGTCATGAGTATTTTGATAGGGATTGCATTAAATCTGTAGATTGCTTTTAGTATGAACATTTTAATAATATTAATTGTTCCAATCCATGAACAAGGAGCATCTTTCCATTTCTTTGTATCATCTTTAATTTCCTTTATCAATGTTTTGTAGTTTTCAGAGTATAGGTCTTCCACCTCCTTGTTAAGTTTATTTATTTTTAGGTATTTTATTCTTTCTGATGTGATTTTTAAACAGGATTGTTTTCTTGCTTTCACTTTCTGATAGTTCATTATTAGTGTATAGAAAAGCAACAGATTTCTGTATATTAATCTTGTATCCTTAAAATTTACTGAATTCATTTATTAGTCCTAATCTTTTTTTTTTTTTTGGTGGAGACGTTAAGGTTTTCTATATAAAGTATCATGTCATCTGCAAATAGTGACAGTTTTACTTCTTCCCTTCCAATTTGAATGCTGTTTATTTCCTTTTCCTGTTTCATTCCTGTGGCCAGGACTTCTAATACTATGTTAAGTAGAAGTGGCAAGAGTGGGCATTCTTGTCTTGTTCCTTGAGTATGATGTTAGCTTGTGGATTTAGCATAAGTGGCCTTTATTATGTTGAGATATATTCCCTCTATACCAAATTTGATGAGAGCTTTTCTTTTTTATCATGAATGGATGATGAATTTTATCAAGTGCTTTTTCTGCATCTATTGAGATGATCATGTGATTTTTAGTCTTCCTTTTGTTAATGCGGTGTATCACTTTGATTAATTTATGGATGGTAAACCATCCTTACATCCCTGAAATGAATCCCACTTGATCATAATGTATGATCCTTTTAATGTATCTTTGAATTCAGTTTGCTAATATTTTGTTGAGCATTTCTGCATCTATGTTCACCAGGTGTATTGGCCTGTAATTTTCTTTTTTGGTGGTGTCTTTGTCCGGTTTTGGTCTCAGGTCTTGTAAAATGAGTTTGAAAGTGTTCCCTCCTCTTCTATGTTTCAAAATAATTTGAGAAGGATAGGTATTAACTCTTCTTTAAATGTTTGGTGTAATTCACCTGGGAAGTCATCTGGTCCTGGACTTTTGTTTTCTGGGAGTTACTAATTCAGTCTCTTTACTAGTAATCAGTCTGTTCATATTTCTTCAAGATTTACTCTTGGAAGATTGTTTGTTTCTAGGAATTTATCCATTTCTTCTAGGTTGTCTAATTTGTTGGCATATAATTGTTCATTGTCTTCTCTTATGATCCGCTGTATTTCTTTGGTGTCGGTTGTGTTTTCTCCTCTTTCACTTCTGATTTTATTTTTTGGGCTCTCTCTGTTTTTTCCTTGAAGAGGCTGGCTAAAGATTTGTCAATTTTGTTTATCTTTTCACAGAACCAACTCTTGGTTTCATTGATACTTTCTATTTTTTAAAGTCTCTATTTCATTTATTTCTGCTCTGATCCTTATTATTTCCTTCCTTCTACTGACTTTGGGCTTTGCTTGTTCTTCATTTTCTAGTTTTTTTAAATGTACATTTAGATTGTTTATTTCAAATATTTCATTTTTCTTGAGGTAGGCCTGTATTGCTATACACTTCCCTCTCAGAACTGCTTTTGCTGCATCAGTTGTATTACCATTTTCATTTGTCTCAAGGTATTTTTTTATTTCTTATTTTATTTCTTCATTGACACATTGGTTGTTTAGCAGCATGTTGTTTAGTCTCTACATGTTTGCATTTTCTCCCTGTAGTTGATTTCTAGTTTCATACCATTGTGGTTGAAAAGGATGATTGATATGATTTCAATCTTCTTAAATTTATTGAGACTTTTTTTGTGGCCTAACATGTGATCTATCCTAGAGAATGTTCCTTGTGCACTTGAAGAGAATGTGTATTCTGTTGCTTTTGGATAGAATGTTCTATATACAGCTATTAAGTTATCTGGTCTAGTGTGTCATTTAAGGTCAGTGTTTCCTTATTGATTTTTCACCTAGATGATCCATCCATTGATGTAAATGGGGTGTTAAACTCCCCTACTATAACTGTATTGCTGTTTGCTTCTCTCTTAATATTTGCTTTATATATTTAGGTGCTCCTATGTTGCGTGCATAAATGTTTACAAATGGTACATCCTCTTGTTGGATTGTGCCCTTTATCATTATGTAATGCCCTTCCCTGTCATTTGTTAAAATCTTTAAGTTATAGCCTGATATGAGTACTGTTACCCCAGCTTTCTTTTATTTTCCATTTGCATGGAACAACTTTTACTATCCCTCTACTTTCTGTCTCTGTGTGTCTTTAGATCTGAGGTGAGTCTTTTGTAGGAAGCCTACAGAAGGATCTTGTTGTTTTATCCATTCATCTACCCTTGGTTGGAGCATTTAGCAATTATTGGTAGATATGTACTTACTGCCATTTTGTTGATTTCCTGTTTGTTTTTGTAGTTCTTCTGTGTTATTGGCTTCTTCTCTTAGTTTCTTCCCTTGTGGTTTGATGGATTCCTTTAGTGTACTGTTTGGATTCCTTCTCTGTATTTTTTATCTATCCACTGTAGATTTTTAATTCATCGTTTCCATGAGGTTCATATATATTGAGCCATATATATAGTCATCTATTTTAAGCTGATAGTCCATTTTTAAGCATTCTAAAAGCACTACATTTTTACTCCCCCACAATGTTTTATATTTTTAATGTCATATTTTACACCTCTTTAGTGTACTCCTTAACTACTTACTGTAGTTACAGATGATTATACTACTTTTGTCTTTTAACTTCATACTACCTTTTTAAGTGGCTGATTCACTGCCCTTACTATATATTTGCCTTTATCAGTGAGATTTTTCCTATCATATACTTTCTTATTTCTAGCTGTGGCCTTTTCTCTTCCACTTAAAGAAGACCCTTTAACATTTCTTGTAAGTCTTGTTTAGTGGTGATGAATTCCTTTAATTTTTGCTTGTCTGGGAAACTCTTTCTCTTTCAATTCTGAAGCATCACCTTGCAACAGACAGAGAATTCTAGGTTGTATGTTTTTTCCTTTCAGCAGGTTAAATAAATCCTGCCACTCCCTTCTGGCCTGTAATGTTTCTGCTGAAAAAACAGCTGAACATCTTATGGAATTTGCTTTGCATGCAATTATTTTTCTCTTGCTGCCTTTGAGAGTCTCTCTTTATCTTTAAATTTTGCCATTTTAATTATAATACGTCTTAGTGTGGATCTCTTTGGGCTCATCTTGTCTGGGACTCTCACCTTCCTGTACCTGAATGTCCATTTCCTTTGCCAGGTTAGGGAGATTTTCAGCCATTATTTCTTCAAAGAAGTTTTCTGTCCCTTTCTCTCTCTCTTTCCTTCTTCTGGGACCCCTAGAATGCAAATGTCAGTATGCTTGATGTTGTCTCAGAAGTTCCTTAAACTCTCATTTTTAAAAATCTTTCTTCTTTTTATGGTTCTGCTTGAGTGATTTTCACTATTCTATTTTCAGATCACTTATCTATTCTTCTGTGTCATCTAATCTGCTGTTGATTCCTTTTTGTGTATTTTTTATTTCAGTTATTGTATTCTTAAGTTTTGATTGGTTCTTTTTTTTTTTTTTTTTTTTTGCAGTACGCGGGCCTCTCACTGCTGTGGCCTCTCCCGTTGCGGAGCACAGGCTCCGGACGCACAGGCTCAGCAGCCATGGCCCACGGGCCCCGCCACTCCGCAGCATGTGGGATCTTCCTGGACCTGTGTCCAGGACCTGGGGCACGAACCTGTGTCCCCTGCATCGGCAGGTGGACTCTCAACCACTGTGCCACCAGGGAAGCCCGATTGGTTCTTATATTTTCTAAGTCTTCGTTGAAGTTCTCACTGAGTCCCTGCATTCTTTTCCTGAGTTTTATGAGTGCCCTTATGAATGTTTCTTTGAACTTTTTATCAGGTAAATTACTTATCTCCGTTTCATTAAGGTTTTCTTCTGGGGTTTTATTTCATTCCTTTGTTTGGAACATTTTCCTTTGTCTCATTTTGTTTGACTCTTAAATTTTGTTTCTATGAACAGGCTGAAACAGCTATCTCTCCTGGTCCTGAAGGAGTGGGCTTGTGTGAGACCATCCCCTGTGTAGACTGTTTGCACCTAGTGGCTTTGGCAGGCTGGCTGGAGCTGGGGTGTGTGTGAGCCAGGGGCTGTCCCTGGGGAGTACTGCACCCAAGGCTGCCTTTGTAGGGCAGTTGAGGCTAGAATGGGCCTGGGCCAGATGCAGCCCTTGGGGAGTACTGTGCCAAGGCACCATGGTGGGGTGCCTGGGGCTGGAGTGGACGCTGGCTGGGGGCAGTCCCTGGGCCTAGGCCACCTTGATGGGATGGCTGGAGCTGGAGTGGGCATGGGTCAGGAGGAGTCCCAGGGGGACTCAAATAATGGCACTCACAGACACCTCCAACCTTGAAGAGGCCCCCAGCAGTTCTGTTTGGCAGGAGCTCTAGAGTTAGTAAACAGATTGCTTTCCCATATAGTCTAGGTGCCCTTTAAATGGCTGATTTTTTGCTGTGTCCCAGGGGAGGTGAGTCTGCACTTGTGCTTCTTAGCAATATCCCTCCCTACTTCTGGGCACTGCGTTTGGGTGGGATTCCCATAGGTACTGTGTCTCCATCTTTCCTACAAGTTTCTACATGGTCCTTCTATGTGCAGTAGTTCTTTTGTCAGCCCTCAGATCTTCAGGAGGGATTGCTCTATATGTAGGTGTAGATTCGGTGTTTCTGTGGTGGAGGTGAGCTCAGGGTCTCCCTATGCCAACATCTTGGAACCCCCTCAAATTTCCTTTCCAAGTAAAATACTCCCCAGGTCTGGTCCAACAATTCTATGTCTAAAATGAATCAGATTCTTCTATAGAGAGAGAAATGTATGTGTTTTTTGTTTTGTTTTAATAAAGTCTTGTTTTAAAATAACAGAGAATATTATGTGCCTACCTTTAACTTATTCCAACTTGAAATAAACTGAGTATCTGCTAGTTCACAGAAAAAATATCTAGTTCTTCTACGGTGCTCTCAATTGTCATTTATATATGCAAAACTTACATTGTTAGATACAAATATACTCATTGTTGATATATCTTCCCGATTTATTGCTCATTTATCAGTATACAGTATCTCTTTTTGAGATTTCCTTAAGAGCTATTTTGTCCTGATATTGTAATTGATACTTTTCTATCATAAGAAATGCCAAGGTTTATGCTAATTTTTATCTTCACAATAATAAATCCATCATCATTTTAAAGAATCACATAAGTGCATATTATACTTTTCAGATTGCTATTATCTTCTTCATTGTCAAATTCCTTGTGCAGAGTTTTGAAGAGTCTTTCACATTTCTCAGTGATTTTAGCTTTTCAAATTTCTCTCATATATTTCCTTGATTCAAGCTTATGCTTTCTGGCGAAAAATATATTTAAAATTATACTTTACAAATGTATATCAAGGATGTCATTAATATTGCTTATAGTGTCCTCTCCCTTAATTTGGGGGTCCTCTGAGTTACTGGGAAAGTCATTTCCATCCAAATGGGACTAAGAGTAGTTAACTGTTGATAAAATATTTGATGAAAGACAAACAGAGAGAGAAGTTGGACAGAGTTGTAAAACCCTGTTTTTTTCTTTCATCAAAAATTTCTAATTCCTAATTGAAAAAACTAGCTCTGCCAGTTTTTACTGTTCACCAAAAAATCCCAATCCACCTCCTTAAACAAACAGACATTCATATATTTCATTTTTTTACCCTGGTTATTACCGTGATTCAGCTATAGCACTAATCCTACTGAGTTCTTCATGACATAAAAATATGAAACTTTCTTATTAACTACCACATATAAATGTGTTTTACTCTCCTAGCTTTAATGAAAAGATGGTATATATCACAATAATCTCAGAGTGTACGAATAAATAAATTAGAAAAAATCTCCTCTAACATTTCCAGTAAAATTGGTTCTTTGGGAAGATGTGCTGTGTTTAGCATAATGTCATGTAGACACCCTGCATGGTTGTATCCATGGGCATATGTGCAAAATAGATGAAAATCATGGAAAATACAGGATGAAATATAAACTCCTTAACTTGCCAATGATTATCTATCATCATCTGACTGCCATCTACCAAGCCAGCTTTGCTCCCACCACTGCCCTATTTGCATCCTATATGATAGACATTTGAACTACTTGTTGGTCTTTAAATCACCTGTCCCATTTCATACCTCTGTGCCTTTGCCTGTGTAGTTCCCTTTGCCTTCAGTGCCCTTTAAACGGACTCACTGCCCATCAGGTAAAATCTTATTCACCTTTCAAATCTCAGCTCCACGCATACCTCCTAATGAAAATGTCCCTTATTACGCCAAGAAGAAAAGGAGAATTTGTTTTCTACTCGTGTTGTTCTTTATACTAAGTCCACAATATGCCAATTATCTCACTGTGTTTTAATAACCACTATTTTTAACAAAATGTATTTTTCATCATTAATCCCCATCACTTATTACCTAGCATGGCACATAGTTATTATCGTATAAATATTTGCGGAATGAGGTATTTGAGGTCCAGCCATTTAAAAGCCACAGGAAAATACACTCTAAACACTACACTTCTGGGGTTATATTTGGTATTCCTTTAGTGGGACAAAGACTGGGCTTACCGAACTTTATACAGAACGGTTGTGAAAATTCTCAGCCACATCCTGCAAGACCCGCTGAAGTCCCACAGCATCTGTGAGTGTTCTTCCTCACTGACCTCTCTCTTCTCTGAACCGTGAACACATGAACCTCTGAAAGAGGCTTCAAAGGCCCAATTTCCCATTGAAAAAACCTGGCAGTCACGGGGTAAGAGAATAAATCTCTCAAAATCTGCATCTTTACTTATTATTAAAATAATACTCTTTTGTAGGTTGGGAAAAATGGAGATGGATATCTATTTCAAATGTTGCATAAATCCAATGATAGCAGTTTTGCTCATCTGCCACATGGTCTGTCTTTTGTCCTCTGTTGAAAGATCAGAAGATGAAGTGGACCCTGGCAAGGACAGTCTGCAGAAGGACAAGAGATTTAAACCTGGGGAAGGTAATGAGACATACTAAAATACATATATGTAAGAGTGTGTGTGTCTGTGTGTGTCTGTGTGTAAGTAGGTTTACATTTTTTTCCATGTCCTTTGGTGGCGTCGTTTTTGGAATAAAACAGACATAAGTTTGCCTGGTGACTCCACCATATATTTGCCTCTTTAGCATGAGCAAGTTAACATTAAACTCTTTAAGTTTCAATTTTCTCAACTCTAAAAATACCTTCCTATACAAGGGTATACACACACACACACACACACACACATACACACACACACACACACACAATTTCTCCCTTGGTTGTGAACATACACAGTAGTCTGTAGATGCTCACTGTCTTAAAAATGCATACGGTAAGTCTAAGAGAAATAATTTGGCATTACCCAAAGAAATTTAACACATGATTGACTTACTTACTATGGACTGCAAGAGGGAATGAGGCTAGAACCCATCATTTGGTCTCTCCATCTTCCTACCCAAAGAGGCCTCTGAGGTATATGAGCAAAGTACTAGCCTAATGCTCTGTATTTCAATTGAGAAAACAAGACGCAGACAAGTGGCTTGTGTTTCCCCAAATCACAGAGCCAGAACCAGACCTGAGACTTCTGACTTCTATCACAATGCCCGTTCCACTGAAAACCAGAGCATCTTAAATCTGGTTGCATGGTTTGCTCCCGTTTCTCCCCAGATCCACTCTCCACTCTCTTCTGCCCTGTGCTGTCCTGGATGGAGGAGAGCCGAACTTTATGGCTGCTTCAAAAGGCTCCCTTTGCTCCTGGCTCCTAGCTGGGTTCAGTTAATGAGGAGCACCAGCCGGAGGCAGAAGAGGGAAGGATAATGTGGTTGTGACAGCCCTTCCCTGGCTGACTTCCTACGGGGTTACCAGTGGTTGGCTGTTTCCCTGTTAGGTGACCCTCTCCACTGGGCTGCCCTCTCTTTGGGTTCTGATAGCTACTCCCACCCTTTTCTCATTCAGACTTGGGGTGAAACAGTACCCCATTGTTCCCAGCCCCAAGGTACTGGAATATCCCTTCTGGTTTCCCTCCACCCTACTGGTACCTCTGTAAAGAGTCCTTTTATTAAACCTTTTTCAAGTTACCCAATTTGAGTGTGTCAGTGATTTCCTGCTGGGATTATAACTGATACACTAGGGAGCTTTTAAGAAGTACAGATGCCTGGGGGCTTTCCAAAACTCCCCAGGTGATTCTAGCTGATAGTTGGGATTGCAAACTTCTGCACTAAGTCATGATGATGATTTTTGTTGTTGTTGTCGTTGAATCACCAGGACGTACACACATGCACATGCATACACATTCACATTCAATGAGAATGGTATAGGAAATCTTGGGAACTGAGCTGGCTAGATTCTGGTGATCTGTGGTTTTTGCAGGCTACGTATGGATTGATAAATGTTCAAACACTTAGGATGCAGCAGCCTTGTAAACACCTTCAAAATATTTACTTTCATGCTGTTCCTTTCTTCTTCTAACACCCAAATGTCAATTTTAATGGAAGCCACATCTCCCCGTATTGATTGGTTCATCTTGATTTTATTAAGGTTCAGTTTGGCTGCCCAGGAAGCTTTCCTAGTGTTTGAAGCATTTATAAAAATGTATTTGGGAGGGGCAGGGAGGGAGATGAGGTAGGCAGGGGGCAAAGGAAAAAAAATATCACATTTGCCTAAAGTAAAGCACAGTTTTTTGCCAAGATTTCATTAATTCAATAAATAAAAATACAAGTAAGCTCCAACGTCAACAGGCTCAAGTTTCCCTCCTAGCTGTGAGACCACAGCACCCCAATGGCTCTAAATGTGTCAACACATGACCTTCCCATCCCAAACTCACCCGTGGGGAGAACATGATTTATGAGGTTGTCTGACCATCCCTGAAAAGGCTTTAAGTATTTTACTTTCATAATAACATGTGGAGCTCCTTCATTCAGTGGTAAATGATTGTGGGTTCTTAGAGAAAAGAGTGAGTTTCTGGGGAAAAATAAGATCTAAACTTGGAAGAGATCTGCAAACAGCTCTGTGGCACCTTATGGTGTGTGAGCTAATTACTTGCCCTAAGTTGCCTAGTAAACTGTCTTTGTTTGGGAAGTTTCATCTCTGTTCCAAAAACTCAAGAGCCAGACAGGGAAGGGAAAAAATGATGGTGTCTGTGGTGAGGCTGGCAAGGCTGCCCTGCCGGCTGGTTATTTGGAAAGGTTTTAGAAGATGTGTTATGAGGTATGGTAATGTGTGTCATTTTTCATGACTAAAGTCAAAGGATTAAGCGGGTTGAGTCTGAGGACTTGGATTTGGCAGTGGAAAATACCAAATAATGTGTGAGCTTTGCATCCCACTGCTGCCTGGGCTCTCCTACCATCCAAGACAGAGGAAGAGGACGCTACTTTTTGGACTGCCAAATGCAACAGTTAGACGATGAGAAATTTGGCTCATTCAACTCTAAAGTCATTTTTATATAGAAGAAAATGAGTTTTGGTTGTTGAAAAAAGTCCCTCTGTTTAGAAGTTGTTAATGGAGAACATGAGTGTTCTTTGAAAAGAATAAAATAAGTCAAAATGGTGGCAATCTCTTATTCTGAGAAAGAGGAAGTGCCCTTAAGAGAAACAGAATATGCAATACCTTTCTCTCAAAGTTTAACTTTTGTTCTGGCTTCTAGGAAACGTGTGTTCAAGGGGAACTGGGGATATACCTAACTCTCCAAGCCAAAGATCCTTAGTTCCAAGTAATGCAAGCTCACTTGAACACATGTAAAACAAAAAAGCAACATTTCTTATAAGGATACAGGAGTATCTCATGGAACTCAACAGGCCAAATGGAGCTCAGTCATAGGAGAGGCCAGAACAGGAGCCAGAAAGCCATGAAGAGGCAAGGCACCTGCTCCATCTGTCCAGCTGTCTGTCTTTCTGGTCTCCTGCTTTACCTTCTCACTCCATTCCGCTTCTCTCATCTTATCCCAAACTTGATTTCTCTCCTTATTCGGGTCCAAGGCTGAAGAGGACCATTCCATAGTGACGTTTTCCATTCCAAAGTCACTTGCCTCAAGTGACCAGCCAAGATCATGAATTAGCTATCCCTTCGAGAGTGTTACCATGTTCAAGACTCTATCTAAGTAATTTGCATGTTGAATTAACTCATTTAATCCTCATATTCAACCTATAAGGTTTATCCCCATTTTACAGATAACAAAGTTGAGGCAGAAAAACTAAGTGATTTGGCCAAATTTACATAGCAAATGAGCAGCAGATATGAGTTTCATATCCAGGCAGCCTAACTCCAGAGCCTGTGCTCTTAACCATGGCTGTTCTGCTCCCTGAGCCCCAATGCCATTCCCCAGAAGAGAGAATGTGGCTAGCAACTCTTGGATTTGGTGGGCATCCCACTTCAATCAGCCCTGGGCAAGGTGGTAATGGACGGACCTCAGCAGGACCACATGGCGCAACATGAATTATAGGGCCTGTCTCAGTGCTGGTAAGGAATCAGTTTTCACAGATTGGGGGCTGGGGATTGGACAGATACCCCAAAGTCTTCCACATTACTCTGTGAAAATGCTTATGCTCTCTGAGCCAAGTCATGGGACAGTGTAGCAATACAGAATTAAAGGTCATGAAAATATGTCAAGCACAGAGGATTTTCCTGGATGTGATTATTTTCAAAGGGGCAACCCTGTATGTGACTGATTATTTTACTTTTTTCTAGTATTCTCTAGAGATGGGAGATTTTAAATTTCCTGCATGGCAGTTCAGCCAGGTTCCTGCAGATTGGGAGTTCTTCTCCCAGTCTAACCTAAATGCCTCTAAGGGCAGCTGAAACTGATTTCTTTGTGTTGCTTTCAAGGTAAACTGCACACAAAAGGAATATGTGAGGATATTCTGAAGTAAACTGAGTGTCACACTGACTTAATTAGAAATTTTTATCAAAAGACTAATAACAAAGGCACAAGAAATTCCTGGAATTATGTGTCTGGAAAGAGTTTCATTAATTTGTGTTTTATATATATATATAAATAAATACATAAGTGAGGAAAGCATTCCAACTCTGAGAGAACATTGGCTCCATAACAGAAATGATGGAGAAGATAAAACTGTGAACTAAGAAACAGGCAATTTTTGGTACATATTTCGGACTCTCACCCCATAAATGCCCTAATGTATGAGGCACTGGCCCATGTGGAAATTTTGATGCATTCAACACTTTCCTAATACAAAATTCCATTGAATGTATATAATATTCCACCACAGCAAATGAACTAAGTAAAAAGAAAAATAAAATAAGATACGCTCATTTTATTCTAAATTGTCCAAAGATGTTTTCAGCTTACTCTCTCCTTCTCAAACTTTCTCGATTTTTCCTTCAAATAATCTTTTCACCTTTGCAGACCCTCAAATCTTTGAGCAGTCCTCATCTCTCTTCTACTGTGGCCAAAGGATTAGTTGATGGTTTGTCCCCACCCCCTCAATACACAGACACACACACACACACACACACACACACGCATGCACACGCACACACCTTTCTTGGGTCTATGCCTTGCCATCTTCCCTGCAGCTTGGTTTGGGTCTATTCCACTCCAGGCTCAACCTATAGCAACAAGCAGCCTCCTAGTCTTTCTAGACCTTGTTTCCACTCTTAGAAAACAACAATGGCAGTCAGCTTCCACAGGTTTCACTTCCACCATGTATTTTTATCATGGCCTCTCTCACTACCCTGTAGAACTAATGGAAGCTGCAACCCAGCCCTCTGTGACCTCTCCAAGTTCCCCATTTAACTAGAAAATTGCATCTCACTCCAACCTCCACCTATGCCATTACTCCAACTCTGCTGAATAACCTGCTCTCCCTTTCAATTACTCTTGGGAATCCCATCTGACTTCCGAGCGATACGTACCAGGGATGTTCAAATGCACGAGCTAAGAACAAACCCCCATTCTACCCAAAGTGAGAAGAAAAAAGTCTTTAACCACCTATAATCCCACAAAGTGCAGACAAGAAAAGAAAAAGTGATACTTTTTTTCTATGTGGATAATACTTTTAAGTTGTCAGCTCTTACACACAACCTCTCATTTCACAATCAAATAGTATCTCTCTGATACAGGTAGGCCGTGGATTATTTTTGTTGCTATTTGACAGACGAGGAATCTGACAATCTTTTGATTTCAGGTCCATCCCACACCATATCTCCAGGACTAAGAACCTGTTTCACAGGCACCAAAGCTTTGGTCAAGTGCTCTAGTGATCAGGCTAGAATGCTTTATTGCTAGAGATGGCTGCACAGGTACACACTACAAGCGTTTGATTCATTTCTTTAACAAATACTTACTGAGTCCGTGTGCCAGCCACCGAGCTAGTACTTTCTTCCAGCTTGCTAGAAGTATTTGCTAAAGACCTTTGCAGGAGCTGGGGGGCAGAGACTTTCAAGGGTATTGAGCTAGAGGCCATGGCCAACCGCTGATAGGGAAGGTTCAGTGGCCCTGACCATCAGTCTTGCCCACAGATGCCCCTGGGGTTAGATGATGCCACCAGTTTCTTTAGGATATCTCCTTTGGTGATTCCTTCACTGTCACTGCTATTAGCCAATGTCTCTCCGCCAGTACTTCCTTCACCTGCTTTCCCAACTCTCACTAATGCTCAGGGCTCTCCCTGCCCCCAGTCCCTTCCAGTCACGAGGAAAGCTCATCAAACCAGCCAATCTAGAAGCTCTCCTCTTCCAGGAATCTCTTCACAAAGCACAGTGCTTAAAGGGGGGCAATATTTGTTCATATGAATGAATTAATGGTTGAATTTCAGATACTTCTTGATCAAGATGGGAGGGTTTAGCTACAAGGTGATCTCTGGCTGAAGGAAGCCTTCCTGAGGTGACTCAAAGTACCTTAAAGAGTCCACACCATTCTGCTTACTCTCAAGGCCAGCTCTGAAGGAAAGTTTCACTGTACTCTACACAAAGAAGGGCCTGGGACTCAAATGACCTGAGCTGTCTGCAAAATTGACTCCTAGGATTTGTTTTAAACCATCATCTGTCTCCCGTCCCAAGTTCTCTGGCATCGGTGGAGAAGCACTTCTCTTTGAGACTTAGGAGGCTTTTGTGAACACACGGTCCTTGACTTTCATTTCACAGACACACTAGTGCAGTGTAGGAGGGGTTTGGCTGCACAGCTGGTGCCATCCTGTGTGTGTGGATGGTGACTTTGGAAAAGACACACTTTCTGGGAATGTGGGGAAGGACCCTATAAAGGAGACGTCATTCAGGCCAGCTGTGTCGAGTGGTGGGTGCAGCACGTCAGGATGGGAAGTGAAAAGACCAACTTTCAGTCTCTGCTCTCTCCCATCTGGGGCTGACCTTACCAAGGCATTTCCCCTCTCTGTGTCTCAGGTTGCCCAGCTGGGGTTGGAGTATACCAAATCTTTAAGTTTTTTTGCAAAGTCTTAGATTCTGGGATTCCTTGGACTTTGCTCTTAATCCAGTCTTTATGACTCTGGTTTCACCAGAAACTCTTTGTGAAGAACAGGCCCAGCTGTGGGAGGTGTCAGTGAGAGACACCAAGTCAAACTGAGGGTGCAGGGAGCAGAAAAGAACCATAAACTGTGTGCCACCAGGGCTCACGATTCTCAATCTTTTAAAGGCCTGGCAGGTGGCAGGTAATATGGGATGTGCTAGATCTATAGCAGTAGGGAACTGTGACGATCGCTTTAAACCAGAGAGGGCATGCCCCACCTAAAGGCACTCAAATTCATGTCTTTTAAGCACAGCACCTGTCGAACGGAACAAATCTGTGGGTTGGCTTATACCCAATGGCAGCAGGTTTGAGACCCCACACCATCTCCAGAATTAGAGAAAATACTTTTCCTGAAGGCAGCCAACTTGTCTGTCACCAGCCAAGTAATTTTTCTTTTCAGAAAGTCAGATCAGTGGATTCCATTTCTATCAGATGTTTCCCACGGAATGCAAAAGCAGAGACAAACAAGTGGATCAGGCAGGAAGGAGCTTAAAATCTTACAGCCCATCTCAATTGCACTAGGCCTCAAGCATCAACCTCAAAGTTGGTTCTGTTGTCAAGAAAAGCTTGTCTGCAGCCCAAATGATCCCCAGTTGCCTTCTGAACTGAGCAGAGCCGGGGAGCTGGGCAGAGTCACATAGGAGCGCAGCTTTTCAGATGAGAGAACAGCAGGCAAGAAATGGAGACTTCTTGCTAAGCCCCATTAACGCTTTAATAGAGCTTAAAGCCAACGGTTCTCTTTGAAAATGCTTTATTCATAATTGACCAATTGTCATTAGATATAGTTACACTCCGTGGCATCTTATTAGAAGGAGCTTGTTTGAAGCCCCCTCCCCAAGCATTCACAGTAAATTCCTAACAGATGATGTCATAACAGGCCGTTACAACCCACAACATGTAGACACCATTAAAGCAATGTGTGTGCCTTTTTGGTACTGAAAGATCTAACTTTATTATGAAGTTTGCTATAAAATCTGCTATGATGTATTTAATAATATTAAAGCGTATATTCTTTAATATCAAAGTCACACTGCCCCATGATTCCTGTTATTCCTGCCACAAATGAGAATTGCCAAATCTATCAGCTCAGCTTTTAAACACTTCCTTAAGAGATTTCTTTCTTTCTTCTTTCCATGTCTTCATTACTTTTTTTTTTGCCATGAAAAAGCAGATGTTCTAAAGCTACAAGTAACTGAAAACCAGCAATATACACTCAAAGGCTGAAACCTAATATTTACGATAAGCTGATCCAATGAGAAATGTCTCCCCAGTGACCCTGGCCATGAAGTGGGAACCCGTGTGGTCACTGGTCCTGGTGAGACAGTTGTCATTTATCAGAACCCCTGCACTATGATTCTCAATTAGGGACTTTCCTGACATCAGCAACTCTCCACCCACTTGATACAAAAAGCAAAATAAATATGAAATCCATCCTTACTGCATCACATTCCATTGGCTTTACAATTGCCATATAAAGTAGTTATTATGGGTTCCATAATTTATGTAAGGAGATTTGGACTTTTGGGTGGCAGTGGGCTCTACTTTTTGTCTCTATCACTATAGCAAACATTAAATTTTCTAATAAATCCTTCAGGTGGAAACCACTGTCATAAATATGTATTTCTAACTGCTAATGAGAACTAGAGATGTTTATATTCAGACCAATGGCAAAAACAAGAGAAAGACTGGTATTCCCTAGAAGAAACCATAAAATTCAGACTGTGGTAGGGACTTGACTAATTGCAGTACTAAATTGCTAACCTTGGACTGTTGGGGAGGAGTCTGCATGTTGTGGAGAAATCAGAGCCTCCCGCAAGAGCTTCTGGTCCAAACATGTTCTGTACATTCCATCACTTGCAGATTAACTTGATATAACAAAGTCCTCTTTTAAAATGCAAGCATCCCTTAGAGGGTTAAGCCAGTGGATTATTATTTTTTTGGTACACCTCTCCTAACTGTGGTAATCTTCAGACGATTCTCTTTAATTCAATCTACTGAACATTTTAGTGAGTGCCTACTAGGTATAAAATAGAGTGCTACGCCAATTACGGGTAACAGAAACAAATACTGTCCAAATCCTCTTAATGGCGCCTCAGAGGAGATACTGCAGTTTCCCAACAAGAAGTTTTTTCAAGTAACTCAAGTGAAAGGCTCCTGCTCCTCCTTTTCTTCCAGAACCCTCTGGATCCTTCTTATTGTCCCCATTGAGATATTGGATGTTCAATTTGTTCCCCTAGCCGGCCCTGTCTATCTGCAATTTCTTAATCCCTCGGCTCCACGTGCCTGCTCTCCCTCTTCTAGAACCCTATTTGGGCCAGAGCTCTGGGCTTCCACTTGCCAAGAGGAAATGCTTCCATCTGTTCAGATGGAAAAGACTGTATTTCTGTAGGCCCAGCACGAGTCAGCCTGCAGATTATTGTTGGAGGGAACACTTATTCCCCAGTCTAGTAAATCCATGAGTGGGATTCCAGAAAGACTCACCCCTGTGGTTTTCCTCTCACCCCTCATTACTGACCACTCCTGACCCTGCTCCCAGTGGAATGGTTAATTGACTGTGAGTTGGGAAGAAAAAGTGGGCATACATGGCTCAGGGCCCTCTTTTCCTTTCTCTGGACTCACCCGTCTGCAGAAGGATGCATCTGTCTGTGCAGGGCCATGAGTAAGGGGTCTGCCCCTGGAGGTGAGACCTGTAATTGAGGAGAGGAGGTCAGATTCAATTCAGCAGTGTGTTACAAAGCCCATTTAGCCTCCACCAAAGCCATATTCTGTAACCCACCCTGAATCAGTGAAAAGCTGATGTTTGGATCTGTATGGGTCCATTCTCTGTGCCTACCTCTCATCTGTTCTGAATATTGCAAGGAAGAGGTCTATTTTTCTTTGGGGTCCCCCAAAGCTAGCACTTTTACACCTCCCGTGCTACAAGTGGTACTGACTCCACCCTGTGCTCCAGGTCTGTCGCCTGCAGCATTTACGTGGAGACACGTTCCTTAAAAACAGATGCAGGATCATTCCCTGGGCTGTTCTGGAAATCCTGCCTGGTACACTGCCATCCAATCCCATTCCTCATGGGAGAGATGCTTCTTTCTGGATAGAAGTAGGCAGAGTGATCTGATTAAATCCTTACTAATGAAATGTTAGGGAAGTGATACTACATTCCCCTTCTCAGAAGTGTTCCCGGTGATTTTAATGGAGGACCACATGAGGAACTAGCTAACCAAACGTGATGCGTCACTGTGGCAGGATTTCAGGCATACCTGAGCCAGATATTTGGGAAAAAATCTAATCACCCTGCACTAAGGATGGAAAGCTTAAATGCTCACAGATACCAGGCAGGGAACAGAAATGACTAAAGCTTCCTAGTATAAGAAAACCACCAGCTCAAGCATGGTGATAACTGGCAGCTGGTATTTGGATCTGACATTAAGAAATAATACAGAGTGGAAGGGATTCAGGCAAGCCTGATACTGTGGGCCACAAATAGCTTCAGACAGTGTACAGCAAAAGCAGCTCTTTAAATTCTCTATTTAAAAGAAGCAGCCTCTACTCAGGGCCAAAATATTGTCGCCGTGTGGAATGGGGTTAATGGATCTTTTGCATTTTCAAAAGAAACAAGTCAAAAATGTGGATTTTTATGTAAAAAGATATGCTCCTTCGATGTTAGCAATGAATTCATTAAGAAAACAAGATCAAACAACAACAATAACAATAATCCCCACCCCCACCCGTACTGGCTCTGACTGTGTAGGAGGTGTGAGATTGTCCTCAGGCCCAAGCTGGCCCAGGGGTGTTCTTTGCCCCCTCTGGCCATCACTGAGTCTGGCTTTCCCTCTCCCCTCCCTTCCCTCTTATACATTAGTTAGTTAATCTCTGGCATTTCTAATTCTGATTTTTAAGATCACCATGGAAACCTTCAAGGAGATGAGTGTAGACTCATTTTCAATAGAATGAACTCTGGCTAGCTAAAAAAAGGCTTGTTTTTCAGCCATGAAGAGCTGCTAATACCACCCTGAACGTATGATATAACTGGTGCCTTCTGACGTTACTTAAAAAGTTTAATTATACCAGGGGAAAACAATGATGGAATTATTATAAAATTCAGGCTTCTTCAAAGCACACGATTTTCCACCATGGACTCTAACATCTTTAAAGCCTAAAACACCTGAATAAATCTGGGAGTAAGGATATATCTTTTAAATTACAGCCTTTATCAGCATTCCTGGTGTCTCTCTCTTCAGCCTCCCTCAGGGTTTCACCTTGAAACTTAGCAACTTTATCCTCCTTACAACAACTTATTCCTCCAAGATGAAACGGGCTCAATAACGTGGTCCAACTGAACTTAAAGGATGTTAATCTTAACAAACCAACATTAAGAAAAGGCAAATTCTCCCACTCCATTGGGTACCTGATGACAAGGCCCTCTAGGTTTTAGAGAACCTTAAGGAAATGTGGTCTGAGTACTGAAAAGAGGCCATGTGTGTACAAGGGAAGCAGGCACTAGTCTATTGGGATCTCATCGCGTTAAGAGCCTGGTCAGCCCCACAGCATGGGAGGGGTCCCCACTGCAGAGGGCGATGGAGTGTGATGAAAACAAAAGGGCAGTGATGACTTTCTCCTCAAAATCCCTACCAGAGAGGACAGCTGTATGGAGACTGGGTCCTAAATACCCTAAGCTTATGGAGACAAAACAAGCAGTTTGGGGTGTTAGAATCAGATACATTCAATGAAATGACTGGGGATCGGGGCCAAAGGAGGGGGTCCAACAAGAAGTATTTTTTCACTGACTTAAGCTGGTTCCTCATCTGATCCTTCAGAAGACAAGTTGTTTGGCTTAATGCACCTGCCTATTGGTGTTTGGGTGTGTATTTCTGTCCTCAGAACCACCAGTTAGTTGACATAATTTAGCTCTCATGGAGAGCTATGCTGCTTTAAAATGCATTTAGAATGATCAGTTCTTCAGAGGCATTTGTTTGTTTCAGAAATTGGTTTCCGGATACAGAAGCCATCAAACTTCCTCCCGGGTTTAGGAAGATGGGCTTAGAACCCAGTTGCATCTGGGCAGATTAACGTCTGTCTACCCACAAACCCAGACCAAGACATGGTGGGGAAGGGGAGGGACTTAAGTGCTTTTCAATCCAGTTCAACAAAGACTTATTCAGAGATTCGTGTCTTAAAGGAGTTGATAGCTCAGAAGATAGCAGGCCATGACACACTGCGTTTGGTGGCTAGAGTGCTCATGCAGCCAGGCTTGCCTGGAATGGTCCTAGTTTCCACCTTTAGCCCCAGTGCACTGGTTACTCAGGAAAGTGTATCTGATGGGGAAACAAATGATATTTATTCCTTGGCTCTGATTGTCTCTCCAAGTAAGATGCAACAGCAAGGTTGTTGATGCTGCCAAGAAATTTCTTCAAAGCCCTTTAGAAATGGCTCCAGTGTTCATGCCATCCCAGCCCCCAAAGGAACGCAGCAGCTTTGTTCTGCAAGGTGTAAACCTGCCCCACCTCCACCATTCTCCTTGCGCACATCAGAACAGGGATGTCAGATTCAGCAAAATCTTAAAATAAAGGACACCCAGTGGAATTGGGATTCCAGAGAAACAATGAATAATTTTTTAGTATAACCTGTGTGTCTGTGGCTATGCTCCACGGACACCCATCCTGCCCACCGGCTTCCTTCCTCCCGGCCTGGACGTCACAGGGAGCCCAAGGGGAGTCCCTGCCTTCTCTACCCTCTTCTCCCAGAGTCAAAACATTTTCTTTTCCTGGGTGGAAGATGAAGGGCTGCCCAGGGAGGCCTGCTCCTGGAGGATAGGGGAGTGAGATGATGATTTTCCAGGAAGATGGAGAAATACAACCCTCTGGAAGAATGAGCAGCTTCTTGGAGGGTTCAGGGCTCTGACTGGAACTCTCAGTCCTTTGCCCTTATCATTCTTGCCTCCAGCCCTACAGGAGTGGGAATGTGGAAGCCCTGGTGGGACCAGAGCCAGGCCCTCCCTCCCGGCGGGTGTGGAGAGCAGCGTCACCTTCACCCTCACATGCCCTCAGACCCTGTGGTCTGAGGTGTCTGGGATGCGGCTGTGTGTGTGAGCCGGCCAAGGCCAGTGTTAAAGTGTGCCCTCATCTACCTGAGGGGATTCTAGGGCACACGCGGGAAAACATACACACCGCTACTCACCAAACACATTTCACACCTTGGGTACCGTTTGGGAGGGGAGAGAGGCGGGGAGCAGCGGGGGTGGGGGAAGGTGGGAGAGAGGAGGAGGGAGGAGAAGAGGGACAGTGCATGGGGAGGAAGGAGGAGGCTGCTTCAACTTCGCTGCTTCTCCTTTCATGCCTCCTGTGATTTAGTAACGTTTTTGATCTGCTGAAGCTGTCTTCCCTCTGAAACTGAATTCTGAGCATGCAAACTAGGTGGACTTTACTTTGAAGAGATCTATATTCAAAGATTATAAAGGTGAAGCTAGGGAGGCTGAGACCATTACTTGTCTAGGGCTCCTGGCCCCAGAAGGACTTGCTGAAGTTGTTTCTCTTCTCGAGCGTGGTAGGTGAGTGCTGAGGAGGGACTGGGTGTGTGACTCTAAGGGCAGGTCACTGTTTTCAAACTGAAGGAATCTACCTAGCAGTGGGTTAGGACATAAATGGCGTGGTTACAGTCACCATTAAATCAATGAAACAGAATAGAATATGATAGAAAGAAAAGACTACAGCACACATAGTAAGGATCCACATTGTTTTGTAATCTCTCTCTCTCGATATGTGTATATCATATGTACATACAGGGCCATGATATAAAATACATTTATGTATTTCTTATGATGGGTCATAGTTTAAAAATTTTGAAAGCTCTTGGAGTAGGTACCTTTTTAATAGGAGCATGAATGAATACACGTTGTGCGTGGGGTGATGGACCCTGCTCCCAAGGTCTCCTAGCAGCTGGCAAAGACTAGGAAAGGGCAGAGACTGTGAGGAAAAAATAAGAGAGAGAGAGAGAGAGAGAGAGAGAGAGTGTGTGTGTGTGTGTGATAGTTTATTTTACAGACTTCTCGAGGAATTAAATGTGTACCAAGGAGTCCAATAGACAAATACACAATGCAAATACATATATAATGTGAAAGTAACAGCACATATATGCTTCTGTAGAACTCAATTAACCAAAGATTATATGACAACAACTTCAAAGGCAGAGGTTAGCAAACTATAGCTCAGGGACCAGATCCATCCCACTGTCTGTTTTTGTAAATAAAGTTTTCTTGTAACATGATCGTGCCTGTTCATTTATGGATGCTATGGTGTTTCTGCCCCATAGTGGCAGAGTTGAGTAGTCACAGTAGAGACCGTAAGGCCCACAGAACCTAAAATATTTACTTTCTGGCCCTTTATAAGGCTGACGCTTCCTCCATGGCAATGCCTAATAATTCAGAATCACAGAGGTAGTTAGACCAGCTGACACCCACTAGCAGTCTCCAGTCCTGCTGAGGCTCTTGGCAACACAGCCAGGGAAGGCCCAGACTGCCTCCTGACTGCAGGATCTCTGTCTGAAGGTACCAGGTTCCCTTGGGTCTACCTCACAGTTCTAACCAGCCCTCTTTTCTAGACAGACATCAATGTATATTTTCTCACATAGTTACACTGCAGGGAGAACAGGTAAAGCATGACTTTCTGAGGCTCAGAGATGGACCTACTAACGAGGCCAATTAAAGCTGGGAGTGTGAATGCAATTACTCCTGGGAGAGCATTGTGTCAAGAACCAAAGGGGCTACGGTGAATTTGACCCACATCTACCCATCTCTTGCCCTTCCCCAAGGGAAAGCACTGCCAGAAAAGAGATGGGGAGAGTGGAAAGAGCGAGAGCTAGTGTATCCACGAGGCAAGCTGCCTTCAAGTCTGTCTGTGAACTGAATAGACTCTGAAGCCTCCCATACCTGGACATACCTTCTGGGTTCCAAAGTGCAATGGAATGTCCTAGACTTTGTAGTTCAGCCCTCGTTTCATACATTTTTATTCCTTTCACCAAAGTGATTTGTTGAATCTGTCACTTGGTGGGTTGGGTTATTATTGCTTTGCAAGACTTTTTAGATTAGAAAGCTCACAAATCAGGAAAATCCTGTCAGACCGCGTGTTGAAATCGCTGGTTCACAAAGTTTTGTCACCAGCTCTAGAAACTAGAAATAGGACCTGCCTCTGGCAAAATTATGATGTGAATGAAGTTCGCTTCCCAAGTCCCCAGCCTGGCCCTTCTCTCTTCCTCTGGAACAGCTTTTTTCTCGCCATTCTGACCACCATGGCTCCAGCATCATTACAGGTTCACTGGCACAGGTGTTTGAGGCTAAGTCATGGGGTTCCCTTATGGTGTTGAACTTGGGGATGTTGGAGGTAAACCTCATTCTAACAATAGGAGGGTATGTTGCTCCATGGAGAAAGTGGTGAAAGAAACTGGGGGCAGGGAGGTCCACGTCACCATGAGAAGTCACAACATGCAGTTGGCATTCATTCCATCGATGGCTGGGAGGGGCCTGAGAACCTTGGCTGAAGGCAGACTAATTTGAAACTGGAACCTTCAATTAGTAACGAAGGGCAAATTCTTTGCTTGATTCTTGAGTTTAGTCTCAGAATGGTTCAGGATACTTTTTTTTTTAGACTCTCAGTTTCCACTTCTGTGACACAGAACTGGTTACCACTGAGGGGTGAGGAAGACTATCAGTGGGAAATGCTTATTATTCTATTCTTTGCAACTCCAGAGCAGAGCCATGTGATAACCAAGATGGGAAATCTGGGTGTATGCCCAGAATAGTGGGAGAGTTTCTCTCTAGCACCTGTGTCTCTTGCTTGCAATTTCAGTCTAAAGTGGTTTAGGAGAAAGTGACCCAGGGACGGGGCTGACACCAGAATGGTGGTATCCATCAGAAAGGCCTTGAGGTGCAAACACACCTGGCCCAGCTTCTACTCTTGGGCTTCCTCCACTGGGCTCTGCGCCGGCCAGAGATTTCTGCCGGCATCATGGTTGCAGAAAGCCAGCTCACTGCGTGTCAGCCTTACAACCCCTTGAGCCCATAGGTCCTCTTTGTACCTGCCAGACACTTTTAATAATTCCAGCCATTTTCAAGGTCTAGCCCCTCCCAATACAGCACTCCAGGCTGGCTCTCCTACAATTCACGCTGCAAGCCTAAAATTTTTCTCCTTTTGGCACTTCTAAGGGAAGAGGTGTTGAAAAGAACCCAGAACAGATGGAAATGGGATTCCATTACTTGGTAAATATCTGAATGGCGTTTCTTTTTAATTCGATATGAGAGTTTTAGCACATTTAAAAATTTCCCTACCCTAATTATAAAACCCATTTTATTAAAGGTGCACACACCTTGCTTGTAGCTGGTGAAATTTTGGCTCTGAGGTGGGTTGCTGTGTGAGAATTCCACCCCAGGTGCTGTTTTAAGTCTGTTAGTAACTGGTTTAGCACTTGCCAGTTTCCCTCCCTGGGTAATGACAGAGATGCTAACACAATAGCAAAGCTGTTAATCCCAAACACGTTACTAATAAGGCAAGCTGCCTTGCTGGAGGTTGCAGAGAGGATGGGAGATGGATGTGGAAATGCTAATACTCGAGCTCACACTCTCATACCCATGGATTTGTGGATAATGAGGAACGTACTGCTTTTCTCAAAACATCACAACTCAGAGCTTTCTCACTAATCACATGCCAACAACTGATGTTTAGTATTTAGGAGGCAGTGAAGGTGAAGAGTCAGTGTGGATGTGTTCACCCTGTGGATGGTGTGTTCACCTCATGGATGGTGTCTTCATCCCATGGAGGGCACTCAAAAGATTCTTGTGGTACACAACTTTCTTCATCATTTTTGACATGCTTCTCTATGTGATTTATTGCCCCTTTGGACATGCGGTAGATTCTGTAGATATTTAGTTGTGAAAAAGAAAATCAATAAATATGTAAGTGAAAGCAAACCCCTCTCAAACTGGGCTAGTTTCAGAAAATAGCAAAATCAAGGAGGCTGGATATTGTACACTTTGGGTCGAATGTAGTTTTGGAAGCATGATGTGGCCAAGTTCAAGAACTCTGAGGAGGTGGGAAGAAGGAGAGAAGTCATGGAAACTGATTCTTTCCTTTCCCTATAGAACAGGTACAAGCAGCTGTGGGGGAACCACACAAACTTCAACTTGGATTTGGAAATAAAAACTGCACGGTGGAATTTAATCTTTACATAGCCTCAGTCCTAGCTCAGAATCTCCTTGTCCTGGACATGCTTAATATTTGGTAGATTTCACCCCATGATAGGTTTGGTGGTGGCGGAGGGGTAGCCACTGACCAAAATGATATATCTGGCTTGACACATAGTTCTGGAAAGCCATAAGGAATTCCTCAACGTAGTCATAAATTAGAATAATTTTTGGAAGCTTTCAAATAATATCAGTGCCTGAGTTCACCTCTGTAGACTGGGTTTCAATCAGTTTAGTGCAGGCTCCTGAGAACTATAGTTTCCAAAACTTTCCAGGTGATTCTGATGCTCTACAACATTTGAGAAGAATTTCTATGTTTTCCAGACTTAAATTTTTTTAAAGAAGATTGGCTTAGAGTTGTCAACACTTTACCAAGTAAGGAAAAAGAAACTGTTATCACCATCATTTCATCAAAAAGACAGATGAACACCGAGGAAAGAATTGGAAGGACAGATCTTTAAACACATTTAACTTTATAAAGACTCACTAAGTTGCCACACCCATGTTTATAGCAGCATCATTTACGAATGGTACCAAAAAGTGGAAGTAATCCAAATGTCTGCTGATGGAATGGACAAATAAAATGTGGTATATCCGTATAATGGTATATTGTTTGGCCTTAAAGAGGAAGAAAATTCTGACACATGCTACAACATGGATGAACCTGGTGGATACTGTACTAAGTGAAATAAGTCAGTCACAAAAGGACAAATACTATTTCATTCTATTTACATGAGATGCCTAGAGTAGTCAAGTTCATACAGACAGAAAGTAGAATGATGGATTCCAGGGTCTGGGGGTTGGGGAGTTATTATTTAATGGCTATGGACTTTCAGTTGGAGAAGATGAAGAAGTTCTGGAAATGGATGGTGGTAATGATTGCACAACAATTTGAGTGTACTTAATGTTATTGAACTATACACTTAAAATTGTTAAAATGGTGAAATTCATGTTACATATATTTTATTCCAATTTTTAAAATTCACAAAATTGCCTTTATTGTTCTCATTTTGTGTGCTAACTGGTATCTGAAAGCCCAGGATAAAGGAATCTCTCAAGGCTTAGAGAGAGGAAGCACTACTGTGAGTGCAGCCCAAATGGCCGAATCCATTTACACAGGAACAATTCACAGTCGGAAAACCTTGCCTCCAGATAGACTGCAACAACCCAACCCAGGCTGCGTGATGGAGAGGCACTTCTAGATTATAAAACACACTGGCCATGCCCCTGGAAAAACTAAACAATCTCCTCAAACACACAAGTGCCCTAGGTCAGGGTCAACTTGTCCTTAAAAGTATTTGGTATGTTTTATGGGCAGAGATACCTAGAGGATGATGGACGCAAGAAAGTTTTCAAGAAACCAGAGATTTGGCCCTAATATTAGTTTAAGTAGGCAACAACAGCTGGTGACGCCTCATTTTTTCTTCACAAAGCAATAGAGCAAAGTAGAAAAGGACTGCACAGGGGTTAAAAGCAAAACAACTCAAGACCCACAGAAAGCCATTTACAGACAAGATGTTCTCTGGATAGTTAACTATTGGTGAAATTACAGGATTACATGAAGAGCAATATTGTTCTTTATTATAGTAGTTGCTTCTTATTAACACATATGTATGTAATATACATATATATGCATATATGTACATACATACACATATGAAATGGAGGTTTATTATGACTGGTTAGTAACTTTTTTAAAATTCAGATTAATCTGTTCTTAGCAACGCCAACCCTGAGAGCCTAAAAGGCAGGCCATATAACTGGAATTTATAATCATGAAATTTTTGTACTGTATTAAGAATCTCTGTGGGTGATAATAGAGCACTAAAATAGCTAGCATTGCATTGATGTTTCTCACTCTCTACATTTGTTTAATTTCTCTGCCAGAGACACATGCTTAACTTGTCTTGGTAGATTTTTGTAATGTGCCTTTCAAATGTAAAACTGTATTCAAGCATTCCAATTTTATCAAGTAGCAAAAACACCCAGGCTGTTGGCCAAAATTTGCATGTTTGTTACTGCATTCCATACCCAGATATTTCAGCGCTGAAGAATAAAAACAATTTTCTAAAATGTTATTGGATCCATAATTCTGGCAGCAGGTTAATTCACTTAGCCATTTCCATTAAAGCAATAATTATTGGCACACAATCTTAGGAATCACCATGCACAGTGATAATCAATTCCAGTTGAAATAGCCTTTTTAGTTCAACAAATGTTTGTTAAGTAACTACTATATGTAATGCTCTATAATTTCTTACCTTTATCTAGCACTTCAGAATTGTGAAAATCATGTTCATTATCTCATTGGATTCTGACAGAACCCTGTGAGGAGGATAGCAGGTTAACATATAAGGAAACTGAGGTACAGAGAGATTAAATGCTCTGCTCAAGATCTTGGACCTCGTAAAAGTGATGTAGTCACAATAAAATCAAGATTTTCTCAAGCATATTCCAGTCTTTTCTGTGCTGCCCCACATTACTCCTCCTCATTGTCACCACTCATTGCTGGTGTTTATCTGAAAATATCCTCTGCTAGTCCTCTGAGTAAACTTTTTGTGCCAATTTGGCTTTTTTTTTTTTTTCTAGAATGCTCTGCAATCTCACTAAGCAACATGCCATGTGACTCAGATGGTCTTCTCATAAGCTCAGTTAACTTGCCTACCAGTAAATGCCATTCAATTCGCCTACTTTCCCTAACACTAATCATAGCTTTGCATGCCTCTTTCTTCCAGTGTGAGAAATGAGAGGGGAAGCTTTGCCTTTGCCCCAGTGTAGGTGGTGTGACATGATATGCAGAGGAGTCTGAGAGTCAAGAGACCTCAGCTCTGGTCTTGGGTCTGCTACTGACTAGACATGAGATGTTGGACAAGGCATTATGCCACCACAGCCTTAGTTTCCTACCACATAGGAATTGTGATGCCTTTTATGACCACCTCAGAAGGATGAGATTAACAACGAATATGTGAAGAATTTGAAGGTAAACTCTATATTAATGTAAATATTGCCAAGACTTTTTGGTATTCTGACTACCCTTAAATGTGGGGGGATAAAGAAACTTCCTAATGACTGTCCTGAGTCATATATTTATATGGAATGAACTAAAAAGGATCCTGATTTACAATCTCTACTTCCTGTTCATTAAGGAACTAGTGATAACTTTTAACAAACGTGACTAGAGGAACCATCTTTTAGCCTTTTCTCCCTGTCCCAGATCTTACTGTTTCAAACCTTCAGCATTAAGATGGCTGTTTTTTTACAAGTCTCTTATTAGTCACAGAAAAAATAATGGTCTTTCTATGTGCATTTGCCACTTTTTAAGAACTAAAACTTTACCAACTTACACCTATGAAAAATTCTTTCAACACACTCTGCAAATGATTAGTGACAGCTTGACTACTTGTCAATAAAATGGCGGCATGATCCTTTAGCCCTGTGTCTCTCAAACCCCAGCTTTTTTTAACCTGCCTTCTTTCTACCTTATTCAGTGTCTTCTCTGCTATGAGGTATTGGGAAGCACATTTTAAGTCTCTTTTCATGGAAAGAGTTATTTGCTGCTTGAAGTACCAGCTGAAAAAGATCACCCACTGCATTGCACCATATCACCTCCTGTGTTACACTTGAAACTCACCCCTGGCACTCATCACTCAGAATTAATGCAGGGAAATAATGATTTAATTATCTCCTGTTCAATATTGTGAAGTTTCTGCTATTTCTCTCAGGATAGAACTGCACCATAAGAAGAAAGCCCTTTGATGGCCTGGGGTTTCCTTGGGTTGAGAATCATGTAAAATATTGGCCAAGAGTTTTCCTCATCTCCTCCCTTCTTTCCGTAGCTTAGTTTGGAAAGCACATTCTCTCCGCCCCACGGCTTGAGACTAAGGAAATTTGTCTCCAGTATTTGGATTATGAACAGCTTAATTATCTGCAACTGATTGCACTTGTCTTCGTGAAGGTCTGTGGGTAATAGGAGCACTGCTTTTTCTCTGCCCATCAGACATGACTGCCCATCATGACTGAAGAGTTGTTCAATAACTCATCCTTTCTGGTCACTTCCAAACAAAGGATTCTCTCAGGAAGAAAAATTCCTAAACAAAGTCTCCCTCAAAAAAATTCAAGACTGTATGATTTGACCTCTGGGTCTGAGACCAAGATTGTGTAACTCTAGGAAAGGCAGCCACGAGCAGTCTGTCTGCCACACATTTGTCTCTTCAAAAACAGAATGGTCTACAATGTGATGGGGAAGGCCCACACTCCATTGGCTGAATTCTTCCTCAAGCTGGCTCACAGTTACTCTCTCAGGGAGAAAGGATCAAAATATTAAAACAGTTTGACACTTTTCTGTGATGTGCTACCCTGGGGTCCTTGCATCCTTGGAAGCAGATTCCAGAGGGTCAAACAGAAAACAACCTAAAATGGGCATCATCAGGATTGTAAACTAGTAAAAGATGATCCGAGCCCTCAGTGAGCTGCTGTCATGCAGCCACGTGGAGAGCTGGTCACACTGACTTGTCATCAGGGCTCTGGAGCTGTGGGTCTCCAGGACTGTGAGGTCACAAATAGGGCTGTGTCAGGGGGACTTAAAGGTGGACCTAATACCTACTTTGTATCAGGTCATTTCCTGGAGTTTCAGAACTTTCCACTGTAATCAAAATGATCTGATAGATTCGAGTGACTTTAAGAATCTTGTGTCCGACCAAGTTCATGAGGCATAGAAGAAGAATTAACCCTTTTTGCAGAGAAGTGTTCATGGAAAATTCCTCTGGGAGAAGAAGGAGGTCGGTGCTCCAGATACACAATAGACAAAGCAACTAGATGCGCTATTTTTCCATGGATGCTTGAGGTCTACACTTACTGCTCTGACTCAATAATGCTTCCTCTTTAATACTGAAAAGGGTCCCAGTTTGGTAGGTGAGTTATATGGTCACCCTAGTTAAGTGATATTTGGATATTATTCTCCCAAAGGAATGGGTTCATTGACCTTGCACATGGTTCGTCAGGCAAATCGCCTGTTTGTGTAAGAAGAGCTATAAGTGAAGCCTTCTGTTAAAGCAGCGCTGGCTACAAAGTTTAAAAGAGAAATTCCCACCCAGCTAATCAAACCCCAATGTGTGAAGCCCCAAGGAAATGGATGCCCAAGGTTTCTGAGATGAAATTTGTTCAACTCACCTTTCGTTTCCCTTTACAACATGAACATAGAGCCAGGGAATTCTGATAAAAGGGATAGCTGAAGAGCCATTCATCACCTATTATCTCTAGACCAGGAACAATACACAACTCTAAAAGTAAATGGGAAGAATTGGGAACACCGCAGATTTGTGGAACAATGAATTCCATTGTTTGAATACCCAAATCCATAATTGTTGCACCTGTGCTGTTTCTAGCCAAATTAATGAAAGAAATGCCATTTGGTGTCATGTCCAATCCCCTATCCCCCGCACCCCCCCCAGAACGCCCTCTGATGCAGGTACATAAAGGTCTTGTAACAGAACTTTCCTGTCTGAAGATGACTGGTATCAGCTGAGAGTTTCTTATTTCAAAATATACTTTGAGTTGATACATCATAAATTTTTATCATTGGACACAATTCTCCATTTTATTGGGTATTGCACTGATATTAAATAAATAACAGGTTAGTATCACTAGCATAAAAGGAATCTAACTTTGATCTCAAAGTAAAATATGAATTTTTTATAAGACTAACACTCAAAAAAAATTCAGGGAAGGGAGGGGTGAATGTCCTACAGCAAGAAATTAAAATTGGATACAATGATGTTTAAAAAAAAAGGTTTTATTAACTTTAGATTAAACAGACATGAGGTATTCAATTAAAATGATTTCTGAGGTTTTAAAACCATCATGTTCTGTGATTAATATGGTAAATGTATGTTTGATTGAAATATTAAGCAGAAGGGAAATAAATAACAGAGTTTTCAAAATATATATTCTCATTAGTAATGCAGGTCTGAAGTAAAAAGTCCAGTAAAAATATGGCTTGCTTCTAAGAGATGAATAATATTATTTACAGAACTCTTTTGAACAAGTCAGGATGTTCTCATTTGCATATGTAGCCTGATTGGTGAATTATGACCCAGGATTCCAAATCACTGTTCTCTAAACTTGAGCCCAGAAACATACCATGTAGGCCAATCTCCTTTCTTCTGCCTGTTTCTCTCACTCTCTCTACTATGAAGTCTGGACTTGGGGGTGGTGGTGGGGGACATCTGGATGGAGTAAAGATTACAACTTCATCATGTGAAAACAACTGGGTGAAAAGCAAAGGCATTTGTCAACTGAGTATTTGGTGCCATGTAGGGTTTTAAATTATTTTTAAAGTCCTGTCTGACTGGATTTAATCCATCAATCCACTTGAGGTTTTTTATTATTATTTTTGACTATGTAAGTGAAGACCACAACTAATGTGGGGAAACAAACACTAGGAAGAGAAGAAGCAATGGTCCAGTTCAAGAGGAGAGCCGAAGGGAGGAGCAGCAATCAACTTTTAGCTGTAAACTTGCCTCTGAATAGGCCACACAATCTCCAAATAATATGCGATACACATATAACTTTAAATGTCCTGCTCTAACACCAAGCAGCTATTAAACTCTGAACAAGTCCATATGACCTCTTCAGTTTTTGGTGACCCGACCCACAAAATAAGGGCATTCATGCACTTTTCATTCAACCAATATTCTCTGAGCACTCACTGTGGGTCAGGAACTGTAAAAGGCCCTAGGAATTGAATGCTGAGCAAAAAATGGGCACAGCCTTGTCCTCATGGAGTGACCCCTCTAAAGGAAGATATGGTCGACTGTGAAACAAGCACACAGACAACTGCAAAAACTGCAACTGATCCAAGTGCTACTGCACAGAGGAGCAGGTGCTGTGAGAGTCTACAACGGAGGACCGGCCTCATCAGGGAGGTTAGGAAGAGGCGTTGAGGTGAGATCTAAAGGCTTAACTAGGTAAAGTGGAGGTGGAGGGTACTGCCCTCAGGTGGAGGGCAGGATAGTGAATAGCATGTGCAAAGGCCCAGTGGTGGGAGGAAGCAAAATAAATATGAGGGACTGAAACCAGGCCAGCGTGACTGGAGCCCAGAGAGCAAAGTCGAGTAGGATGGAGATGAAGCTGGAAAGGTCAAGTAAGGGTCAGGCCATGCACAGCTTTGAAGACCATGTTACACAGTTTGGATGTTTCCTAAGAGCCACTGGAAGGTCATTGAGGAGTTTTAGACAAAAGGATGATATAATCAGAATTGAAACATTCACTGTGCCACACAAATTCCCCTTCAAAAATGAAGAATCTGTTACCCCAGCTGCTGAAAGTACTGCCAAGCAGTCCTCAGCTGTCCAATCCCTTCAGAAATTGCCTGAACCGCAGAGCCACGGTGACCAAGGTTATGTCCTTTTCACCACCAACCCCTTCCAGCCTGATCAGTGCAGGGGTATAAAGACGAGGCCTGTTGCTCTCAGCTTGGGGCAGCTCTGAAGGGTCATCCCATCTTCAGAAGTCCCCACAGTGTTAGCTGAGGCTTCAGCTGAAACTTCACTGCAGCACCAACTTCTCCCTCCGTCCAAGCTCACTCCTTTCCTTTCCACAAGAAACACTACCTAATCAACTTCTTGCATCCTAGTCTCCATCCCAAGTCAGCTTTTTAGGAAACCCAACCTGTGACAGTCTGGAAGTAACAGGAGAATGATCCAGAGAGGGGTTGGTGGTGGCAGTGGCAGCCCAAGTAGATAACTAAAGATGGAGGTAGCTGGGTATAGGCTGATGGAGAGAGTCAGAGGGAAAGTGGGCAGATCTAGGAGACATTTAGGAAGGATTTGGTGATGAAGTGGAGGTGGGGAAGAGTGATGGTGGAGAGTGAGAAAGCAAGGGTGATGTCTTGCTCTCTAGTGTGTATAGCTGGGAACACTAAAAAAAATGTGGTGTGAGTGAAAGAGTACAAGTTTCCTCTTGGCACTTGTGGAGCTGAGACATTCCAGTAGAGTTTGGAAGAGGGGCATTGACTATAGACTCTAGATCACTGGAATATGTGTCTAGATCATAAAGCCAGCCATGAATGTGGATAGAGGGAACCATTTAGAGAAAGAGGATATACTGCAAAGAGAAAAGGACATAGCTCTAGGCCTATGGGATTAATCTCAATGTCCTTTCCAGTTTCAATAGTCTCTATTTCCACACCTCCATGAGCTCTAGAAGCAGATTTCATAACGTTTTAGAAGTCATCACCTGTTTGAGAATTGTGCACAATTTCAGGGGGTCCTACACCTCTAAGCTTATCCCTAGACCCCTTAGTAATTCAGTCTCCAGGTCATAAGTTCACACTCTAGAGAAAGCCTCTGCTTTTGTAATCCTATCATTTCCTCAGTGTTTTACACAAACTGTGTTTTGATGTTTTAAGGCTCTAGCTGAGAGCCATCTTGATGGTCCAACAAGGATTTTTAAGCAACACCAAGTACATGAAATACCTGCATTTCCTCATCATGAGGCAGAGGTGGTACCTATGCTTATCGACAGTCATATTCAGGGTTGCCCTGGTGCAGAGGAAGAGTAGTGGGTTTATGCCACAGAACAGGGATTGGCAAATCTTTTCTGCAAAGGTCCAGATAGTAATTATTTTAGGCTTGTGGGACACACATGCTCTCTGTCGTGTATATTACTTCTTCCTTTGAAATACTCCTTTCAAAATGTACAATAAAATCCACTCTTAGCTAATGGGGCATAAATAGACTGTGGGCCACCACTGTAGTTTGTTGACTCCTGCCATAGAAGACAACCAACTCGGCAGTGAGACCAATTAAAACTGCATCTCTCCTCCCTTGAGCATCCTAGCATTTGAACTTGGAGATAAATAGTCTTTAATCTTCTGAAACCTCTATTTTCTCATCTGTAAAATATATAACATCTACCTCTTTGGGTTGTTGTAAAGCCTAGAAATGAAGACTATTCAGTATCTACCCATATACCCGGCATGAGGAAATTATCTCATTAATGAGTATAATGGGAAAGACTACCTTGTTTCTAAAATGTTCTTTTGCATTAGAATATCCTGATAATAACAGATTCCCCCCCGCAACCCCACCCCTGCCCAGGTTACACCTGAAAACATGTTTTTCTGGAACACATTAGTTATCTGCTTACCCTGCTTGTCAATGGCAGAAAAATCCAGCTCCTCCCAGATCCTAGCCACTGCTGACATGGGAGTGGAGGGGAGACCTGGAAAAACGTCACACATGCTGTCACTCCTTGTTTTTGTGCCTTCGCCTGATGACTGCAGCCAGATCTAACTGACCTGGTCCACCGTGTTGCTGCTCTTGCCAAAAAAATGTCACGTGGCCCATACTATTAGCCCCACACTGGCTCTAGTATTTGTTGCTCAAAAATTCCACCCATCAAGGCAGAAGGTTCCTCTCCAATCTACACTGCATGAAGGCACTTATCTTCACAGATCCGGGCACAGTGAAGAGGGATTGTCCCATGCCATATCACATGGAATCTTCCCAGCTTCCACTTAAGGCCACAGGAGTCCAAAATCTCTTCCCTCCTTCCTATCCCAAGGGGAGTGGTCTTAACAAGCCTTCCAGGCTTGTTTCACCCTCTGGGGAAGCTTCATTTCCCTTCCTCCTTTCCCCATGAACAAATTCTACCGTACGTCCTTTCACTTCATTGGACTACAAATATTACAGCAGCTGCCCTGCCTGTTCCTTTAGATCTAGATCATATTAGGTAAAACCCATAACTGCATACTTTGGAAGGGCAAATCCTCCTAAAGATTTCTGTGAATTCCTAGGAGTAGGGAAACCAGATTTTTATTCTCAGGGTCACTTCAGTCTGTGAGTTCTTGCTTTTGCATGTACCTCATCGATGAAACTGTGAAACTCTTTTTTTTTTTCTCTTTACACACAGGTACACAAATATACTCACAAAATATATTTGTGTGTCTAGTGGATGTGAATGAAGGTTTGGAGAAAAAGAGTTTTCACTGCAATAATGAGCATGATCATGATTTTAAATGAAATATTAGACACCCCCATTCTTCAAATGTGCTTTGCCCCCTTCCCATGTAGAAATCTCACCAGCTCTTTATCTCACAAAGAACACAGGTTCTTGTAGCATCTTCTTCCCTCCACCACACTTCTCTACCCATCTATTCTCATCTCTCCCTTTTCTCTCAGGAATAAAACACAAGTTTCTCATGCAGAGCACTTCAAGGACCTTTTTTTAAAATCTGGGCTCCCTTTGAAACTGTTGCCCTCAGAGTCTCATCTTCTACCCCAAACAGCTTGATAAATTATTTTCCCCAAATAATGAGTTTCCTCTCTGAGTGATTATGCCAGTAGCTAAAATAATAAAAATTGTCACTCTCTTACACTTACGTTGTCTGGCTGGATTACACCTTTAGTTTTCATTTTCAGCCATTAATACTTTAGTTTAAATCAGTTAATAAGATGAATTGAACAGAGCAAGAAACAAGAAAACAGAACTAAGAAAAAGTGCATTTTCTCCGAGGGAAGAAGGCTAGGGAGAAAGCGCAGAGGGGAAGGTCTTTGGAAGTGCGAGGGTATAGATCAGACAAAATTCAACAAGAATGTACTGTGGGGGGCAGGTGGGGAAAGAAAAGCAAAACTATACACAAGAAGATGGGAGAGCACAGAAAAGGAAATGTATCTATTTTGCCCGGGGCAGGACCTCAGTTTAGGTGTTGCGTAAGTATAGTAAAATCCTTTGGTAGAACACACATTCGTGAGGACAGGGGAGTTCCTCCTTTGATGTGGAAACAACTATTGAGAAAATCCATGACTCCCCTGCCCAAATCTCCTGATGTCATAGCTGCTCTGCAAGCCTGTTTTGGCTCTGCCCTGCAAGGGTGTGAGGACCCAGGCGATGAGGGTTGGAATGTGATTGAGTACTGAGGCTCTAAGTTGTACAACTCTAATGACACACCACTGGGGTACAGGGGGCTGGGGGATAAGGCGGAGGCCATTTTTTTGTGTTATTTTCTGGAGTCTGCTTTGGAATTTTCCCATATTTCTCTCTACTGAACAATAGACATTATCATTTTCATATGTCCTGAAAGTTGAAGCAAGATGTGGAAGATTCCATTGTTGAAGAGCAGTATTCTCTAGCTGCACTCTTCAGAGATTTCCAGCACTTTTGGAAAATGCATCACCCAAGAGTTTAGTCATTGGTGGTGTCTTATTTCTAGGGATGGCCTGATTTCCAATGCACTCTCCCACCCCAGTGGATCTGCTTGGCTGGGGAAGCTCCCACTGGCTTCAAGTGGTACAGAGAGTAATGCCAATATACGGAAGAATGAAGTCAGACTGATGATGAGTTTCTATCATCTTCCCTAGGTCTGTGTCATCACTGCAGAAAGTGAGCTGCTTCTGGGAAACTGATATACTAAGAACTGTTCAAAAGACCTAGGAGCTGGATCTGGAATTTTGACTGGAAGGGGTGTTTCATAGCTAAACATGGTGTCCAGTCAGCTCTCATCTATTTTCTGAGACAGTACTGACTTCAGTTACCACGTGTTCTATTGCAGCTTTGCAATTCCCTTCCCAACACTAAACCACACATACTAGTTAGCAGTTTGGCTCAGAACAAAAGTCATATTCACCCTTACCATAACCTTATGTAAAAACTTCTATCTTCTCTATTATTATAAAGCGAGGTTTGGGGAAACCCTTATTTGTCAAGCATTGAATGTCTTTTTTTTGGACGCTGAAGATTTTTGCAGACAGCAATGCCTGTCATGTGGCCCAACGGACCATGCTCCATTCAGATGTTGCTGACTCACGGATCTCACACATCCAAGATTAGTAGATGGAATGTAGGAAAACGCCTACAGCGGCAGCCAGACCCTTGCTAATGAAACCATGGCAGTGACTGCATGACTAGAAAACCAAAAGTTCATTTATTTTCATGAAGCTTTCATCAGACATTTAGCAGAGAATCTGGGGTGAGAGAGGGGAATGAACTGAAAAAACAGGCAATGTGACACCCAGACCAGATTCCTAGCTGGGGTCCAGCAGAGCTCATGGGCCTGATGTATTCAAATTGACCATTGACTGAGATGTCAGAAGGGCTTCAATTTTATGGAGCAATTGGTGCTATGCTAGATGGAAATCAATACCTGCAACCTAAATTTTGCATTCTGCGTGTTGCCAGCAGAAGTTAGATGTCTGTTTCTCTTTCTTGGACTGATTTTCTTTCTGCAATCAACATAATGAGAAAGAAAATAATGCTTATAAATGAAGTCAGCATATAGCACTGGCTGAGCCGGAGGAAGTTGGCAGCTGCAGAAATTCTGTTTTCAGTTTACATTAAGCGGCATTAATTGCACTGCTATGCAACTCAGTATAACTACAGAGTCGTGGATCAAAATTCTGTTCTTATTTAAGGGGCGAGTGTGGCTATTGGGTGCGGAGGCCAGGCCCCCTTGGTCATCTCTCAGCAAAGGCTGTATCTTTTAGCCCTAGGACCTTATTCTAGGCCAGAAGTGTTGAAGTTCATCCCCTTGGCCAAGAAGCAAACCAAGTCGGGAACAGCACAGGGGCACCTGGTCTACCAGGTAAGCCAAAGCCATTTCCTCTCTAACCCAAAGAGTGAGGTGTGTGGATTGTGTCTTAAGCCAGAAACCTTTCCTGTAGGTCTTAGGGCTGGCTTTGAAAATGAGGTCACTACCAAGTTGAGATTTTCTGATTTTCCTGTTAAGTCTAGTAGCATTACAGGCCAATGCAACATCTAACAAGAATGGCCAGTCTGTGGTTCCACTTGTGAATAAGGTGAGACAGGCTCTAATAACTCCTGGCCAGGTAATGGGAATTTCTCAGCACATCCCTGCTAAACAAGATGTCTTGACAAGAGAGAAAGAGTGGTATTTTAGCCTCCTTGCTACCATTAACCAGCTATGGGGCCTCAGACAAGGCAAACTGTTAACTCTCTGACCCTCCCACTGGTGTTTTGTAAAGTGGAGATAGCTTAGCTGCCAAAAAGTAAGGGCCTAACTTAGTAGAACTCTAAGTTCTTCTCAGCTCAAAATCTGGGGTCCAGGTATATTTTTGGTATGTTTCTGAGGGTGGAGACCTTGATTTTATTTCATTATCCTCAGTACTTGGGACATGGCAAGAACTCGTTCATGATGGATTGAATAAATAATTAAATAAGTATAATTATAATGTTCAAGAAAACTATATTCTTGCAAATAACCCACAGTGAAACTACCCAATTTAACATATGTTTTGGCAAAGAATGAGATTCAGCCAGACGGTTCTGCATACCAAGGGGCCCAGCCAAGGGCAGAGTTTTCAGAAGCAATGAGGAAAAAGTGAACAGATGGGGACACTCCTACCTTTCACAGAGCTTGCGAGCCTGGGAACACAGGCAAGTATGCAGTTACTCCCAGAAAAGCCAGGCTGTCTTGTTTGTGCAGATTAGTGAAGACTTAAGGCTATCAGAAATGATCATTTTGTAGGTATGAACTTGCCTCCTCCCTCTTCAAATCCCTTGAAACAATGGTCCTATAACATCAGAAGAAAGATACATTAACTCATTCCAAGATTATGGGCAACTCTGTGTGATTTGGGTACAAGACCAGCAAGGATAGATGGAGACTCCTCCCTGATGCTCAGATGCAGTGCAGGTCCTTGGAGCTATGATCTGATCTGTGGAAAGAGGAGGGGATCCTGTCCCAGGGAGCACTCAGGAGGCTTGACCATCAACTGAGAAGCTACACAGGGCCCAGAGAAGTCTAAGGCAGTAGGGTCCTGTCAGGGGAAATGAGCTTCAGCAGACGGAGGCAAGACATCAAGGTGTATTTCAACCTATTAGTGACAGCTCAGTTATTGTGAGGCTTCCTTGGGGACCCATTTTATCAGCTTCCTACCACAACTATATTTGGGGTTATGTGCTTCCTGTGTTAATAGTCAGACATGCCAAGTCAAGCCTGCTGCATACAGGTTACTCTGACACCAAGGCTCCTGGCCTAGGAGGTGAGTGGGGACTGAAATCCAGGCTGGTCTCCACTCGCTACATCACAGGACGCAGTCCTGGGTGTGTTCCTCAGTGGGATACCGTGGCTAAGTCACTTATCCTTGGAGCTGCATCTGCCCAGAGGAAATGTTTCCTAATTTGTCAGGTCAGGGAGTTATGTGCCGATTAATCTCCACTTCCTCCTCCCCAGCCAGACCCATTCATTGATCTTCTCTGCCCTGTTCTGTGCCCCACATGGTGGCCCCTACACAAAGCATCTGAGACTTTCTTACCTTCTGGCTGCCAGTGGGGTTTGGCCACCTGGAATCACCAGTAGGAGATGAGACACCCTCCCTTGCACATGCTCCCTCCCTGACCCCCCGTGGTTCTGACAGTGTTTGTGGTCCTGCTGGGCAGCCTCTCCCACACAGCTCTAGCTCTCATTGGGGTCTAGCAATGCTATTCCCTCCCTTGTTCTTTTAGGCCTGTGGGTAATAAAGGCCTTCACTGTTGCTGGCCCCTGGGTGCCTCATCAACCCTTGTGGGTTCCCTTCTCCCTGGCCACACCTCTGTAAAAGGTCCTTTTATTCAATTCTGTTCAATTAAATCCTTTTGCCTCCATCTTCTCTTTCTGGTTGGAACACTGACTGATAGAGGGGACCTTTTTCTAATCTGCACAGATGGACCATATAGGCTAGCAGAGACCACAGGTGCAAATAGCACTTTGAAATTCAAAACAAATATTTACCATGTCACCTATGTAAAATGGTAGCAATTATCATAATACTTATTTGATAGGGTTATTGTGAAGATTAAACGAGACATATAGAACGGTTTGCATAGTGCCTGGCACAAAATAAGTGCTCAATACGTGGTAGTTATTTTTCTTAACGTGTGATCATTGGAAATCCCACGCAGCCTTCAGTGTTCACTCAGCTCTCCCTTCACGCATGAAGCATCTGCTGAGCACTGTAGTTCCCACAATGACTGCCTTTCTCTAAATTTCTATCATATTAATTGTCTATAGAATTAATTTGGCTTCATATACTTTCACCCACTGTTTTTTTAATATCTACTATGTGCAAAGTACATAATTCAAGATATGTTTCCTTCCATCAATGAGAACATGGGCATAGAGAAAAACATTTATTGAGTATACACGGTGTGTCAAACACTGTTAGGCACTTTCCATGTCCTTTAAATTTCATAACAATTCTATGAAGTAAATACTGTTAGTCCAATAAAATGTCCAAGTCTCCTGGGCAGTAAGTGGTAGGGAAGGGTTCAAATATGTGTCTTTTTGCTGCAAAGCACTAAGAACTCTTCAGTCTATTAGACGAGATGACATATAACCAAGTAACTATAATTCGAGATAGTTATATGCTGCCTTATCATTAGGAAAATTGTGTGCTAGAGATGGACAGAGAAGATGGGCATTAACTCCCTGCCAGGTGTTTATCCAATACCATTAAAAGATAGAGGCTAAGCCCTGGGATGTGGAAAGAAACACAACCAATCCTTGTTTGGAGGGAATTAGATTCTAATAACTGAGCCAGACCCGTGGAAAGATAACCTTAACATAATCTGGAAAATAGTGAAACTATGATTGGGTTTGGAGAAAGCTTCCTGGAAGAAAGAGGATTTGAGCTATATCTTAAAAGATGATTCAAGTTAGCTCGTTGAAGAAATAAGGACAATACGTTCAGGTAAAGGGAAAAGCATGAGCAAAAGCTCTACCTATACAGTTAAATACGCTCAGTCATCTGTGCACATGTATTTGACATGTTGTTATTGTCAGTGACCTGAGGATAAGAGCTATGCCCCCTTTCCAACCTTGTCCTAACACCCCATTCAACTCAAGGCTGAGGGCACAGGAGGAACTCCACAAAATCTTTTGTTTGAATGGATGAATGCCTTACTCTCCTCTGGGAGATACAGAAGGAATAAGTGGTACCGCTGTCTCCCTGATTTCAAGGCCAATGCCAAGTTGCTTCCAGACATCAGAGTTGAAGCACATAGCTAAAGACAGGCAATATTTTTAAGTGGCAGAGCTCATCATTGGTGTAACTGGAAATGGACTCCAGGTTGGCTGGTGTTGTATTGACGTTAGCACACTATTTCTCAAGATCCAGCAGCCCTGGTGTCTAAAGTACCCTCAAAGCTAACTTCAACACATTCAGGAGACAATTTCAACAGAACCTATGAAGGACATGAATGCACTTCCCTAATTTCAACAGGAGCAAACCAGAAACATGTGGAAAAACATTATGTTCAGATGACTTATTTATAAATCTTCTCTTTCCTCCCGTGAATATATCCAGTCATCATGGCCTTTGATCATTTAGAGTTTTAATAACCTCAGTCATTAGAAGCTAACTTTAAATTGTACTTGAAAATTTCTTTGACTTTAGGGGGAATTTCATTCTATAATTGTGCATTGTTCTTATTTCTGATGCTTTAACAGATGAAAACTGTCCATAGGAGATAATTCAGCAAGTTAGTTATCCTACTGCCAAGCAAAACTAAAGTCCGTATCAGCTGTGAGAAGATAATTGAATTTGCCTAAAAATGTCATTTTCAGAATGGCTTATATCACATATCAAAATTATTTTAAAATCTTAACTAGGTCACTGTGGGAACCTGTATAAGTGATGTGCAGCTGATCTGCAGTTCTGAAAACTGAAGCTATTTTCTAATGCTATGTATTTTTTAACTAAAGTACTAAGTATCTCATTCAAGTGGCAATAGGCGGTTAATCCTCTACAAAAGTTCTTGGATGTATTCCTTGTAAATGCTAATTATTAAGAAGAAAATGTTACAGGGTTTCTTAGGAAATCAATACTTTATTATGTAATAATTGCATCTGCAAGTTTAATGTTCTCCATAAGCCCCAGCAAAATGAAAAAGGTCACTGGGTGAGATGGTGCAAATGGTCCTTGCCTGACCTGGAAAATCTTTGAGAATTTGAGGCCTAGTAAAGTGCCGAGATGTCATTAAAATATTTTCACAAGTACAACATTTATTATGGAAACCAAATTGCAAGAACATCTGTCTGGATGACACTTTGGCCCAAAGTTGGACCTAAACCTGGTAACAGTTATAATTGAAACTGTGGCTTCATTTTTCTCCCCAGATCTTTGATTTTTCCTTTGCCTCACAGAGCAATTTATTTCTCAAAGCTACAGCAGTTAACTTTTGTTTTCCTAAGCCTTCCTGGGCAAAAATCCCAGCTCTTCCAGTTTTCAACCAAGAAGTTATGGAAGGCAGGAAGGCAGGGAAGGAGCCCTCGAGGAGACAGAAGAGAGCTCAAAATCACTCTTCCAAGAATTTCTGGGTCACTGTCTAATTGATACGCCTATTGGCAAGCCTCAGATTTAAGTTTCTTCTGACTTCACAGGCAGTTCTTATTCTGCACCCAGCCATGTGTGAAGACTCAAGGCATTGAACATGGAACCCCAAAAAACCCAGCCAGTTCCACTTAAAGCACTCAGGCTGGGGAACTATACCATAGCAAAATACCCCAAACAATTGTGTTTCCATTATGATCTTCGGCCTAGCATTTATTATCATTTTTTATTGCACACTTTTAAAGGCAATGGTCCATTTTACTTAGATCATTAATTTGCAAAAATCATGAGATATGAGCAGAGATGGTGTTTTTTATGGGCCATGCTACACCTCTATAGGACTCCAAAGGAAATGAGGTGTGGGTTTTAGCACATTATAGGAAGAGGCCCTGGGACCACAAGCTCCATATTCTTTAAGAAATAGAATAGACCAAAGTACTTGCACAGGAACGATACAGCTGGATGAATGGAGAGATGCATGAATAATGGACAGCCTGAATAAATGAATGGAGAAAGAAGCAATAGAGGGAAACTCTGACCAGCAGTGAGGCGTAGGCGGAAGACCCCTGGACGCAGAGTCTGGAGATCCTGGGTCCACATATGGCCAGTCACTTACCAGCTGTTTGACTGCTGTCAGTGAACTTCTCAGAATGTACCTCACCTTTGCACCTGCAAACTAATAATAATAATAATACCTATTTCATAAGACTGGCAGGCAATGGAGCCCCAAGAAGTCAGGTCATGGGCTGCAGAGCCAGACTGCCATGGTTTAAATCTGAACTTCTCTCCCTTGTTTGCTCTGTGAACTTAGGCATCTTATCCCCTTTATATTTGTGTTTCCTCATCCACAGAATGGGGATAATGTACTAAACTCCTAGGGATGGGGGTGAGCATTGGATAAATTAATACCCATAAAGTGCCTGGAAGAGTTTCTGGTACATAATAGGCTAGATGCATTACAATAATATTACTATTTTTGCATATATAATAGTGTTACATAGATACACTTTACATTATGTTAGTTATCATTATTGTTATTATTATAGTTAGGATTATATAAATTATGATTCTCAGTCTCAATCGAGAGGATCGAGCCTAGCCGATTTAAGTAGAAAAGGATATTAAGAAGGTCATAGAGAATCTCCTGGATAGTCAGGAGCCCAGGCTTGTTTATTATATAGTCAGAACCAAACAGTAATAAGATCCAACTATATCCCAAAACTGTTATAGTGAAACACCACTGCCTATATCTCCAGGCATTGACTACCCTTGAGAGTTGAATCCAAGAGCTTTGCTACTGCTATCTGCACTTTGCTATCTGCTATCTGCATACCCAGAAGATCCAATTTCTCTTTGCATAGAAACAACCTCTTATTTCTCCAAGTCACAAATAGGATGCCTCTAATTGGTGGAATCAAGGCGATCTGTCTCTATCCTAGCTGCAAGGGAGTCT